>NC_142063.1:122473019-122790797 GCF_059756535.1 Pantherophis guttatus | reverse complement strand
CCTGCTGGAACCTATTCATGTAAAGTGCATGGATTTGATTGCAGATTGAACTAAGGAGAACTTAACCTTCACATTTTTTTAAAATGATGTTTTTATATGCATTCATTGACTTTTTAAAAAGAAGAGTGGGGGTTTTTTAAGAAAAAAAATTACAAAAGGATGGGGAAGGAAAGAATGCAAATTGTAGATTTATTTCAGTGTTTCCAGTGTAATGGCTCAAAGTGTGTTGGACTTCAAGAATTCCTATCCAGTATCATCTTCCTACTCTGAGAATTGAAATCCAGCATACCCATAGTATGCCTGATTTAGAGTAAATTGCACATGGAAAGGAGGGGATCCTTTGCAAGGAGGATTTTTTTTAACAGCAGAAAGTATTTTTACGTTATCTGTCAAATTAAATGGCTGTCCATTTTATCTTTGGGCAGTAACTTTGGGCAGCATAAAATCAAGAATTAAGACATATTGTAAACTCCTTAAAATAACAAATATTGATCAAGTAGGACCCTGAAAAGGAATAACCAGTATGCAGGTTCCTTATTTCTTGAGTCCCATTGAGAAAGACTGATATTCTAAATACATCTGTACTGCCTGTCTGTAAGTCTGCAGAAATGTCAAGAAATGACCCATTTCAGCCAAACAGTCATGTCAATTTTCTCTTCTACTGGAATTTGCTTGCCTAATTTCATAGACCTGAGAACACCTAAGACCTAATAGCCGAGGTGGCGCAGTGGTTAAAGTGCAGTACTGCAGCTACTTCAGCTGACTGCTAGTTCAGCAGATCAGCGGATCAAATCTTACCGGCTCAAGGTTGACTCAGCCTTCCATCCTTTCGAGGTGGGTAAAATGAGGACCCAGATTGTTGGAGGCAATATGCTATTTAGTATACTGTCTTTGGTGTAAGCTGCTCAGAGTCCTCAGAGAGTGGGCAGCATAGAAATATGACTAATAAATAAATAAATAAATAAACTCAGCCATCTGCCTAGGTTCATAGGCTCAGCTAGATTGATACAAGTAATTTGGAAACAAAAGGCCAAATTCACAACATGTTACCAGAAGCTATTTTTAGGGGTGTCCTCTTGTCTTTCATCATCATTGATTTCACTTGAAGTCTCTGTGGAACAAATGCAAAATGGCCATTTTTAGGGGTGTCCTCTTGTCTTTCATCATCATTGATTTCACCTGAAGTCTCTGTGGAACAAATGCAAAATGGCAGATGGCAAGAAGAAAACTTAGTAGGCAGGATAAATAAAGAGGTGACCAACTTTATTAATGATGGGGTGGGGCATATGTTAATCTACATCAGGGGTGTCAAACTCACATTGTCACAACAGTGTCATGTGATGTACCATGGCTTTTCCCCCCATCACTAAATTGAGTGTGTGTGTGTGGCCAGAGTGTGACGCATCTGGCCCATGGGCTGTGAGTTTGACAGCCCTGATCTACATGGAGGGACTGACATAAAGGCAGAAAAGTCCATATAACCTCATTTGCTATCATCCAAAACCTAGTTTCTCCATAGATTCCCAAACTGAATCCTGGGTTTAAAGTTGACATCGTGAGCCCTGGCAAGTGATTCTACCTGATAACCTCTTGCATAATAACATGAATGTTAGAGGACTATCCTACTTACTCTCACCCCCAGGAAAATATTTTTATTTAAGTATAAAGAGGTGGGACCATAGATGGTGGCTGATCTTCCATGAACAAAATTTTGATCCATTTTGTTCCCTAACCATTGTTTGCAATATTAAATTGGCTGAATTCATATGTCACGCTGAGCCACAAGCTACATTCTTATTTAGTATAAACCAGGGGTGAAATGCTCCCGGTTCGGACCGGCTTGGGCGAGTAGGTAGCGATGGTGGTGGGCAGTTCAGAGAACCAGTAGCAAAAATCCCTTCCCCCCCCCCCAGCCTCCAGCTTGCTTACCTTCGCACGCCTGCCTTGCTTCGCTTGCTGTAATCCCTGCAATCCATTGCATCAACAAGCAACTGAATCTCTCTGCCTGCAATCAAGCTCATCGGTGAGCAACTCTATCTGCCTGCCTGCCTGCCTGCCTGCCTGCCTGCCTGTAAGTTTTTTTCCCCTTTGGGAGCTTTAAAAAAAATAGTTAATTGGGGTTTTTTTTAGTTGTTCTTTTTTTAGACTTAGCCATTTAAAGTTTAGGAAGTTTTAAATTTAGCTGCTTTGATAGAAAAATTAAAATAAAATAAAATAAAATAAAATAATATTTGTGCAGCTTTCTGAGATTTTGTGTGTTTCTGTATTGTTTCACTCTAACTACACAAACACACAAAATCTCACAAAGCTGTATGTGGAATTTTGTGTGTGTAAAGTGTGAATGTTGGTTTTTTGGACTTTTTGGGGCTGTGTGAGGTTTCTGCTTGTTGCAGGGGCCATTTTGGGTCTAGCACAGCTGCTTTTGCATTGTGGGTGAGCCAGTTGTGTTGTGTTGTGTTTTGTAGGTTAAAAAAGGGCAAAGAAGTGACGTCGACTTGACCACGCCCACCTGACCACCAAGTCATGCCCACCCAGTCACCTGACCACCACGCCATGCCCACTAATTAAGCCACGCCCACAGAACCGGCAGCGAAAATTTTTTAGATTTCACCCCTGGTATAAACCAAGAACTCTGTCCTGGATTTATTAAGTAGGTATTAAAGAAATATAACAATTTGTATTTAAATACTTCTCAAAGGGTTCTGCAAAAATAACGTTCTTTTTTGTTTTTGTTTTAGAGCTAGAATCAAATTGTCACAGATGGATTCACCACATTGGAAGAAGATGCTAATCAAACTGCATCTGCTGGTAGCTTGGCAGGAGCACTGAGAACCAGCTACTTCTGCCAACGTTTTTATATTCCATTCTTGATGGCTTGTACACAGTTAATAGAAAAAGCACCCACCAGCTAGAATCATCAGACTTCTCCTCCCTTAAAATTTTCAGGGCATTAATGAGTGATGAGGTTGGATGCAAAAGAATAATTAAGCACTGCAGTAAATTAGATTGATTAAGAGTAGGATCATTTCTGACATTTCTAATCCAAAGTGAAGGACAATTCAGTGCATTTGTGACTTTTCTGAAAGGGCATCTGAGGAGTAAAGATATAAGATAAATGTGATCCATTATATAAGGTGTTCACTTTGTACATTCTTTCATTTTATTTTTTAGTCTTTGGCCTGTCCTGATGAAAAAAGTCTCCATTTCAAAAAGTGTGAGCGCCAGATCTAGAGAAATTCTTTTGCTTAAAATGGCATATGAGGACAGGCTAAAGTAAATGTGTAGGGTTTGAACCCTACCAAACTGAATGCAGACTATCAGCCACATAAAGAGTTTTCTCAAGCTCATCCCAATTATTCCTGACTTTCCTTTCTGAGGCAAGCAACAGATTTACCAACTAGGTAATACCAACTGTGCTGAAGACTCAGAGATTTGCTCCCTGATTATTTACAAGGGGCCATGCCAGTTTTGGTGGAGGTGTAGTTTCCTCCTTGGTAGTCTTTTAATTGGTGTATTGTTTCCTGCCTGATTATTTGTCTGGTGTTGATCCCTGCTTATCTGAGTGTTGGCAACTGGAGGGAGGCAAAGGGAATTCCAAAACTATCAGGGTAAGCTGCTACATATAAATAGGTAGTAAGAGCCATACTCACTGATGATGGTACCTAGTTGGATAACGAAATTTCTGCAAGCAAACAACCAAGCTCAGATAGCACCAAGAAGTGTTATAGCACCACAATATTATATTTATTAATATGATTCAGCCCTAAGCCAGAACAGAAATCTAAATCTTTAAATTTATTTATTTATTTTATTTATTTTGTCACATCTCTATGCCGCCCAACTCCCAAGGGACTCTGGGCAGCTTACAACAGAGAATAAAACAAATAAAGTCTCTATTATTCTTTTCCTAGGGGCAAAACAAGTTTATGTTTAACTCTAAGTCATTCTTAATTTGATAATTTACCCAACACAAGGTTGCAGAAATATTTATTTCCATGTCTTCTTCTATTCCAATTGAACTGGTGCTACTGCATGTTCTATTCCAATTGAACTGGTGCTACTGCATGTTACTCAAGTTGCAATTTATCAAGATTTATCTATGGTATTATGTCCCTCAGAATTTTTAGAAAATGAGTCTGTTGACATAAGGGTAGCTTGTTAAGAACTGTAACTGAAGCAGCAGCAAGTCAGCAAAAAAGGTGGGTCCATTTTTGCTGCTATTGATACTGAATTCAATCCTGAATTCAAGAGAGCTTCTTGTCCCATTGAAGTGTGGGAAGAAATATCCAGGTCCAGTTTCAAGCCGGGAGAAAGGCACTGGAGACAAAACGGAGGCTGGAGGCTGATTGGAAAGATGGTTTAATGATGAACAGAACCAACAGAACTTTTTTATACCTTCCCTGGCCTTTGTATTTGAGTTTCCTATTCCTGTGCAAGAACATGTATTCTATTGGTGGTTGTCAGACTCCCATGGGGCCATGTAGGGGTTATGTAGGGGTCATAGCTGGCTCTATAGGCAAAGTAAAAACCGTAGGTGTTTGAGCTAAGTTTGGTTGAAGTTTGGACTGCTGATGCGATGAAGGGGCTTGTGTTCTGAAAGGGTGTTGGGCAATTCCTATTGTGGCTTAATGGCTTTGTCCTGGTTTGGATCTTCAGTGAGGGCTAATCCTATCACTCTGTTCAGACTTTGCTGCAGGGAATTTCAAAATATCCTGTCTTGAATAGATTTCTGCCTGTAGTATTTGCTTTGTCTATGAATAGAGCTATCTCTTTATCTCTTAAGTGCTGACATCTGCTATGGGCTATTAAGGAAAGTGGGGGTTGCTTTCTGTCTCCAAGAGCATGCTTCTCCATTTCTCATTTAGGGAAATATAATATTCTGCTTTTTAAAATATTCCTCAAAATATTTCATTCTTCTAAGAGGGTGGGTGCTGACTTTCTATAGAAGAAGTTTAGTAAAAAGATCCCCATAATTCCTCTGCTTGCAAATGAGCGGGAGACCGATTCCCTTACTAAATCCTTGCTCAGATGTGATTATAACAAAGCAAACCATTTCATTTAATCATTGTGGTTTAGACTGCGCTCAGCAGGTTTGGTATACAAAAATCTTAAAATTTGGGTTTATATACATCTCATGGAAGATTGCAAGATTCAATTTGTAAACCTGCTTTCTAATGCTGTTTTAGCAGTAGCCCTTCCCCTTTTAGCTTCTCACAGTAGGATGATCTGGTGGCTGGCACACCCAGCAATAAATATTATATATTGTAATTAAATTTTTAAATTTACAAGGTCCACACCGAAAAGACTCTAAATTAAATAACAGCCATTTGCATCCCATTCTGTCCAAGGGGCATCGTTAGAGGACAGACTCCTCCATAATGAGCTGCTTTCATTAACTGCGCCCCAGTGATTATAACAGGCTTGCACTTCAAAAGCTAGAAAACAAGTTAGCCAGGTGAGACCAACAGTGTAGTGGTATATCTTTATCCAGCAAGCTTTTGCTGTATGTCACTTAGTCACCAGCCTTTGCCTGGTCAAAGGCAAGCCAGCTTGTACTTTAGAAGAATGTAAATCTCATCAGCAAGGGCTCATCATTCTTGTGTGCTTCCTTTGCTCAGCATGATGGAGCCCTACTGCACAGGTGAATTAATTTAGGACTTACCGGATCGGTTTATTTTTCAGATTGCTTCATCTTCCATTTTCTATTATCTCTGCGTGGATTAGAGAAAAGTATGCTGTGGGTAAGGACTGTGTTAAGTAACTTTGCTATCCTGGTTTCCATGGAGAACAGGCCTAACCCTGCCTTTCCCAAGTAAACAGATTGAAGCTGAATTTGTATTTCTTAATCAGGATTTCTCCATATTGCATAAATCTGGAGAGAGCTAGCATTTCAAGAGAGAGCTAGATCAAGTTCCAATGAGTAGACTTGGTACACAGCATATTTGCTATTGGCATTGTCTCCTCTCTGCCTCTCTGTCTAGAAAGCAGCATTATTCATAACAGAGAGGAATTTTTTTCAGCCTCTCATTCATTGACATTTCTATAACTACCAATTAATAGCTGTCTCTGTAGTTTACATTGGTGGGTGATGAGGATTGAAATTCTGGCAGCCCTAAGATTTTGTTCAAGTTCTCCAATGAATAGAGGCCTTTTTTTGTCTATGAATCTATCATTAGAATGCTAAATATTTTGTTATGAAGTCCCCAGTGTCTATTTTGGGACTGACTTTGAACTACGGTCCTTTTGGGTGAAACATTGTATATAATTCTGATATTTTTTTGTTGCCCAGGGTTTCCCCCCCCCCCCATCTTAATTCACAGCGAAGAGATCTAGAGACTTTGATTTCCTCTTTGGTCATCATTGGCCCTAACCAATGGATTTTTAAATTTCCTCTGCACTCCTCCCCAAATATTCTGTGAATATTTATGGTTGTTTTTATGCATTGGAAAATTTCATCTATTTGAGAGACCCAAGAATGTTGTCCTCCATATAGAGATGAATGAACCACAAGTGTGTTTTATTGCAAAATTATCCCTTCCACTCATCATTTCAAGAGGTTAGTTTCTTCATTGTACCCGAATAGAAATTGTCATTAAGTATATTGTGAGTGTGAAATTTGATAAGACTACCAGGGGCTACATAAAATTGCTTAAAAGCTTGATCCAGCCTACATAATGGTTATTAATTTTCATTTTCATTAGTTTGTACAACATTAATAGGTAACCTGGAAAGTAGAAACATTCTGCTTAAGGCCCGTTGACAAGAGTAATAGTAAGCACATTTGAAAACCAATGGATAGCACGTACATGTATGAGAAGGAGATTAAGAATAATAAAAAATCTAATACACTTCATGGCATAAACAATCAAATTCATGGCATAAACAATCAAATTCCTGTTATTTAAACCCTGATTGCTTAAACTGATAATCTTGTTATATTAAATAGCTGGGATAGATTGCCCTTTTTTTCATATTCCTCTGTAAATTGCATCTTCGTATATCTGAACATCTCATTGCTGAAATGTCCTCTGGTATGTTTGGATGTAACCAGCCCATTTATTTCTTTATGTATCTCAGAAACAAAGAAAAACCTCAATTTTTATACTACAACCAAAATAAACATCAGCATAAAGCACTTCAATTTACCCTAAAATAATCTACCCATATCTGATTTTTTTTATGTGCAAAAAAACCCCCAAATTTATCAGCAAGGGGAAAAAAAGGCACTTCTAGTTAATTCTGCTTCCATTCCCTCATCCTTCAGGGGTCCAAACTTACAATTACCTTCAGTTCTGACAATACTAAAATGCCAAAAACAAGAAGAAATCGTTTGACCTGACTCCACAGGGCCTGTAGCAGTAAAAGTAACCTCAACCCATTCTTCACAACATAAATAAAAAGCTAACCCCAGTGGGCTGGCATTTCACACTTCAGTCCAGTGAGGAAGAGAAGGGGAGCAGAACATTGAAAACATCTATTTGATCTCTGTTCCTTTGTCTGGGTTACTGTGGGGGAAACTGCAGAACTATTAAGCTAACCTAGCATTTCCCTTATAGAACCTGAAGCTCAGAAGCTGGGAGGAAGGTTGTGGTCAGAGTTCTCACCAATGGGGAAAACACACTTACAACATCTTAAAAAACAAAGCAAAACACAGTTTTGCAGCCGAGTCGGAAATATGACTGCTCAGGTCTCCCACTGGACCTAGGTGGATCTGGACTTGTTTTTGAAGTTGCACAGAATCCCTGAGTGAGGACTGCCCAAAGATGACTTTCCTCCATAGGTGGCTTTCTTTGTCCTTTAAACCTCCTTTGTGGTAAAACAATGTAAGCAAGAAGAAATGTTTTTCTGTTGTCAATCTGCACAAGTGTTTTATTTATATAAATTTAATAAAATAAAAATAAAATAAAATAAAATTTCAATCGTATGATGCCTGAAAGTGTGTAGAGATTCTCAGTCATCCAAGTCATGGTTGTCCCAAAGGTGTTTTTTTTTTTTTTTCAGGAGGCAACTGGACTTTCTTGTTTTTTCTTTTGAAGAAGTTTTGCTTCTCACCCAAGAAGTTTCTTCAGCTCTGACAGGATAGTGGGGAATGGAAGGATTTATATTCCTTGCAGACAGCTGGTAATATGCATTCTTTTAGAGCAGGGGTGTCAAACTCACAATGACACTTCATCACGTGATATATTGCAATTTTTCCCCCCTTCACTAAAATGGGGGGTGAGGGTGGCCAACACATGATGCAGCTACTCCGCGGGCCACGAGTTTGACACTCCTGTTTTAGAGGGTCGTTGGCCCTTTGAATAGTGTCTGAGTAGGAATGGATTTCCAGAGAAAAGAATGGCAGACTACAGGAACCAGGACCACTACTCAGGTTGAAGCACTTGGATAAACCTCCAAGTGCTTCAAAGACCCTCTAAAAGAATCCAAATTACTAGTTGTCTGCAAGGAATATAAATCCTTCCATTCCCCAGAGCTGAAGAAGCTTCTTGGATGAAAAGCGAAACGTCTTCGAAACAAAAAACAAGAAAGTCCAGTTACCACCTGAGGGAAATAAAAAAGCATCTTTGGGACAGTATGATACCTGGTTCATTTACAGGCTACATATTTCCCATTCTCACCCCAGTTTTGTGATGCTCTTACTTCTTCCATATAGGGGATACCATGCTATGTATGCTTCAGTCTATCTAGATATCATGATTTTTCTTTTATTTTACAAATGGCTAAAGCAACATTCCCTCCAATTGTCTCCTTTAGCCTTAGGCAGAGGGAAAGAAGCTTTTCATGTAGATATAATCCGTGGCTGCTGTCCTTTTCCATCTTCTCTTTCTTTTCCCTCTTTTGATGCTAATTTTCAATGCATACCTGGACAATTGCACCATTGGAGAACTGCACATATAATTACTGGATTTTAACTAAGAACAGCAGTATAAACAATAAAGTCGTTGGACTCCACAAAATATTTAACTACCTGAGCAGAGCAAGCAGGCTTTCTGGGCAGCTGCAAACTGTGCATAGAATTAGCATGCTTTATTTATTTATTTTTCTTCAAAAAAAGCAACTTGAACCAGCAGCATGGCCTCCGGTTTATCCTGTAATTCTAGTGCTATTGGTGGCCTGTGACAAGAACTCACTATATAAAGTACAAACGTGATGAAATTTATGTTACCTTTCCAACTCCACTTAACTTCTGCAATTACAATGCTGCATTGCCATGTGGTGCTAGATTGCATTTTAAACATAGTTGTTAAAAATCCAGCATGCAATAATGTGTGCTCAACAAACAGATTATATTTAGGGGAAAATATCAGCCCAGCAGTGATTCAGAAACAAAATATGCTGTGGTAAACATCCTACCTTAGATGATCTTATAATTAATGCTCTGAATTTTAGGGATCAAAGTATGTTCACAGGTACAATGCAATCAGGTACTTAGAAGATAAGACCCGTTGTGTTTCCTAGGTTATTAAAACCCTGGTTATGGCTTACATATGCCAACCATTGCTTGCTTTAGCAACCCAAAACAGAATGTGGCAAACAAGAGATATGTGCTGTACACCCAATCCAATACTTCCCCTTGCCCCATTCATTTTTCATAGCAAAAAAAAAAGGGGTGGGGGACACAAACCAGCCATTTTTAAGCAAGTGCCAATCTGTTGGGTATGGTATTATTTCTTTACTCCCATCAGCTTATTTTGACCACTGGGGTAAATGATGAGAGACAGAGGAAAGGAATGTGTTGTTTCTCACCTGCCATATTGTTAGTAAAATGACGTATGCTTAAAAATAAAGGTTTTTTTTTTTAAGATGCCATGATGTCTAGGCTTCTGGAGAGAAGTTTTCAAAGGCAGAAGTTGGGATATGATGCAGAAGTCCCCCAAATAGAAACCTAACCACCTTGCTGCTTTTAGACATGCATAGAATTTCTTCTGGAGCAATATCCAATATCCAATGTGTGAATGCTCAAACTTTGTCAAGCATCTTAAGGACACTGTGAGGATAGATCAGAATAGCACAGATGAAAATATCCCTTCCACATGGAAAGAATCTGAATATTCTCTTTGACAGAGAATGCCTAATGCTTCCTATCTTTTCTAATTATGCATCATATATGGGCCTAATCAGGGGTTGGAAGAAAATAACATTGAAATCAGAAATGGAATGTTGCAGGATTATATCCAGTTTGTTTTCCCATATTATATGGACAATGAGAGACATCTGACTCTGATTTCTATCAGTCAGTTTCTAGTGGTGGCCAAGTGACAAGTAGGACAGGAAGACAAATCCTTTCCATGTGTATTATTCCCCAGGAAACAATACTAAGAATATAAAATAATTGATACACTTGTTTTAACAACTTAATTTGACTGAGGATATGGACTGGAAAACAGAACTGATTCACTGATCTTTAATGAAATTATATTTAAGGATGTGCAATGGTCTACCTACTGTATTCAGTTTCTTCTTCAGAGGCTGGGGGAAGTAGGGTTAAGAGTCCCCTTTAAAATGTGTGGATCTATAAAAACCTCCTGTGAATTATTGATTGCTTTAGTGAGGCAGGTTTCTGCTCTGGTTCTTTCTTATCTGCCAGAACAGCTGAGTAACTTCACCTCATAAAATGCTTGAGGGCTCTTCAAGTTGTCATTGCTTATGGCAATTGGAATTCTTATAAGAGAAACTTTCTGTTTATAACCAAAGGGATTTGTGATGCTAGAAAGCTACCTGAGCAGCCTACCTCGTTGTTTCACATAGTGTGGCTCCTATGACAGCTTTCTCAGCATGTACCATAACCTGAAGAGTTTTCTGTTGGATTTCCTATGACAAACAGAGCAATTTGATGCACAAAGGAGCCAGTGTGGCTTCTGCATCATTGGACAACTTGAAGGGCAAATTAAGGGTGCCTTGCACAGGCATACAGACCAAGGGAAAGAAAGTTGATATATACAGTCATATGAAAAAGAAAGTGCATCCTCTTTGAATACTATGGTTTTATGTATCCGGACATAGTAAAAATCATCTGGTCCTTAGCAGTTCTTAATTATAGATAAATACAGCTACAGATGAACAATAACACATGACATAATAAACTAGGGTGTCTCAAATTTTTCAACTTTCAATTTCCAAACATTAGGAGTGCTCAAATGAAATTATATTCACAAGCTCAAAAGTTGTGGCTTGTCTTGAGGGTTGTAAAGATATTTTGGTTACTTTAACATAATTTAGATGTGCTTGGTAAATAACGACATACCGTATTTTTCGGTGTATAAGACGCACCGGAGTATAAGACACACCTTAATTTTGGGGGAGGAAATCAAGAAAACAAGAATTCTACCTCTGCCTACCAGCATTTTGGAACTGTCTGGGGGGAATCCCCATTGCACATTCCCAATGGGAAGAAAAGCACTTTCAGGCGGAAGCACTGCAATCCCCTCCCCGAATCCAAAACGGTTCCCAGTTCCCCGCTGCACATTGCAGGGAAACTGGCCACCCGCCACCTGAAACACAGCTCTGATTATTGCGTTGGGGAATCTGGCAGCGGTGGCTGGAAAGGAGGGGCGTTTTTCTTTAGGAGCTCTTGTTCGGCTCGCTCGGCTCCTGGGCACAGAGGGCTTAGGCGGCAACTCCTACATTGCAGGGGAGTGAAGTCATTGCAGCCATTGCCTGCCCTAAGCTGCCTGCTGGGCGGCCAGAGGGGTGACCAACCACAAATCGTGGCACCTGCCTTGTTCCCCGAAGCTGCTGGGCAGATTCCCCCCCCCTGACTGTCCCGAAGAGGGTTGTTCCTCCAGGTGGCAGATCCCTGCCACCTGGAACTGCCCGAAAATAGCCGAAGAATGGGAGCCGGCGGGTGGGCAGGGCTACATTCGGCGTATAAGACGCACCCAGATTTTCACCTCCTTTTTTGGGGTAAAAAGGTGCATTTTATACCCCGAAAAATACGGTAAATATAATTTTTCAGAACAGCAATTCCCCAGCACCATCCCCAGTGAGCCAGGTGGAAGATATCGTTATCATTTCACTCCAGAGGAAGGCTCAAAACCAGGAAAACCTGCTCAAGGGATCACAGATAACCTTGTGTATTTTATGAAGAAGAAAGGCAATTGACAAAAGCCTTTGGAGGAGAGTCTAAAAATGTTAATGCTGGCTGTGAAGGTGGTGCTGTGCACTGGGTAGAGGTCAAGCCAGAGCATCTACTCTGCTGGAGCTGATTGACTCATCTGAAGGTGTATATGAGTTACCTTTGATATGCAAACTGACTACCACGGAAATAAAGAAGTTCATTGATGAACCAGTGCAAGTACCACAGTGGCCCTGTCATGCCCTATCAATAGAGAGATCTGTGAAACAGGTCACAGAGATAGCAAGCAGAGTGTATACACATGAGAAATGTGAGGGTTATATAAGAGGCCAAGAAGCAAGTCAGCAGCTGATATTGAAAAACAAATCAAAACAAGACTTGATGAAACTCAGATAATTGCTTTCTGATATTAGTTTATGGTTGTATGGATTATTTTTTGCTTAGCTAGATAAGATTCATGAAGAAAAAAACTTAAAAACTTAGCATGATGTACCATAATGTAATTTTGAGAAGATAAAGCTAACAGTATTTGTGGGGTATATGATCAGATGCGGATTTACCATACCAAGCTAAATGTTGTGCAATTGCAAAAATAACAGATTTGAATTCTTGGTGTAAAAACACATTTTTGAAACCCCTCACTGAAAAAATTGCAAAAATTAATTTTCACCCCATTAAATGATACGCCTAATATTAGACCATGTCATTTATTTTACAAAAAGCCAAAATAAAGAAGCCTTGTGTGAAAAATTCAGTACACCTTATGATTCAGTAGCTTGTAGAACCACCATTAGCACCAATAACATGAAGTAATCATTTTCTCTATGACTTTATCAGTCTCTCAAATCACTGTGGAGGAATTTTGGCCTACTCTTCTTTATAACTTTAAGTTCATTGAAGTTTGTGGGCATCTCTTTATGCACAGCTCTCTTGTCCTGCCACAGCATTTCAATCAGGCTGAAATCTGGACTTTGACTGGGCCATAGCAACACCTTGATTGCTTCTTTTTTTTTTTTCACGCATACTGTTGTAGATCTGCTGGTGTGCTTGGGATCATGGTCTTGTTGCATGACCCAATGTTGGCCAAGCTTTAACTGTTGGACATATGACCTCACATTTGCCTCTAGAATACTTTGGTACAGAGGATTCCATGGTCAATTCAATGGTCGAAATCATCACCCCTCCACCATCATTCTTGATGGTTGGCATGAGATGTTTGTGCTGACATGCCGTGTTTGGTTTTCATCAAACAGGGCACTGTGCACTGTGGCCAAACATCTCCACTTTGGTCTTGTCTGTCCAAAGGATAGTGTTCTAGAAGTCTTGTGATTTGTTCAGATATAATTTTGCAAAACTAAGCCGTGTTGCCATGTTCTTTTTAGAGAGAAGAGGCTTTCTCCTGGCAACGCTTACAAACCATACTTGTTCAGTCTTTTTCTAATTATACTATCATGAACTTTAAAAAAAAAAATTTTTTAAATACTTTATTGAATTTTCCAATTTTTTAAAAAGACAATGTACAATCACAATCTTGATCCGAGGTGCAATGTTTACACATTTCATAGATCAAACATTAAGTGAATTTCATCCATAGCTATACAATATACAGTTCTATACAATTCTCTACATTTCTATACAATTAAGTCCATTTCGGGTGTCTAACAAATCGTAGCCTATTATCATATTTTTATCCTATTCTTTAACCAGTTATACCAAATTCCCCATATTTCATAGTACTTGAAGTTCTCTTCATTTTTTAGCTCGCTCGTCAATTTAGCCATCTCTGCGCACTCTAGAATTTTATTTATTAATGCTTCTTCAGAGTGGGTAGAGTTGGATTTCCAGAGTTTCGCAAAGGCTAATCTAGCCGCAGTAATAATTTGAATTGCCAATTGGGTTTTATTGTTGTCGAGACCATCTTCAATCATACCTAGGAGGAAGGATTCCGGGGCCAGGGCTATCTCTTGTCCCATTATTTCCGAGAGCCAGAGTCGGATCTTTAACCAAAACTTTTTGGTCTCAGGGCAAGTCCACCACAGATGGTAAAAGGTGCCGACCGTCTTTCCACATTTCCAACATAAAGCAGAAGAATTTGGAAATATTTTGGCCAGCCTGTCCGGGGCTAGGTACCACCTATGCAGCATTTTGTAGTGATTTTCCCTGAATGTTACCGATTTCGTTATTTTGAGATTTCTGTTCCAAGCTATCTCCCAGTCATTGAAATTAAGGCCATATCCTAAATTTTTCTCCCAAATGCTTAGCTGATTTTTAGCTATCTTCTCAGCTCTATCCTCATCTAATATAAAGTTATAGATTTTCGATAGCATTTTCTTATCTGGTCCCCAAATAATTTTGTCAAAATATCCATATTTCATTTCAATACCACGTTTATCTCTATCTTCTTGAAATCTAGACTTAATCTGAAGATATTTCCACCAATCCAGAATAAACCCCTGGTCCCTCAGCACTTCCAAGGGCTTGAGCTTCCCTTCTTCATCCAAGATATCCTTATATGTGCCCATTTTATAGTTCTCTCTTCTATTTGGGGCCACTAGAGCATCCATAATCGACAACCAGCTAGGAACCTTGGTATATATCTTCTGTCTAATTTCCAGCCACGTACGGATCAATGTCTCTCTAATTTTATGTTTATAGAAATGAGTTTTCTTCCTATCCTTTATGTCCCAGAGATAAGCGTGCCATCCTTCAAGGAGATCGTGTCCTTCTAGTGTCAAGATTCTACCTTCTTGTAATTTGATCCACTCCTTTATCCAAATTATTTTTGCCGCTTTTTGATATGATTCCCAGTCAGGGAGCCCGAACCCTCCCAAATTTCTTTTCCCTTGAAGTGTCTTGAGAGAAATCCTCGATTTCTTACCCTCCCACAAAAAATTCCTGATATGTTTATTCAGATCCGAAAAAAAAATTTTTATCTAGTGATATCGGTATATTTTGAAATAGAAATAGAAATTTCGGTAAAATATTCATTTTGATCGCCGCAATTTTACCAGTCAGGGACAATTTAAGCCTCCTCCACCTATCAAGGTCTTGATTAGTTTTCTGCAATAAAGGGATATAGTTATCATCTTTTAATGAAGAGAGTCTCGCCGTAATCCATATTCCCAGATATTTTATCTTCTTAACTACCTGGAGGCCTAATAAATCTTCTAATTCTTTCGTTTGTGGGTTCGTCATATTTTTCACAATTATTTTGGTTTTGTTCTTATTAAGTTTAAGGCCCGCGACTTCTCCATAATTCTGAACTTCCTGCATTAATTTTGGGCCGGTGTCTAATGGGTCTTCTAATATGAAGGCAACGTCATCCGCAAAAGCCTGTGTTTTAAATATTTCCTTCCTAATCTTCAAGCCTTTGATATTTTCATTAGTTCTAATCCTTCTGAGTAAGACCTCTAATGCTAGAATGTAAAGTAAGGGGGATAGGGGACATCCCTGCCTGACTCCTCTTTGGATCTGAAATGTCTGGGTTCTGTCTCCGTTAACTAATATATTTGCCCTCTGGTTTTGGTAAATATTCTCTATCATCCTCCTAAAGTTAGTCCCGAATCCCATTAGATCTATTTGGTTTATCATGAAGGTCCAATTCAGATTGTCGAATGCCTTTTGGGCATCGACAAACATTAAAGCCATCTGTTTTCCAGGGTATTGTTCATAATATTCAATGGTATTTAAAACTGTTCTCAAATTGTCTCTAATCTGTCTCCCTGGGAGAAAACCATTTTGATCCTTATGTATCCATCTATTTAAAATTTTCTTGAATCTCTCCGCTATTATAGTCATAAATAATTTGTAATCTGCGTTAAGCAGTGAGATAGGTCTATAGTTGGAAATCTGCTTCGGGTCGGCACCTTCTTTCAGAATGATCGTCAGGTACGCTTCCCTCCAGGAGTCTGGGATTGTTATGCCAGCAATAACATCATTTAGAATTTCTAACAATTCCAGTTTCAGAGCGTCATCAAATTTTTGATATAATTCTCCGGGGAGACCATCAGGGCCTGGGGTTTTATTCTTCTTTATTTTGGATAAGGCGGTTTTTAACTCCCCTATGGTGATCTTCCCATTTAACATTTCCTTTTCTTCTTCCGGAATTTGAGGAAGGTTGGCTTCCAACAAATACTGTTCTACCTTGTTTAACTCAATTCCTTCATTTTTGTAAAGACATTCATAAAATTTTCTTATGCTTTCTAATTTGTCTTCTTCCTTCGTCAACAGGATGCCCTGTGGATCTTCTAAGGCTAGTATTTGGTTTTTTTCCTTCTCTTTTTTAAATTTATATGCCAGCCATCTCCCCGACTTGTTAGCGTTCTCGAAACAATAGTGCTTAGATCTTCTTATTTTTTGAGCTACCTCCTCCTGGTCCAATAGATTCAGTCTATGTCTCATCATCAACCACTGTTGTTTCGTCGCCTCATCTCCCGGTCGTTGCTGTAATTCAGCCTCAGTTTGTAATAATTTTTGAGTAAGTTCTTCTCTATTCTTTCTTTTTTCCTTATTTTTAAAGGCAGTATATGAGATGGCTACTCCTCTGACATAGGCCTTCATAGTGTCCCACACAATTTCTTTGGCTGTCCCTCGATTTCCATTTTCTAAGAAGAAGCGTTTGATTTCTTTATTCAATTTGAGTGTGAACTCTTTTTCATTTAGGAGATTGGTCCTTAAGCTCCATCTCTGTTGTATTTTCTTCGTATCATGGGACCAACTGATTTCAAGGAGCTTATGATCTGCCCAAGTATTGATGCCCATGTTAACTTTCTTGATTTCTAATGCCAATTTTCTAGTAACCCAAACCATATCGATTCTGGACCAGGAGTTCTGTGGGATGGAGTAAAATGTATATTGTCTGTCCTGGGGGTGTAAGGTACGCCACATGTCAATTAAATTTATCTCATCCACCAAATCAAAGAAAATCTTTGGTAAGGTTTATTCTTTTTGGTTATATCGCACTTATAATCAAGCTTTGGATCTACAATTCCATTAAAATCCCCTAGCATACATATTTCAAGATGTGCCCAATTTGCCAACTGTTCCTGCAGTTTCCTATAGAATTTCCCTTGTTTTTTATTCGGTGCATAAACCCCTACTAATAACAGTCTAGAGTTACCTCTCATTATTTCAACTATGAGTATTCTCCCTTTTTCATCTTTATATTTACATTCTGCCGTTATTCCTTTCTTAACATAGATAGCAACCCCCCTTTTCCTTTTCTCAGCTAGTGAGGAAAATACTTTACCAAATTTACAGTAATTTAAATATTCGGCTTCATCTTTTTTTATATGGACCTCTTGGATGCAGATAATATCGGGATTTTGTTTCACCAATTTCGACAGTATTATCCTTCTTTTTTTGTAATCGTTTAATCCATTCACATTTACCGATATGATCTTGGTATCGTTCATTCCTGAAATTAGTTTCTAGACTCTTGTTCTTATTTACCTTTTAAAGTTACTGCTCTCACTGGCCTTGATTTTTTCCCTCTTTCCTCAGTATCCTCCTTTTTCTTCTCCTCTTCTATGTCTTCCCTAGTAATTTGCTCTTGGGATATCTCTTCTTCCGTATTTGCTATCTCATTATCCTCCTTACTGGTTTGTTCCTCCTCTCCTCCCCTTAGTTGTTCTAAAAAGTCTTGAGCATCACTTAGACAATCAATTCTTATTTTCCTCCCTTGCCAGGAAATTTGCAGTCCTTCCGGCAAAAGCCACCTAAAAATTATATTTCTCCTGTTTAGATGATTTGTCAAAAACCTATAGTTTCTCCTCCTTTCCCTCACTCTTCTCGGAATTTGTTTCAGAATATTAATTTCTTTTCCCCCGTAGGTAATTTTTTCCTCCCGCGCTATATTATACAGAATATCCCTAACTTTTTTTCTAGCAAAGCGCACATGGACCTCTCTGGGGAGTCTGTTTCTTCTTACGTAATTTGTCTGGACTCTGTACACCTCATCGATCTCACGAATTATTTCCTGCTTGTCTTGCTGCAGAGTTTCTGCAATCAACTCCGCTATCTTATCACCTAAATCCTCATCTTTATCTTCCAGGATGTTCTGGAAACGCAAGAAAAACGAGGCCTTGTCCATCTCAAGTTGGATCAGCGCGTCTTCCGTTTCTTTGTTTTGTGCCGACAAAGTTTGGTCTACTGTGTCCAGTTTTTTCTCGTTTTTTTCAATTCTTTGTTCTGCTTTTAAAATTCTATTTTCGTTACTAGCAATAGCAGTTTGAATCTCATTCATTTTAAAATCAAGAGCATGGATGTCTGATTTTAATTCAGAGTGACTATTCAAAAGTTTTTCTTGCATCGCAAGCATTGTTTCTTGGATTGACTGAAGGGATGCTTGTACCGTTTGTAGTGTAGGAGAGATAGGGGGTTTGTCTAGTTTCTGGAGACCTTCTACTGATTTCTGGGTGGCTGGGGAAGACATCGCCAAGGTAGGTATAGATGTCGCTTTTTTAGCAGTTTTTGCAATTGTGGAGGTCAGACTTGCCATTTCTTTCAGAACCAATTTTTGGTCTCTTATTATCTCCTCTATCTTTCTCCAAATTCTCATCCAGTGGCACTTGCCACGTTTTCTCTGAGGAGCTTTCTTAGACCTTTATTTCGCTCCTTTATTGGTCCTCTCTGCACTCTCAGTAAGTTCCAATTAATACTAGGTTCTAAATTTCCAAAGTACTGTAGTGGGCTACTATAAAGTTTCCAGCAATTAACAATCACTAATTATACAATTATATAGTTCTCTTCCAAATAGGTAAACAAAATATCGATACAAATCAATTAATCACTTAGTAAAATCTAAATTCAATCTTAGAAAAGAGTAAATAATATATATAAATTGTTAAAGGCTAGCAATACAAGTAATTATTTTAAGTTAATAAATTCTATTTTCAGTTCCTGATAGGTAGTATTGATATAAATAAATACAGATAGATATTCTAAATTATATAAGTTGACCACAATAAGTTAATGAACTAATAAATTCTAAGTTCAGATCTTAATAAAGGTTGGATATAAATAGATATAATAGATATAAATAAGTATAAATAGGTATAAATAAATTACAATAAATATAAATAAATATAAAATCCTATATAATAATTTAATTAGTAAGATACAAATCCAACCCTTTTTTCCCCCCTTAACTAGTAATAATTATAGAGATCTAAATTCTCATATATAATCAACCTTTTTTTTTTTGTATATATCTATAAAATGGCTTAAGAGGTCTAATTAATATTAATTATAACATTATAAAGTTAGAGAGAAAAACAGAGTTCACTTATTAATATCACAGATACTCAAGAGAAGGATAGGAAGGATATAGACATATAAATATATGGGTATAAGTATATTGTTTTATAGTATTTATAGTATTTACGGAATTTTAGAATACAAATAGGAGATCTTCAATTTCCCACTTTGCTGGGCTCCAACCAAACTCGATGGTAATAGTCTCTGCCAGAGCGTCTTCTTGTTCAACCTCTGCTGTTCCACTCTTCCGATTCAATGGAAGCACTTCCTGTTTGCTGAAAGCCTATTTCTTCTGCTTTCTTCCACTCAATCCCAATACCAAAAGCCAGCCACACCAATAGTCTTTCCTTTTTCTTTTACTCTCTCACCGCACCGCACTCTCCAAAGCTCCTTACAAACGCAATCCGCTCTCCCCGTTTTCTCGTCTGCTCTTCGGCTTGTCGGATCGCCGGGAGTACAAGCTGCTCCACCCTCTCCGTCTCTGCCTCTCGCCGCTCTGAGCACTCCTCTCCCGACACCACCGATCCCCTCTCTGCCGCACGATCGTAGGTATAGGGGAATAGGCTTAAATCTGTCACCGCACCTCCGATCTTCTTCTTAGCTTCCCGTCTTTGTTGGCTATTGCTGCTTCGTGCCCGCCATCAATGGCCGGCTCACCGCGTTGGCTAGGCAGAGCTGCCTGGTCCAGCGAGAGGTGATCGCACCCACTTCCCGCTTGCCTGGCTTCCTCTTTTGCCCGCAGGGCTCTCCGGGTCCCGCGTCCCCCAAGGGGATCCCCAAAACGCGATGTTTAAAGGTGTTGAGGAGCAGCGAGCTCTCACTCCACACCCTGTCGCTGCAAGTCACCAACCGGAAGTCCCATGAACTTTAAAATTTATCATGCTATGTGAAACGTAAGTCTTGGATTTTTTGCAATTTCTCTAAACATTGCATGGTCTGACTTTGGGGTGAATTTTCTGGGATATCCACTCTTGGCAACTGTCTTGAATGTTTTCCACTTGTGAATAATCTCCCTCACTGTAGAATGATAGATTGTTTGGAAATGGCCTTCTAATTCTTTCCAGATTGATGGGCAGCAAGCTTCTGTAAAATCATTGCTGATGTCATTACTCTTTGGCATTGTGGTAACACACACTTCCATGCTGGAGACCAGCAAACTCCTAAAGCTTCGGTTTTTATAGAGGTAGTCACACTTGCTGATGAACAATTGATAAAGGGCACTTGATTAGCAGCATCTGGCTGCTACTTAGCCTCTTTGTATCTATGGAAGCAGTAAGGATGTACTTAGGTTTTCCACACAGGGCTTCTCCATTTTGTAAAATAATGATGCCATGGTGTAATAGTGTTGCTGTTCATCTGAGATTGTAATTACCTACATTTAAGAACTGCTAAGGATGAGATGATTTTTAGTATGTCTTGATACATAAAACCATAGAACTCAAAGAGGGCGTACTTTCCTCTTCACATGGCTTAATATGAAAATATATTTGGACCTCACTATGCATGAACCCTAAATAGTGGAAAGGGAAAACTGATGCAGAAATTCTCAAAAACTGCAACTTGTTAGTATGCTGAGTTGATGCTGATTAAGATGGCTCCTATGACCCGTGAGCAAGCTATTGGTCAATTTTTTTTTTTAAAAAAAAGGCAGTATCTTGTGGTTTCTGCCACATTTAATTCAGGTAACATCCTAATAATAATAATAATAATAATAATAATAATAATAATAATAATAATAATAATAATAATAATAATAATAATAATTTTATTTCTATACCGCCCTTCTCCCGAAGGACTCAGGGCAGTGTACAGCCAATTTAAAAACACAAGACACAACAATAATTAAAAATTAAAATAATTAAATAGATTTGGCCAATTTAAAACCCCAAAAATTTTAAATACCCCAATTTAAAATTATCAAGAGTTTTCTAAGTCAAGAGGCAAAGAAATTCATTGGCTAGAACTCTTATCTATTTTTTATTTTCCAGTTTGCTGTTATTTACCATCACTACTCCAATCAGTTTGTGTCTTAATGCAAGAAAAAGAAAATCTCTGAAAATGACTGTTTGAGATAATTCCATTATCCTATCTCTCTCCTTTCAAAAAAAAAACTCCTTTCAAGGAAAAAAAAATTCTTTTCAAGAGAAAAAAAATCCTCCAATTGGTTATCAGAGGTCAGCAGATCCAAAGATTTCTTTAGAAATCTTTAGGAGAAATACCTACAGAGGAAAATGCTCAAAGCCCCTTTTAAAGCTGTTAAAGTGTAGAGCAAAGGCATCTGAGAAGTTAAAGGGTAGCTCCTTTTTTGCCACCATTGACCAGAAAGCAATCTCCTTTTTTTAAAAAATAACAACAAAAACTGTTTTACTGTCTATATCTACTTATTAATGATTGCCATATAATTCAGTGCATGATGGAATGACTTAGATACTATCCGTAATTGTGTTTTGCTTGTTTTATACAAAATAATTAATTATGATGTTGATCGTGAAATGGATCCAATTTGCACAATAGCTACTGGAATGCCTTTATATGGAACTGCAGTTACTCTTCAGCATAAAAAACAGGCAGGAGTGAAGGTATGGGCAGTTGTGAATGAAAGCTGGTTTCAAACAAACTGAGTTCATGCATCGTGGTAAGACATGGTGTGTACTTTGCTAAGATTTATTGAATAAATCACAAGTGACTGGGTTTACACAATATGCTGAGGTACAATCCATAGCAGCAGATATTGGCTGAGTCCATCATCACTCTAAACCCTAGATTAAACATAGCTTGTTGAATAAACCATCATGACTGGATTCACACATAACACTAAGCAAACCCAAAAGCAAACAAATTACTTTTAATCTCAGCCGAAATGAATAAATCCCAGAATTGTAGAACAAAGACAAAAACTCTATACAATACATTGATATTGCTTCTTGCTGTAGAGCTCAGTCTATTAATGTTGTTTGTGGCTTTTATTCCATTTGGGTCACCTTTAATAGCTGAATGGCAAAGTATCTGCTTTAGATGAGATGCCTCAAAATATCAAAATACATTAGTTCATGACAGAGACAATGACTCTTTCAGAGAAGTGCCATTGATTTTGCCATAATTAAATGTGGCTCCTTGGCCTTTTTCCAGGAACTCAACTGAATTTGATTGCTAAGAAGTATCTCAGCTTCCCCAATCAAGGTTGCCTCAAGACACTAAAATGTCAAAATTCATAAATGGCCTTTTCTGAAAGTTTGGTGAATCCAAGATCACCTATAGAAAGGACCAAGGAAGGGGAATGATGCTCTATGCATCCTGAAATCAGTAACAGATTACAATAGAGCTGAAAACCTAAGGCAATTATTCTTTCCCTTGTGCAAAAATCCAATTATATGCATACAAATAGGTACACTGCATCCATCTGCTAATATGTGCTTTCTAGATTGGGACTCCTTACGCACGGTCACTCATGCCCTCGTCACCTCCCGTCTGGACTATTGTAATGCTTTCTATATGGGGCTCCCCTTGAGGAGCACTCGGAGGCTCCAATTGGCACAGAGTGCGGCCGCGCGGGTGGTGACGGGAGCGATGTGGCGCTCCCATGTAACACCTCTCCTGCGCAAGCTGCACTGGCTCCCGGTGGTCTTCCGAGTGCGCTTCAAGGTTTTGGTTATCACCTTTAGAGCACTCCATGGCTTAGGACCTGGTTATTTACGGGACCGCCTGCTACCACTAATAGCCTCCCACCGACCAGTATGCTCCCATAGAGAGGGGCTCCTCTGGGTGCCGTCGGCCAAACAATGTCGACTGGCGGCCCCCAGGGGGAGAGCCTTCTCTGTGGGGGCACCCACCATCTGGAACGAGCTCCCCCCCCAGATCTGCGTACCTTCCGTTGTGCACTCAAGACTTTCTTATTTCATCAAGCTGGCCTGACCTAAGTCTTTCCCCTTTTTAAATGGAAATTTTAAATTTGGTTTTAAATTATTGGGGTTTTAAATTTGTTCAGCCAAATTATTTAATTCGTTTTAGTTTATTTTAAATTTTGTATCTATATGTTTTATTCTATGGCTGTTCACCGCCCTGAGTCCTTCGGGAGTAGGGCGGTATACAAATTCAATTAAAAAATATATATATCAACTGTCATTCTGCAAACTTCTTACCATCCTTTACATTTAATTGCAGCTAAACAGAAGTATATGAGGGAAAAAGACTGTAAAAATATTTTATATCACTTTATGAAGTATCATTTACTTTTGTTATTTGTTTTAAATGCCATCATAGAACGCAAGGAGTAGAAGAGACTTTGGACATCATCTAATCCAACTCTTTTTCCACTCTTATACCATTCTTCTCCAGAAGATTTCCCCTAACTTCTTAGTGAAAAGTTAAAAGCAAAGAGGGGGAGGGAAAATATTTGCAATAACTGATCAGGCATCAGAATAGATGACAAGTAGGCCAGTGTGGATTGAAGTATTTAGACAATTTGCTTAAATTAATCTGTCATTAATCAAAGCTAATCTGCTGTAAATCTCTTACTGTATTGCTATTCAGAACAGGAGAGGTTGCCATGATAAAAAACAACAACAACAGTTAATCTGCAGTATGCAAAGCACAAAGTCTAGAGCATCATTCTTGTCACATTCCACAATTATTCTATCCTATATAGGAGAAGAGCACCTCCAGGTGCAGTTCTTCATTAACAGGCCTTCTAATTCCTTGAAAATACTTTGCCAAAGATTTTCCTTTGAAGTTTTCACATTGATCTTTCATAAAAAGAAAAGCCAAAGTAATTCAAAAGTCCCAAATATCATAAAGCAAAACAATAGATATTTTGAAAGGAAAAAAAAATACAAGGTCATCAAAGGACACATGTGATGTGTTTTCTAATTCTGATGGGGTAATGCAAGTTGGAGGTTGTCACTCACACAATAATGTTGCAATTTTGCAGAAATGGCCAATTAAATCAATGACAATAGTGATAAGCTCTTTTCAGGCATTATTTTAAACCATATTTTTATCTTATCAGAATGCAGGGAACAAGGCAAAAACCACCAGAATTAGTCTTATACATATGAGCAAAGGAAGTATACTTTTTAGCCTATTCCTAATTTATTCTTTCTGCTTTTTGGGGATATTTCTTTTCCATCTCTAGGATTTGTGAGAGGTTTAGATGCAGCACAAAACCTATATGAGAAATACATTCCAAAATAACACAGAAACAATGGATCCTCATTTATTCATCATACTAAGCTACAGTCAAACCCAATGTGCAGCAAACCATGATATCAAAGTGTGGCTTAATGCCCTAAAACAACCAAGCTTCCTTCTCTACCACCACCACCCCTTAACATGTTTTGTTAACCCCAATAAACCTGATTATTTCTTAATGCAATGTGTGAGCCCAATCAATCATGTACCTAAATATCTTCAGTTGCCTAACTGGTCTTCTGTTTTCATCTTATTGAAAGTTATTGATATAAAAATATACATATCTACATAGTCCAAAAGGTGATGAAAGAAACACCTTTGTGTGTTGTCCCTCAAAACTGAACACTCAAGGTTTCTACACTGTCAGGGATTTTTTTTCTCTTTTAAATGTGGACATGAAAGCAAGATGAAGAAGAAGAAGAAGGACTATGCAAGAAAAAGTTATCTTTTTCATTCTTGTCCTTCATTGATATTAAGGACTTCTCATCCTTCTGTGAAGAGCACCTGCGGCCAAGACCTCAGAGTATAGACTTACATAAGAAGACTATTACGAAACTGGATCATAAAGTAGCCGATAGTACTTTCTTCATAAAAGCTAATAAATTTGTTTTATTGCCTGAGAGCAATGTGAAGCCTCCATTAGGAATCTGTGAGTGTCTGTATGTGTGCTCTGTGCATGTGTTAATATGTCCATGAATTGGAGGGAGAATTATATATAACAAATGGAAATAGCAGCTATGAGAAAAATTTGCCCATGGCTGAGAACAGGGTGGTAAGGAAGAGCTATAAATATAGATGAAACGTTCAGTTTCATGGACAAAGAGGAGATTGTGGCATCAATTTAGAAGCAGCCCTCTATTACACTGATAAAAAAAAATATATAGGACGTCTAAGACACAATCTATTAAAAAATAAATTGACAACAGTCCAGCAGGTTTGAGTGATAAATAACTGAAAGGCAGGCCTCCATGCAATATTTGTGTGTAATTAAAATATTCAGCTACCTCTTGGTTGATTTGATTTACAACGTCCTCTTAATTATAAAGTGCCTTTAATTCTAATTTAGAATGTGTTTTCAATATGTGGCATTCTTTACCACAACCTTTAGTTAACAAGAAGATGGACTATTATCCTACCTTCCTGATTCAAAGGCAGAGAGGAGGCAGCTCACCCAAGGGTAAAAAGATAGAATAATGATGAACTTCTAAGTTCAAGAAAAGGGTGAAAAAGAAAAATAGTCCTGGGTTTTTGAGTTTAAAAATAAACAGCTCATTTTAAATCATTTTGATCACAAGGGCCAAGTCCTATGGCCACCGTCTCAGGGCACCAAGGATTTCAGGAAAGGCATTAATTATCTGAAAGACAGTACTTATTCCACAAGCAAAATGTAGCACAACTTCTCTCAAATCCAAATCTTAGTTAATCTTATTTTCTGAAGATTAATGAATTCTCCAGGCAGCTAAATGCAAATTGAATTTTCCCCTTCTCCAAATTGCTTGACTGCCTGAAGGTCTGAGGTATTTTTAGATACAACGGAGTGGAAACAGTCTAAAACATAAAAAGACTTGCCTCCTATAAAACCCCTCATTTCATCCTGAGTTGACAACACCATTTTCCCACAACAATTTCATCATGTAATTATCACACTTTTCTCCTTTCCCCCAAAGAGGTATATTTCTGTTGCTAACTCTGTTTGGCAGTGATGTAACTGAAATATCTCCCACAATTCTCATCCTTTTTTCCAGTCTCCCTGTAATGAAGTGGTGAAGTAACTCTTTTACCTTTCTACCTCTGTTTCAAATCACATTTCCTCAAGACCACACGCTGGCAAGGAAACCAAGCCAAAACTGTGCAAGAATTGCTTACACTTGGTTTAAGATGTGCCTGCTGCTGTCTTTTGACTGAAGAGATGCCCTCTGCCTGTCAAGCATGGCATCTAATGATTGATGATGATGCAGTACCTTCAGGTTCGTGTCTACCCTTAACAACCACACAGATAGATTTTCTGCAGTATGATCTGTCTCCAACCTAGTCCTTCAGATCATCTTTCTTTCTTTCTTTCTTTCTTTCTTTCTTTCTTTCTTTCTTCCTTCCTTCCTTCCTTCCTTCCTTCCTTCCTTCCTTCCTTCCTTCCTTCCTTCCTTCCTTATTTGCCACCTTTATTATTTTTACAAATAACTCAAGGGAGCGAACATATCCAACACACCCTCCTCCTCCTATTTTTCTACACAATTGTGGTGAATTGGGTTAAGAGAGAGCAAACTAGCCCAAGATCATCCTGCTAGCTTTCATGATTAAGGTGAGACTAGAAGATGTGGTCTCCTCTTTTCTAGGCTGTTGCCTTAACCACTAGACCGGACTGACTCTATTGGTGCACCCATTGTCACTGTAATGGAGTCTACTCACCTAGCTGCTAGTTATTCTTCTTTTTTTTACCTCCCACCTTTTCCAGCATTATAGACTTCTCAAAGGGAACCAGATCTTTGTATAATGTGTCCAAAATGAACATTCAATGAAACATTGAACTGTTGGTTTTTTTCCCTTTTGAATGAGAAGCCTGGATTGACTTATTTTATGATGCATTTGTTTGTTTGTTTTCTTTGCTAAGAATATTCTTAGGAATATTCTCCATCACCATAGTTCAAAAACATCAAGACTCTTTCAATCCTGCTTCTTTTAAAGCCTTTTTTTAAAAAATTCCATAGAGGTTACAGAGTCCTGATATAGAACATATTTGAGCTCTGTTACATGAATGTATCAAATGCTCCCAGGTTTTCTTTAGAAAAGTTCCATAAAAAGCAGTAGCAGCCCTGTTGCCTGGGGGTGGGGGGGGAGAGATAAAAAATTGGTATTCTGATCCCAAAATGGAGAATTTAGAAAGAATTGCTGGCTTTCCATCTCTTCAAAAGAGCCTTATCATAGCCTAACATAATTTGGTACTTGGTAAAATCTCATTTGGAGGTACTCCCTTATTCCATCACATAACGTAAATTACTGCAGACAATTGTTCTAAAGTCAGTCACACTTTTTCCCTCTCCTTTGTTTACCTAACAGTTTTGCCTGATGAATTCTTGAAACACTCGCAGTGGTTTTTAAAAAAAACACACATGCTGCTTTTTTAAAAGAAACCACACTGCTGTATAAATTTGAGAAGACCTGAAACAGGTGCTAATTAATAGCAATAAACAGCACCAAGATCTTAATTTTTGGAAACATTTTACATTCCCCAACATTTAACTGCTGATTGTTAGAGATTATTGCTAAATGTTATTGTTTTAAGATGGTATAAGTAAAAGAATTAGACATTTCCCTGATAATCACTTGAATATTATTAATATTAAAGAATATTTTGGAATCATCTGGTCGTATTATGTCAATAATCTCTTCCATGATAGTTTAATGACCTTTGAAAATGCTATACTATAAATAGCTAAAGAGGATATCTAAGTAAATTTTCAGTTTAATTGTGGGAGAGTTGATCAGTTTATTATAGTCATAGATGAATGCAAGCAATGTGTCCATGAGTGCTCTGTACTGTATATATTTATAAATTATGGGTGTGGGGGGGTTATTTTATTATTTTTACTTTTTATTATTTTTATTTCTTTTATATTGTGTTTTTATTTTCTGTAAGCTGCCTTGAGTTGCTGTGAGTGAGTAGATGGTAATATAAATTTTCCAAATAAATAAAATATCTTAATAGGTAGGGGTGCTATTCAGCAGTTTCTGACAGGTTCTGGAGAACCAGTAGCAGAAATTTTGAGTAGTTCGGAGAACCGGCAAATACCACCTCTGGCTGGCCCCAGAGTGGGGTGAGAATGGAGATTTTGCAGTATCCTTCCCCTGGAGTGGGGTGGGAATGGAGATTTTGCAGTATCCCTCCCCTGCCACGCCCACCAGGCCACACCCACCAGGCCACACCAAGCCCATCAAGCCACACCCACAGAACTGGTAGTAAAAAAATTTGAATTCCACCACTGTTAATAGGTAATAAAAAAAATTTAAGACAAGATTAAAATACATCTATAAAACAACCTGATTAGAACCCATGAGTGAAGTCAGAAAAAAAAGTACTCTATGTCTAGGTTATAAGTATTGTCTAAATTGAGATATATTTATATGCTTTTTTTTTTTTACTTACAGCCTTACTTACCTTATTAATTTATAACCAGAGGCCAAAACACAAATGGGGGAGGGGAGAGGGAGAGGGAAAAGGAGAGGGGGGGAAAGAGAGAGAGAGAGAGAGGGAGGGAGAGGGAGAGGGAGAGGGAAAGAGAGAGAGAGAGGGAGAGGGAGAGGGAGAGGGAGGCAGAGGGAGGGAGGGAGGGAGGGAGGGAGAGAGAGAGAGAGAGAGAGAGAGAGAGAGAGAGAGACCCCAAACCCCAAAAACATAATAACAAGTAAGTTGGAGAAATAAATTAATGACAGCACTCTAGAGGTCTCTATAAAAGGTCATGGAATAAAAATGTGTGTATGTGTAGACATTGAGTGGAGAAGTCAGCAAGTAAAAAGTCAAAAACTTTAAATGCAGAATGGCCACCATGTTAGTAAGTAAGGAGCTGGGTTATGAGTTCTGGACTCTGAGCACAGTGAAGGTGGTGAAATGGAACAGAATGCAGACTCAGACCTTAAGAAGGTGGTATTACATTTTATGTCCATCAGCATTGAGAGTAAATGTAATGGTCTGCGGAAATGACGTTGTGAGACAGAAGGAAGAGCCTCAAGCTCAACAACTGTTATGTAAAAGATGCCTCAGTTCACAGAGGGAAGGGGGAGGCATGTGAAGTGGTTCAGAAGTGACTCTCCATAGTTTTCCAGAGAGTAAATGGAGAGAAGGGAAGAAATACTTTCAGTCTTGCAAGATTATGTTAATGTAACCTTAAAATCATCATAGAGTTAGTACTCATAGTTATTCTTCTTGTCTGAATTACCTCAAAGGACTAACAGTAAGGCACTGGGCCTTGATAATGTGGCTGCTCTTCTACATGTAGCAGTACTTCTATGAAGGTAATTAGGGTAAGTGAGAGAACTATGGAAGAGACTCTTGATAAATAAGATGGGTTGAGATTCTAGAAAGAATGCAGAGAAAGCAACCAAGATGATCAGGGGACTGGAAGTTAAAGCATACGATGAACGGTTGCATGAACTGGGCATGGCTAGTCTAGTGAAGAGAAGGACTAGGGGAGACATGATAGCCTCCAATATTTGAGGGGCTGCCACAGAGAAGAGGGGGTCAAGTATTTTCTAAAGCACCTGAAGGTCAGACAAGGAATAATGGATGGAAACTGAACAAGGAGAGATTCAACCTGGAAATAAGGTGAAATTTTCTGACAGTGAGAGCAATCAACCAATGGAACAGCTTGCCTTCAGACGTTGTGGGAGCTTCATCACTGGAAGCTTTCAAGAAGAGACTGGATTGCCATCTGTCAGAAATGATGTAGAGTCTCCTGCTTGGGCAGGGGGCTGGACTAGATTACCTACAAGGTCCCTTCCAACTCTGTTAATCTTTTTAAAGGGTTTAAAGATCTTTCATTCTGTTCGACCATATCAAGAGCTTTCTACTTAATCACGCATAGCTTTTTCCAATCTATTCCAAGAGCTATTAAGAATGTGGCAGAAAACCCACAAGAGGACAATGGTTAATTTTTAAATTTGTGATTTGCTTTTTTTTTTTTTAAGAGTGATGGTGACATTACACTGTCGCTTTGTCCTGCTTGGGGCTATCATATCTGGACGGCACATTCCAGAAAACCACATGGTGGCAGCAAAGTGATAGAGCTTTATGCATCATCCAGTAGTCAACTGGGAAATAAAGTATAACTAAATGCTATTTACATAAACTCTTCACTACCTTTCTCTATAGCTTTTTATCTTTGCAAGCCATTTGTGCTTTCACTTCATATATTTTTCGCTTAATTTTCAAGATCTCATCAACTCCACCCTACCATGACTTTCTTTCATGTTTCCTCCTTTCTCTCACCCCATTCTTGTTCCTTCATGTTTTATTTTGCAGTCTGGTCCCCATCACTCTCTTTATAAAACCAAATCGATTCAAATTATTTTCTTTTATACTAGTCAGTCACATTTTATTCTATTTACATTTATTCAGCACCCATTCATGTCTGACCTTTTCTCTTCTTTTTTTAACCACACTCACTGCTTAATTACCCACTCCCCACTGAATATAACTTACTTTTATGCTTCTCCTGACACAACCAACTCTTAGTTACATTCTGTAAAGTGGACAGAAGCTTGTTCTTATCTGGAGCTGTTTTTGCTTCTTTTGACAAAAGATAATTGCTTTCACCTGATCACATATCTACTATCAAAATTTCCATATAATTTCTTCACCCATTTTCTCATCTTCAGTAAACTTTCTAAAAAAATCATCAGTTTGCTCTTGTTTTTCATCTTTTTATATAACCTCCAACAATTCACTTCATTAAAGCTATGAAACACAATCACTTTGGCTTTAATTAATTTTCCGATCATAGAATTAGACAATCATACAATCTATGTCTATGGAAATTCTCAGTCATCCAGATCATGGTTGTCCCAAAGGTGCTTTTTCAAGGGGCAACTGGACTTTCTGATTTTTCTTTGAAGACATTTCACTTCTCATCCAAGAAGGTTCTCTAACTGAAGAAGCTTCTTGGATGAGAAGTGAAATGTCTTCAAAGAAAAATTGGAATACAACTTGCAATTGTCACCAATCAATGGATTCCTGCTTTCATATGAACTTATAACAGCCTACCTTTCAATACTGTATGGCATAAATTTTAGCCTTTACATTCATAGTTAAATCTACACCTTCGGCTCTCTGCATGCGTATATCAACTCACCTCAACAAGATCAGATCATTGTCATTTAGATCCATTACCTCCTTCCCCTTTCTCTTGATGTCTTAATCACAGGGCATATCTGTTTTCTTTCATTATTTCATGCTTAATTTACTTACATTCCTTATATTTCAAATGATAGTTGTCCATACACTATGGTCATCATCAGACTGGCCTACGGATGTTGAACTCTTCACTTGGCTTTGGCCAATCAAATCTTCCACATAATTCTTTTAGTAAGATAGGGAAGACATAGATCAGGTGACCATTTTTAGTCACATCTGTACCACATGCAGCATTCCCCGCTATTATTTACTATTGTAAAAACAATACCTGCGTGTTTGAACAAAGTTTAGCTAGTATGCCAGTACTGCAACCAAAGTCCATTTTTTTTTTGCTCCAAGCATACTCAATGCCCAATTCATACATTTCTTGTTCTGATTGATCATTTGCAATCATTTGCAATTAATCCAGAGACTACCTTACAAAACAATAGCCTATTGATGCTATCCCATCAACTCAGTGATGATGCGCATTAACAGACACTCAGTACAGGTATAGCCTCAATTTACAACACTTCATTAAGTGACCATTCAAAGTTACAATGGCATTGAAAAAAACAACTTATGACCATTTTCATACTTAAGACAATTGCCGTATCCCCATGGTCAAGTGATCCAAATTCTGATGCTTGTCAACTGACTCATATTTATGACAGTCACATTGTCCCAAGGTCACGTGATCCCCTTTTTCTGACTTTCTCACAAGCAAAGTCAATGGGGAAGCCAGATTCATCTAACAACGATGTTACTAACTTAGCAACTGCAGGGATTCACTTAGCAACTGTGGCAAGAAAGATCGTAAAATAGGACAAAACTCACTTAACAAAGGTCTCACTTAGCAACAGAAATGTTGGGCTCAGTTGTGATCATAAGTCGAGGACTATCTGTATATTGTTTGTTTTTCTCTTAATATTGTTCAGCAACGTTATCCAAATCAATAGATTGCTTTAAAAAAAACAACCCAAAAACTTTTAAAATCAATGCCAAATCTGATTTCTAATCTGTTTAGGATTCATCTCCAGTAGATGGCACTAATTTTACTTATTCAAAGTATGTGGAAAGCTACTGGCCCAGTCTCCCAACCTTCCTTTCTTAAAATGCAAAGAGAAGCTATTACCATTCAGATTGTGATTCAAAAACCAAGTTGTCTGCCAAATCATCAGCTTGCTTTAAATTGCAAAAACGTTAACTCATCTCTCCTTCCAAATTAAGGATGTGCATACATAGCATCTTGAAATTTGTCTTGCAGTTCAAGAAATATTTTTTTCAGCAGAAGTCACATTTTTGAACTGTTTCTTGGAAGAGGGATTCACTATTACCAGTAGCGACAGCACCACTTTTGGGAGGGTGGGGGGAGAAAAAGGGATCCTGAAGGTATTGTAGCTTCTGCTGCTTAATATGATGACAATGGCAAAACTGCCAGCTCTCATACAAATGCCCTAGAGCAAGTGCTGTTGTAGATTATTGGCAGGGCAGAATTGTTGAGAGAAAATGTGGCTATTGGAAAAAAAAAAGAAAAGAAAGAAAACTATATGGAAAAAATGCTCTAAACAGTGTTACTTTTTTGTAGTTAGATGAGAGGGGGAAATAAAATTTTCTCTGGGGAAAAATAAAATCCTCTGAGAAATCAAGGCTCAGCCGTAGTCTGAAAATACTGAGCAGAAAACAGCAAGGCAAAATGAAATCTTGTTAAAAGTGATCAAGATTTTTTTAAAAAAAAGAGTCAACAAAAGCACTCCTTAACTATGTTTGGGACAAAAAGTAGACTGTCTGTTATTTATTTATTTACTGGTAAATGCTCCATAGACTTCCAAGCCTATAAAACATGCCCTGTTGCTAATCTACAACTAAGATGTTAGTTGTTGTTGTTGTTAGTTGCAAAGTTGTGTTCGACCCATCGCGACCCCATGGATAATGTTCCTCCAGGCCTTCCTGTCCTCTACCATCCTCTGGAGTCCATTTAAGCTCACACCTACTTCTTCAGTGATTCCCTCCAGTCACCTTGTTCTCTGTCATCCCCTTCTTCTTTTGCCCTCAATCTTTCCCAGCATTAGGCACTTCTAAGATGTTAGAGTGGTAGACAAAAACTGGTAGATCCAGCTTCAAATTCCTGCTCTGCTAGAAGACCTCTAGCAAATCACTATCTTTCAAAGTAATCTACTCACAGAGTAATTTGATTTCACTTTCCTACTTGTAGCATTTAGATTGTGTTCAAACAGGTTGCATTAAAATGTTGTTGGTTAAATTGTGGGTTGATTTGTTCAGCAAACCCAGTCAGCAGTTGGTTTGGTTTATGATTCGGTCTGTTGGGCATTCCCAGGCAATTGGGCTAATTCAATCAACCATGATTCAGTTGCCCATGAGTTAATGTCTTTTGTGAAGACAGACACAAAGGGAATATAAGCAAACTGTTCTGTACTTTCTAAAAGCAACTGCAGCTTCCACCTTTATAATTACCTGTTGCCATTAAGCCTCCTTAGGGCAACAGGCTTTAATAAAGCATGAGTAGTTGGAACTTGATGTTGCCTGAGGGACTGTCAAATTGTTTATTTATATTTCTCTTATGTATTGCTGTTTGGCTTTAGGGCTGAATTAGAAAACGAATTCTAGGTTTCTGTTGTTTGTATGAATGAACGGATTTGCTTCCCCTGATTGATTCACTATTTCACAATAACTTCAACCCTAATGTCTGCTCTGGAATCTAATTCAGAGAGTTGAACAAAAACCCTCAGGCCTTCAATGGATTCTGGTATGGCCTGATTACTATCCTTCCAAAATTCTGAATTAATTTCAAGTCAAAGTAGGCCAAAGGTGTTGACCAATCAACAATTCCTGATATGGTTGGTTGGACTAGAAACCTCCAAGATCCCTTCCAACTCTGTTAGTCTGTTATGCTGACATCTACCTCTTCTTTCCATCAACTAGCAGTATGAATGCAGGGTGAATATATTCTGCAGTACAGTAGTTAGTAGACAGTAGAAACAAATCTGAACAGAATGGATGAAGTAAGTTCTCTGTTACCGAAGATGGAGACCGATAAAAGGTGGGACAGCTGTCTTCTCTTCTGACTATCCATTTGGAGATGGGTAGTGTGGCTGAGAGAAGAGGGTACAGGTAGTAAAAGATTGAACATTATGTTGTGGGCCAAAGAAAGGTCAAGCATAAAAGTAGGGATGGTCATATTTTGGCAGTCAAGAAATGGGAAGAAAAAAGGATGGAGTTGGGCTGTCAGAAGCAAAACATTAGCTTGCTACTGGTTCCCTCTTCCATCAGAATCAATTACTTTTTGATGCAAATTTGCAAGTTTCTTATTTATTAGCTATTGCTCCTTCAATCTACTGAAGTTGGTCTAGCTATCACTTTTGATCGATCCTGTCTTGGGTTTTTTTAAAAAATGTAGTACAACCCACACTCAAAATTATGTCAATACATTTAGCACTCATTTGAATCAGCCTTTGGAAAGGCCATTCCAATGGCTATGCTTAAAACTTATATATATATAACTTATATATATATATATATATATATTATATTTATATATATATAAATCACACACATGCACACATATACACAACACCTCAATCTTCTGGAATAAAACAGTAGAGGTAAACATAATCTTAATCCATGAAGTGACTTGTTTGCAAACAAGAATAAACAGGCCTTTTTAAAAATCCCAGTTCTATAGATATAATACAGAGAGAAGCCTTTGATTTTTTTCTAAACAAGATTATTGGCTTAGTTGGTTGTTGGATATAATTAAAATGTAATTCCATTACACATAACAAATACCCCCTACTGACAAACCAAATATTTCTTCAGATACACTGTGAAATATCTACATTTTTAAAATGCTATAAAGGGATTTATTCTGGTCATCTTTCATAGCAACAACAGTCACTTCTTAAGAAAAGCAATTTTATTTATGCAATTGCTTAGGAAAATTCTATCATGTTTTCACCTCAGCTGGGTTATGGATGGCATGGTTTGAATTAAGGTTTCAGGAAATTAAGATGATTTGATATAGGCTTAATAAAATATTTTTCACTGTGTATCAATCTTTTTATTTTGTATGCTGCTGGCCTTTATAATTTTAATGGTTAGATTGATTTTTATTGTTTATAAATTTTTATAAACCTATTAGAGCTGCTGTATAACTTTTAAATCCATAAATAAGTGGAACATTTACTGTGCATTTTAGCTCATGGCTAGCAGAGAAACTTATAATTCAAAAACAACAGCATATTTGGCTATACAGTAGAATTCTCTCTCCATTTTTCATTTCCAATGAGAACAGATCAATTTAGTAATTTATATAATCCTGGACCAAAATTATTCATTCATGTTTATATATATATTAAGGGATCTTATCCAAAGACAGATTGTTACATCCAGCTAATTCTAATTTGTCTTATTTGCTTTCAGTTTCATATGAGGAATAAACCAGTACACTGCTCTATTTATTCAATGTACTGTAGCTAACTATGGCATAATATAATATACGAACCAGATCTTATCCATTAATGTTTTCAGCAACGAAGTTCATATTTATGATCAATACCTTATTCAAGGTCCCCTGGAAAATTTATCAATAATTCCCTCAAATATTTTGCACTTTTAATTCAATTGCTTATTGCTTTAAAGCATTGCTGTAAATCGCTTCCACAGATGAAAAGTGAGATACTAATATTTAATGAAGAAAGTGTCATGAAGATCATGTGGACTGAAGAGAAACAGTACAGGGGACGTTATCCTATAGCGCACAGGAGCAAAGGCCATAGTCATCTACTGTGACTGTTATTCAGGGGAAAAAAACCTACTCTTCTTAATAAAAAGGATGTCAGTTTGGTATAATGAACACACATTTCACTATGCTGCAATCTGGCAATTAATTAATTTTTAAAATTGATTCACTCCCCCACCCCAGGTTTTTAAACCTGGATATTTTTGTTGACCTTGATCATACCGCAGAGAAAAGGACTGATATTTCAGCATTCTCAAATACAATCCAGGTGTATAGCATGCAAATTTATTTATTTATTTTATTTATTTATTTAATTAAACTTATATACCGCCCTTCTCCCCAGGGGGACTCAGAGCAGTGGACAGCCAGAAATTAAAACACATATAGTACAAAAGTTAAGAAAAAACTAAAATAGATTAAATCAGCGGCATTACCAATTTAAAATCCCAAATCTACAAAATCAAAAAAATCCCAATTTAAAACCCCAAAACCAATAAAATTAAAAGATTAAAAATCCCCATTAAAACCATTTAAACTAGGCCGGATTGTTGGAATAAATAAGTCTTCAGGGCCTTGCAGAAAGTGCGGAGGTCCGGGATCAGTCGTATTTCAGGAGGTAGCTCATTCCACAGGGCGGGTGCCCCCACAGAGAAGGCTCTCCCCCTGGGGGCCGCCAGCCGACATTGCTTGGCCGACGGCACCCTGAGGAGGCCCGCTCTGTGTGAGCGTATTGGCCGATGGGAGGTTATCGGTAGCAGCAGGCGGTCTCACAAGTATCCTTACCTGAATGCAAGTAATGGCATCTATTAGGCAGAGGGAAAGTTAAGAACTGACAAGTGTATCAGGAGTGCCCTGATAGAAGCCCTGCCCATTTTGAACATGCATATGACAACAATTAACACAGAAAAGGGATAGAACACGTATTATAGTGCTATGCTGTTGTTTTGTTAATTTTGATAACCCATCCCTGTGTAGGAAGAAATATCCATCTGGTTCAGTTCCAAGCTGGGAGAAAGACAATGGAAACATGGAGGCTGATTGGAAAGAAGGTTTAATAATGAACAGAATCACCAAGCACATGATTCTGGTGCAGCTGACAAAATGGAGTTGAGAGTGGTGGTGGTGGGGGGGTTATACCTGTGCACTTGAGCTTCCTGTTCCTGTATAAGAACATGTCTTCTATTGGCTGTTGTCGGATTCCCATCGGGTCATGTAGGGGTTATGTAGGGGTCATAGCTAGCTCTATAGGCAAAACAGGAAATGAAAATCCTAGGAGTTTGTCTGAACTAAGTTTGGTTGAAGTTTGGACTGCTCTGAAAGAGTGTTGGGCAATTCCTATTGTGGCTTAAAGGCTTTTGTCCTGTTTTGGCTCTTGGGTGATGATATGTGCTTATGAATAGAGCTATCTTGTTCTCAATAAGCTCTTTTATCTGTTATATACTAACATCTGCTATGGGCTATTAAGGAAAGTGGGGGTTGGTTTCTGCACCTAAAACAACATGTTTCTCATTTAGGGAAATATAACATTCTGCCTTTTTAAAATATTCTCAAAATATTTCATTCTCCTAGGAGGGGTAGGCGCTGGCTTTCTACACCTGCTATGGACACTGCTGGATGCAAGGGTCACAGATCCTTGAAAGGAAATTTTCCTAATGAGAAAATGTATATAGTTTTCTCTTGAGATATTTTCCAAACAACATGTGGTATGTGTGACTTGTGGTGGGCCTAAATTAGAGAATACACCGGAAAATATTGTTATTATTGTTGCAGATTGACCTTTTAGACAGGAGATGTATAGTTCAAACAAATAAATACAACATCTTTAATCTTTAAAACTGTTTTAAGATTAATAGTTTAAGAGAATCTTGTGCATAAACATAGTTCAGCAGTTTCATTAAGGGCCTCAGGACTAATTAGCAGATGTCAAATAATGTTATTCACCTTCTTAGAAAGAGGGCATCCAGCGGTCTTTCAGAAACTGAACAGACATCTCCACAGAAGTCAACTATGCTTCTTTATGAGACTTGGAATGAATAAACAGTCAGGAAATAAGTTCATATGAAGCATAGAGCATCTAAACACCACCCGGTCTCATGGAACATATTCAAGCACATCATGTGATTCTGTATGCTTGTCAAACATTAACCAGCTTGGAAAGGGATAAGGAGAAATGTGAAAGATGTAGTCAGCTGTGTGAAGACACAACCATTCCTTATGCAAATCCCCTTTGTGCTACTACTTTCAAGCATGTTGAACGCAACAAGCATTAAACCAGCATCAGATCTAATTACCTCATGAAAAACGTATATAAGCAATGTTGAATTCCACTGAACAAAAAGGCAAATGTTCTTAGTTTCAGTCACTTTAAAGAACCCAAAGCTTCATTTGGGATAAGGAAGATTTAATCCATATATTCTCCAACCTCATTTCAGCAAACCCCTGATACTTTTTGTAAAGACAAAATTAATCTCAGGCTGATGGATTCTGAGACTGGAAAAAAAAAATACTTCCATCTTCACAGAGATTGACTTCAGGTACAAATCAGAAGATTGGAAATGAAACTAACCCCATTTGATGTGCCGTACAGTCAGTGGGAGGTAATTGCTAATTATAGCATATTGTTTTAATGTTTTAATATGTTTAGTCTTATAGCTTTATTATGGTTTCATGTTGTTGTTTTTTTACTTTTGATTAGGAGCTGCTCCAAGATGATTGTAAGATGGGCCAGTATATAAATATTTTAAATGAATAAATGATGATGATTTTAAATTTATTGGCTATTTAACTTGTTGACTCAGTTGTCAACTTAAGTTGACTCAGATAAAGGTTAGGAACTGCTGATCTATAAAAATCCCACAGTAGAACATGTGCAGTAATGAGAGCCATTCAGTTTCTCTATGAATTTATTTAACCTCCTTTTAAACTTGTCTAAATTGTTGACCATCTGACAGTGTTTATATCCAAAAATAGCAGATATGAATGTTGTGAATTAAAATAAACAATTTATTTTATCTCTCCTGTATCCTAACATTTTATTTCATTAGAAAATTTGGAGTTCTGTCTACTTTTATCACTTTACATAATAAATACATCCCATCTCCCAGCTAAAATATCCAAAATATCATAATCAATCTTTATGGAGGGAATTCCTTGTTAAACAAACATCAATCTTTCTTTTTTAAAAACATAACTTTAAAAACAACAGATAGCAATAAAAGTAAAGGCAGTATTAGATAAACAATGTTGATCAATTATTAAAAAATTGGTAGATCATAGAAAATTGGTGTTCTATTGATATGAGTACATATCAATATTACATGGTCTTTTAACATGAATATTGGTCATGATATGATATTTATGAAAGTCTTCCCTTATGTAATTTCTTCTACCTAAAGGAGAGGAGGGAGAGGAAACCCTTATTAGGAAGAACCTGAAGCTTCTAGACTGGAATGTCAAACTCGCAGTCCACGGGCCAGATGAGTCACACACTGGCCACGCCCACCCCCATTTTAGCAAAGGGGGAGGGAGTTGCAATACGTCACACAATGATGTGTCATTGCAAGTTTGACACCCTTATTTTAGACTGTCCTTCCACTAATACAATTAATTCAAAGTAAATGGTTCTTATTATTAGCAGAGTATGTTGTCATGTTTTGCTTCTGCTGCCCAACTGGTTCAGCAGTTTTGAATTCAATAGTCTTAATAACCAGCTAATAAACTATAGGAAGGAAATCAAACTCTCCTTGCCATTCAATCTTCTGTTTGTTTCTCTCATTCGAATTTCCCTGCCATTTCCAGGGCAAAAGTTTTGAAACAAAGACAACAAACTTGACAAAGAGGTTGAAATTGAAATGAAACCCTTCTTCTATTACAGATGGGTACCTCTATTCAGAAGAGCTACATTAGAATATCTTTTTCATTGACTTGATAGGGCAGGGGTCCAGAGGTGGGTTTCAGCAGGTTCTGACCAGTTCTGGAGAACCAGTAGCGGAAATTTTGAGTAGTTCAGAGAACCGGTAGTAAAAATTCTGATTGGCTCCGCCCCCATCTATTCTCTGCCTCTCAAGTCCCAGCTGATCAGGAGGAAATGGGGATTTTGCAGTAACCTTCCCCTGGATTGGGGACGGAATGAAGATTTTACAGTATCTTTCCCCTGGAGTGAGGTGGGAATGGAGATTTTACAGTATCCTTCCCCTGCCACGCCCACCAAGCCACGCCCACAGAACCGGTAGTAACATTTTTTGAAACCCACCACTGCAGGGGTCTCCAACCTTGGCGACTTTAAGACTTGTGAACATCAACTCCCAGAATTCACCAAAATTCCTCATGGCTGGCTGAGGAATTCTGGGACTTGAAGTTCACAACTCTTAAAGTTGTCAGAGTTGGGGAGCCCTTTGGATAGGTACCAGATCAGCGATACAGTACTCAAAACAATCACTAGATGGCATCCAAAGTTAATTTCCTCTATCTCTTTGTTGCCAGTTTGTTAAGATGCTGGCCTAGAAACCTGAAGACTTGGTGAGTGGACTCCATTACAGTGACATCATTAGAGCCACTTTGATTTAGTCGCAGGAGTGTCAAACTGGCAGTCCGCGGGCCAGATATGTCACATGCAGGCCACGCCCACACCAGCTCCACAAATGGGAAAAACGTCGCAAAAAGTCACTTGATGACAACGTGATGCAGCAAGTTTGACACCCATGGTCTAGTGGTTAAGCCTACAAACCAGGAGGCCATGAGTCTTGATTTCCCGCTTTAGCCTTGAAAGCCAACTGGGTGACCTTGAGCCAGTCATCTATTTCAGCCGAACTCACCTCACATGGTTGCTGTTGTAGGAAAATAGGAGGAGAAAACAGTATTAGATATGTTCACAGCTCTGAGTTGTTTATTAAAAAAATAATAAAGATAGGATATAAAATAAATTAATAAATAAATAAACTAGTAGTTGTCTAAACCACTTCGGCCCAAGTGCAGTAGCTCTAATTTGGCCTCCTGGTCTTCCAACAGATCTTCTCTAGCTGGGAAGGATTTGTCAAGCTACCCAGAGATGTTTTAGAAGGCAGAGAAATTGGAAGGCAGGAAAATATTTCCTACTCTCTTCTTTCTTCATTTAGTCTACCCACAAAATAGGAAGCTTTATTTCTTTGACTTCTGGAACTTTTCTGTGCCTGGAGGAAAGTCTTTTGAAAGCAAAAATATTTTGTTTCATAGAAGCCAACGTGACGGCCCCATTTTCAATAACCTTTAAATGTGATTCTCCAAGATAGAATAACTAAGAGCACTAAAAGTTTGTCATTAAAGAAAAAAAATATGTCAGCCTGCTCATTGAAACTTCAACAGCCAATTCAGCGCTTTGCAAAGCTGGTGATATCTTTGCTGGTTCAAAGGGAAACCATTTCTATTATTTATTTAATGTTTAGTATCTTTTCATTTTCACAGCAATACAAAAGAGATTCACAGTAAAACTTTCAACCCATTTGAAGAATTCAATTCCCAAGATATAGAAATAGAGAAAATGGGAGAAGGGAAAGGAGCAAAGATGAGGTAAGCCATGAAAAGAACACAGAAATGCGAAGATTTATGAATGACGGTGCTGCAAAGTTCAAACTAGGTAGATACCATTTAGTGCTAGCATCACGCCCATTAAATGTTATTCATTCCAAAAAAATGACTGCTTTTGAAGGGGAAAAAAAAGTTAAGATGGCTCATTCCTCTTATTATTTAAATACTCGTGTGGTTTATTGCTAGTGTAAATAGGTTTATAACCTTCCAAAATGAAGCATAGACATCTGCTCAAAGCAGTACTAAACATCTGGTTATTCCAGCAAAGCATATAATTATATTTAATGGCACAGAAATGTTTGATGGATTGCATCCAACTTTCCCAGTGAGACAGTTACACTGGGATACTATTTATTGGATTAAGCCAATAAAATAACAGGATTGGGCATAGTATCCCTTCCCCCCTCTCGCTCAATAAGAAAGGAGTAGTTTGATATTTAGACAGATTAATTAATGTTTTTGATGAGATCTTTAAGTTTACATTTAAACCATTTTTAATTAGGAGTTTTTCAACAACAATCCTGGCTGATAAAATGTGTATCTTCTACCTTGTCATAAAATTTGAGACTTAGATTTAGACTGTGTCATTCAGTTTCATTCAAATTCCCAAAACTTGGGAGACTGGAAACTAAGACTAAAAACCTAACTACAAATGGTATTCCAGGACCCAGTTGTGACTTTGTATAAATATACAAAAGGATGAAGACTATTGCTGAGCACATTGTAAGCCCTGAGTCTCTGGAGAAGGGCAGCATATAAATAATAATAATAAAAAAAGTTTGAGTAGTTCAGAGAACCGGCAAATACCACCTCTGGCTGGCCCCAGAGTGGGGTGGGAATGGAGATTTTGCAATATCCTTCCCCTGGAGTGGGGTAGGAATGGAGATTTTGCAGTATCCTTCCCCTGCCATGCTCACCATGCCATACCATGTCTACCAAGCCACGCCCACAGAACCGGTAGTAAAAAAATTTGGATTTCACCACTGCCTTATGAGGTAGTCCAGACAAGAAGCACAAGCAGGAGTACTAGTTCTATCTTTATCTTTCAAGTCTCCATGTGCCATTCCGTTCCTCACTCTTTCTCTCCTGAAAATGAAGCGGGGGTCCCTTCTGAGACTCTTTCACATCCTTCGGGCTTTATTTTTATCAGACCATTGTCTGTGTTGGGGCTTTTTTTCCTGCCTTGCAAGATCATTCCCATAAACCATTCCATTGCATAACTTTTACCAGAACTGAACCTGCCTATTCCACCTATGTGGTACAACTCACCTTGTGAAATACACTCCTTAGGAAGTATGTGCAGTTTCCATTTACTGCAGTTCTTAATTTCAGCATGACTCTGGCCTCAGTTGATTGATTGTGGTCACCTATCTTGGGTTTTGATTTTTGATATTGATTAGGCTTTCATCACTAAGGATAATTGTTGTTTTGATGTTGTCCAGCAACTCAGATTCCTTTGTGATTAGAGGTAGGAGTGGGATTTATCTTGAGGTAAAGTTTTTTTCATTTTTAAAACATACATCAATATCACCAATATCCTTGCATGGACAGTGTAGCATCTGAGTGCCATTCATTTTGATACAAAACCAATATTAATACAAGTAAAAATTACTACATTGGTCAAACTTACATGGTCTAATGTTATTACACATATTTATATCAGCACATATTCCTTCATTTTTCAATTCTTCAATATTAGCTACATCCTTCTAATAGTCATAATATTATTCTTGAACATATATGCTAATATCATTTTTCAAAATCTAATCTTAACCTCTAACATTCACTTTAAATGTGTTATGCAAAAATATGTATAACAATATTCCCTGTTTCTAATTTCTTAATTTATTCTAATTCTCAGTACAGCCAATCTTGTTTTTTTTTTTTAAAGGAGTGGGATTTATAACAACTTCAAGATAATAACAGAAAGTCTTATTTCTTGGCGACTCATCCATTGGGAGGTCACCATGCAATATTATGACTTGGGAATGAAAAAACTCAATTTCTATTGCATATTCAGTATTTTATTTTAATAATGACTTGTTCTGTTTTTTCCATTTATTCATAAATATTACATCCTTCCTTGACTATTTATGGTCCATCGACTTAAAATCAATAAGCCTGTATAATGTAAATAAAAATTAGCTGCAGGAAATGTAACAGTTACCTAAAATAAATTACATTTTAATTAACATAATAGCAACCAGGGAGCAAATAATTTTGGATGGCCTAGCTGATTTCATTGCGCTAACAATAGCTGGAACTTGTTCAGTGATTAAAATATTGGATCCTTTGAGGACAATGGCCAGTAAGACATTGACAAACAACCCAGAATAAAAGTCTTAAGAGGGATATATTAACACTTTCCTTATTAAAAAGTACAAGAAAAAGTAACACATCACTTTTCCAAACATTTTTTTTGTTTGTTTCTATCTTCTCATTAATATTTTATTCATTTTGTTATTTCATGTTATTTAACTACTTTTTTCCCCCTGTAGAGTAAATGATGGTAGGGTTAGGAGGATGTGTTGGGATTTGGATTGTGAGTTTCTCTCTCTCATATTACAGAGATGTAATCATCCATCTACCCACCCATGGATGAGTATGAAAATGTACTCATTTATATTCATTTGTTCCCTATGATTTTAATTTCAGAATAAAGAACAATTGAACCCATATTTAATTTGAAGGCAGCACATATCTCTGATTATATTGCATATTAACATCTTCTGTGGCAAACAATACCTGTTCGGAATGATAGCAATTCTGGATAGGTGGACATATTACTCATATAGGGAGGAAAAACACAATTGGAATTTTTATTATTTTTATAATTTCTGTTTAAAAAAGTAAGTTAACACCTCATTCTTAGCAAGGATATCCAATGAATAAGGATTAAGGATTAAGCATGCTTCTTAGGACCATCCATTCTCTGTGGACAGCAGATCTATAAGTAACATCTTCTCAATGACATACCCTCACTCCTATTCCTTTCCACAGATGTTGGGTGATTATTGGTTCCTTGTGGCCAGTAAAACATACTTGTTTATTATTTATTCTTTCCATTTGTATTCTGCCTCTGCACTCCTATGATGTTGCAGGATGTATAATAGGATTTTGTTTTAAAAATAGACAAGATCTTCCTCAATTCTAGCATGTTCATATATCCCTGTTGGTTGATCTTCAGAGCTGACCTACTGCATGGATTTTACTTCGATTTGCCGTTCAACATTATTTCTGCTTTGTCTTTCGGTTCTTTATTTCCAGCTCTTAGTTTACCTCAGAACCTCAGAGAAAGTGACATTACGTTCTAGTTTTGCCAATGACACATTTTGCAGATAAATTGATTCAAATGTTTTTAATAGAATCAGAATCTTCTCGACTTAAATGTCTCACACATTTAGGTTCATAAACACTAGCATTCCCCATATTCTAAGTAAATCATTTGTAGTTTCCTCACATTCTGTACACCTATCTTCTTTCTCACTGGCCTCAGTGAGAAAGAATCTATGAGATCGTAGATTTTTTTTTTTTTTTTTTTTTGCTGTCCAAAGCAGTGGTGGGTTTCAAAAAATTTTTACTACTGGTTCTGTGGGCGTGGCTTGGTGGGTGTGGCTTGGTAGGCGTGGCAGGGGAAGGACACTGTAAAATCTCCATTCCCACCTGATTCCATGGGAAGGATACTGTAAAATCTCAATTCCGTCCCCAATCCAGGGGAAGGTTACTGCAAAATCCCCATTTCCTCCCAATCAGCTGGGACTTGAGAGGCAGAGAATAGATGGGAGCGGGGCCAGTCAGAATTTTTACTACCATTTCTCCGAACTACTCAAAATTTCTGCTACTGGTTCTCCAGAACTGGTCAGAACCTGCTGAAACCCACCTCTGGTCCAAAGCCATAGGCAGCTGGCAATGCCAACTGGTGGTTGTTTGATTTTCATTTCAGCACTGAAACAAATATTAAGGCTCCAAAATCTTATAGGTTTTATAGTCTTTTATAAGTATTGTGAGAATCATCAGTACTACATTTGGAATATATCCGCTTCTAACTATAGAGGGAAAAAATGTCTAGAAAAGCATAAAAAACAGGATAGCATGTTGCTAGACGGAGACAGGGCTGTTTTCCAACTCTCAAGATTTCTAGATTCATCTGTGAAGCCTTCAGAGTCCATCTCTTAATGATTCCCAACCATCTGAGGATATTGCAGTAAGGTAAACTGGAGCTTATTAAGTTCATGGAAGTGAAATGCCACTTTTGTGAATTCTATGCATCTAATTAACCACAGCCCTCTGGCTCACAATAGTTACAAACTGGCCTATAATGTGGAACAGCCTGTCCACTCCCTGATCTATTCATTCACACCTTTGGCAAGTATCTACCCATCAGGGAACAAACAGGCAATTAAGCCAACATTTTCATTTTCTTGCCGCCAGGAATTTTCAGCAAAGGCAGATGGCAGTCAGGAATAAATGTTGATGTTGATGTTGGCCTCCTGTATGGGTATAGTATGGAAACAATGTGCCAAATAATTTGAGCACCTTCTGGCCATATACCTGCTCTATTCCAACAACTGTGCTACCCACAATGTTAATATTAGCAATGGCCCAATGCAAAATAGGGAAAAGTATGGCGCTCTTAAAAGTTGTCTATATTTTCAGGGATACTGATCTTGTCACATACTGTGGAAAGGCCAGACAGATGTCCGTGTTTGTTCTCTGCCTCATATTTTAGCAAATCTTTAAGGTTTTCAGAAGCTTAGATTTTAATGCAACCTGGAAAAGACATAAACCATTGAATGCTAAGTGATACATTTATCTGCCGTGTTTATCTTATACTAAGAATCATTCAAAGTGATCAAAGAAACAGGATTTTGTAGTTCTTTATCTAGAAATACTGTATGTGTTACAGAGCAGAAGGGGAAAGTATCCTATGTGAAAAAATATCCTTGAATAAAGAAAATATACAGAAATATATCATGCATGCAATGATGGGTATTTGCAATATGACTATTAAATTAAAACCGTTTGCTCAATCTCATCAAATTGTTGTGTAAGTAGATTTCCTCCCACATAGATATTTCTTCACATTTTCAGAGATGGGAGAAACTTGGATATATAATGGTGGGCAGACAGGTGGGTGAGCAAGCTAGCGAGCGAAGTTTCGTGTGAAACCATGCCCCTCCCCCAGTCCATGAAAGACAATTTTTCTTCCAAAACCAGTCCCTGGTGCCAGAAAAGTTGGGGAATACTGGTTTACAGAATTGGTATTCATCAGTTGCAGATGAGAATTAGGTCCTACAAGATGAAATTTTGTGCCTTTATATGTCACCGTGGCCTACAATGAATCATTCTGCATGTTCACATATGAAGAGGTATCTCACATTGTTTATGGATTACCAAAATAAAAACTGTTCCCAAATATTTTATGCTTAATAAATAGCACAGAGAGAAATGCTAAATGGGGCTCCCACTATTCATTCATGTCTCCTAAATCTTCCTCATACTATCTAGTAAAATAAGATTTCTGATTCAGTATCAATCATTCAGTATTTCTTTTCTTCTTTGTTGGCTGCCACTAGTAAAGGGACAGAAAATGGGGAATGCAATTATATCACAATCCCCTAAACACAAGACTCAGATTACTCGGATAATACGTGAAGAAGGGAAGTCAAGCATAACCATAAGCTTATGCCTGAAACAAAACTTGGCACTGAATCAGTCGCAACAGAAGATATTTTCATAGATTTAAGAATATTTAGAATCAAAATATTACCTACAGAAATTTGTATGCTGTAGCCTTGGGTCAATAAAACATCTGGGACTTTAAAATACTCTGGAAAAAAGAGAAGAGAGGTATTATCACTGCTGAATCTACCTCCACAACATAATAAAGATGTTTTAGGCTTAAAAGGTCCTCTGATGTTTTTGGAAAATGAATTATTGGAGATACTCAGTGTTCCAGGAAAATGAGTCACACTTCCATTTGCTCTTTCACTGTCTAGCACGCTCATTCACATTAAGGATCACAAGAGGAATGAGAGAACATTCTCAAGCACTGAGTTTTAAGGAAAGATAATGTCGCAGTGTGGAAGCTCTTTATTCTCAGGGGAATTTGCTAACCTGAAACTGTATTTATGTTTGCATATCCTTTTAAGGATACCTATATCTAGACTCTATATATCTTTTGCTGCTTTGTAGGAAGCCGCATACAAATCCTTTGGGGAACTGTTCTTTGCTTCATTCTTTATGAGAACTGGTAAAGAAGCATTACATTTCCTCATGCAATATATCAGCTTTCTCCAGGGTAGAAGGTAGGATATAACACATGATCCAAGATAACCATAGATATAGTTACAGCCTCCTTTGGTGTAATCTAATCTCAACACAATTGCAGCAATGTATTTCCCAGCAACTTTGGTCATTAAATGAATGTTGTTTCTGAGGGCAAAAGGAATGGCTGATAAAAAGGAAATCTTGTTGAGTTTAGTTTGATTTCTGGTGATTCAGCTCCAAGGAGAGCCGATTAAAGCCAATATGAGAAGTTAGTTTGTTAGATTGGAGCAGTCTTGTTGGTTCAACTTTGACTGCTTCTTTTTAACAATTCCTCTGCCTTTTCAACGGTCTTTTGTGCATACACAGCACATGTGCAGAAGCCCCTGCAATAAAGCAATCAGTAAAGCAGATATGGCTCATCTCAACACTTCATGAGACAAAAGATGTCACTTCTATGACAACTTCACAGAAAAGATTAGAGATATCTTTGCAATCTATGCCATCATTATCCAGCAAAATCCTCTTAATTTTAAGTAGCACAAATGCCAGTTTTTGTGCAAAAGACTTAATGGCTAGAAAATTAGCCTCAGGACTCATGAACAAAATAATATCAGAGTATTTCAGTGTCCGACAACACTGTGTTACAGGTCTCAATGCAGCCATTTTGGATGGGGGAAAAAAACTTCTTTAACAATGAAATTGAGTGAAAGGTTGCTGACCTACAGTACATCAAAGGATTTCAAACTATCACAAAAGATTTCAAGAAATACAATGGGCTTTTATCTTATTACAACTATAAACTGACATAGTACTTGCAATCTGTCTCACATCTAACCCGCATCTGTGTAACCAATCTGGCCTTTTCCTCCCCTCCCTCATCCCAAATAAATCCTAAATCAGTTTAGCCATTCCACATGCATCTGAAAAAGGGAACTGTAATTCATAAAAGCTTATGCCCTTTTAATAATAATTGTTAGTCTGAAACTGTACTATTAGATTGCTTTTGATATTTAGGCAGAGAAGTGAATTCCATTCCTTCTATGTTCAGATCAGAAGCACTAAGGTAATTCATTCTTGTTTTGTACATTTTCAGATGCCACATATTCACCCTCTCACTCCATAATGGGAATTATTCACTTTCAGCATGATGTGAGGAAGAGTTTGCATATCTGAACTGACCTTTTCCCATCTCTATAAATATTGTTGGGCCTCATTGGAACTGCCTTAACAACCCTCCAAACTCACTTTTGCATTTGAAATGCTGATCATATTTGGAATATGCACAGCAGCTCAACCATGTGCAGGGGCTAATTAATGATGTTTAAATGCAAAGTATGATTCCAGCCTTTGCTGAAGGGATAACAGGTTGTTGAAGCTAGTAGTTTAAAGCATTTTAGGCAGGTCACATCACCGGATCCAAGGAAACCGTACCAGACACGCTGCATCTTATGCTTGCTCATTTAACAAAAACAAAAAAAAAATCAATGTTGCTCTTTTTCATTATCACACACTAGAAAGCATGCTTCATTAACCGTATGGATTTTCATGCATTTATCCACAATTTGAGGAGTGATGTACATAACCAGAAGAACTGGCACATCATCTCCACCTTTTGCATGAAAAGACAGCTCTGGAATTACTCTGCTTGGGTCAAAATGAAATCAGGGTTGGCTTTCACTTTGTCTGAAATGCACACCTTTGGAGAGGGCAGAAAGAAAAAGCTCCTGTGGCCAAAGGCTGGTGCTGCACCTGCAGGAGAACCATCAATTGCATGCCAAACACATCCACCCCTTCAGGGAACAACAGACATTCACAGGCACAGAAGTTTCCAAAATGTGAGCAATAGCTTTGGTGAGCAATAGCAATTCTCTTCTGTGATGTTGCCTCTTTCACTACTAGTTTCGTTGTGGTGATATGCAGCCGGGAATCCCGATGTATAAAAGAAGAGAGCCACAAGCAAAGAACAAGATAACAATACAGCATTAACCTTTATTTCTTTGGAAGTTTCCTGGCAGGGAGCAGCTAAACTCCACTAGGTTTTTAAGAGATCTCCTCACCGTGTTTCACTTACAAAAACAGTGCTCTTCTTGGTATGAACAGCTGTGTGCTCTCTCGCTCTCTCCTCAGTTGGTTTTAATTCTGTTCCAAACATTCAGAAACTAGAACAAAAGGTGTAGAATATCAAAGTTATGATGGCCACAAACTGGCTAAACAGATTCCATGGTCATTGTAAATGATAATGCCACTCCTCCCTTCCAGTCATGTATCGGGCAAGTTGGCTTTATGACCTGTCACAGTGTTTATATAACTACAACTTGCAATGTTTTTTGTCAATTTCCAACAAAGTCACCCATTCAAATGAATGGGTTTGCTTAACAACCGTGGAATTTGCTTAGCAACCATCCCATTCACTTAACAACTGTGGTGTTCATTTAATGACCACCACAAAAAAGGCCAGAAAATTATTTCCAATTTCATTGGTGCCCTGACTAACGACTCTAATAACTTATAACCATAATTCAGGACTCAATTCAGGGGTGAAATCCAGCAGGTTCTGACAGGTTCTGGAGAACCGGTAGCGGAAATTTTGAGTAGTTCAGAGAACCTGCAAATGCCACCTCTGGCTAGCACCAGAGTGGGGTGGGAATGGAGATTCTGCAATATCCTTCCCCCAGGAGTGGGGAGGGAATGGGGATTTTGCAGTATCCTTCCCCTGGAGAGGGGTGGGAATGGAGATTTTGCAGTATCCTTTCCCCTGCCATGCCCACCAAGCCACACCCACCAAGCCACACCACGCCCACCAAGCCACACCCACAGAACCGGTAATAAAAAAATTTGGATTTCACCACTGGCTCAATTACATTTGTAAGTCGAGGACCACAATGGAGCCCAAAATTTTGGCTACAAAGTGAGACAGTTGTTAATTTTGCCCCATTTTATGACCTTTCTTGCCACACTTATTAAGTGAATCGCTGCAGTTCTTCAGTTAGTAATATAGTTATTAAGTGAATCTGTTTTCCCCCTTGACTTTGCTTGTCAGAAGGTCACAAAAGGTGATCACATGACCCCTGCAATCATCATAAATACGAGCCAGTTGTCAAGCATCTGAATGTTGATCATGCAACCACGGGGATGCTGCAATAGTTGTAAGTGTGAAAAACATTCAAGTCACTTTTTTCAGTGCCGCTGTAACTTTGAATGGTCCCTAAATGAACTGTTGTAAGTCAAGGACTACCTGTACCTGTATCATAGCCCACTTTGTTGCAGAGGTCACATCAGGACTGTGCACTGTTAGAGACTCAAAGACAACAAAAGAATACAGAATGCAAATATAGCCCCTGTCTACAAGACATTAAAGTAGTTACATCTTTGTTTGGAATCACATGGTTGCCTTTAATTTAATTTTATTTGTTAAATTTATTTGCTACCCATCTCGCTATGGGGCTACTCTAGGCAGCTTACAACAATAAAAAGGAAGAAATGAAAAGAGTGTGAACAGAAGTAAGATAATAGAACAATAAAATATATAATGAAAAAGAACACACGTACATGATTATCAAAACAAGAAAGACAGATGGGTGGAGAACAGAAAACGAGGGAGGCAGAATCTGCCATCAATTCAGCAGTACAATGATGCATCATCCCATATATGAAAAGAGAAAAATTGTTTTTTTTTTTTTAATAGGATAAGCACTCATTTTCATTCATTTGCCATTTGGGGGAACTCCTATACCTCAGCCTCACACCACATCAGTTTGACTTATCAGTTTTACTTCAGTTGCCAAATATGGAGAGCATTTGGACAGGGAGTTTGTCATTTCTAGAAATTGTGGTGCTTTGATGAACAGCGCTATGACACGCATAACGATCTTTCACCCCAATCTATCTGCCCTTTCAAATCATAACATTGCAAGGACAATTCATCTTAACCTTCAAAGGGCAGATCTGAGCTCTCTCTCTCTCTCTCTCTCTCTCTCTCTCTCTCTCTCTCTCTCTCTCTCTCTCTCTCTCTCTCTCTCTCTCTCTCTCTGTATGTGTGTGTGTGTGTGTGTGAGAGAGAGAGAGAGAGAGAGAGAAACATGTTCACAACATTGAAACCTCCAAGTACAGTATAACTCAACTGCAATTCAAGATTTTCTTCATCGTGCTTGTATACAGTTACAAGATAAAATGAATATCCTTTTTGCTAAACATTTTTCATATTAACCTAGAAATGCAAATATTTATATATTTATTTTATAGAAAATAAAATAATAATAATATTTATCAAAGTCTTCCCTTGTCCTTCCCCATTCCCAAGTATTGTTGCTAAATGCTTGCTGCGGTACTGAAAAAAAAAAGTGACCAATGGCTGTTTTTTACACTTATGACTATTCCCTCAGCATCCCCTATGGTCATGTGATCCAAATTCAGATGTTTGGCAACTGGCTCATATTTATGACATATGCAGTGTCTCGAGGTCATATTGTGACCTTTTGTAGCTTTCTGACAAACAAAGTCAATGAGGAAACCAGGTTCACTTCAAAACCATGTTACTAACTTAACAATTACAGGGATTCTCGTAACAACTGTGTCAAGAAAAGTCATAAAATGGGACAAAATTCACTTAACCAGTGTCTTGCTTAACAACAGAAATTTTGGGCTCAATTGTCATCGAGAAATCTATCCATCCATCCATCTATCTATCTACCCATCCATCCATCCATCCATCCATCTAGCCATCCATTCATCCATCCATCCATCCATCCATCCATCTATCTAAATTCAATGTTCCATAATAAGGCCTATTTTCACATAATTATTTCCATCTACTGTTCCTTTCACTCCCTCTTTCTTTTATACTCATGTCCATACAACAGCATTCCAAAATTATTCCACTATATATTATTGTCACCCATTCCATTTAGAATTTTCCTAAATATACATAAAATAGACACTGATTTGGTTCACACATTGCACTAATCTATGAAATACTGTAAGTTAGTCAAATAAGGTCTATTTCCAAAACAGACCATAAATCATGATTTACAAGCTGCATTGATGGATTCTTAGTATACACTAGTCCAAATCCACCAAATCATATTCTGGCTCTAGAATGATGGGTCAAAATGATATGTTATGCTCCAACATATCATTTATGAACTTAACCAAACAATTAATTATTCTATCTTAACCTTAAATTATCATTGATTTATTTCTCTTCTACAACTAGAATATCTTTATTTGTGCTTATCACCAAAGCAAACAAATTATTTGACAAAATATTGTAGTATTAATTAATGCAATGTTTAATGTTTCAAAGAAGGCTGAAAGCCTGAAGTGCACATTTCCTTTTAAATCATAGAATTATATTAAAACCTGGTCCCCATTTCTCAACCTTTCCCCCCACACAGCTTTTTTTGCAGGATAAAAATGGGAAAAGGAGAATTATGCACTCCTTAGAACATTAAATTCCCAGCCAATAGCTTAGTTAGGAATTAGAAGGAGTCCAATAATCTGAACAATACCAAACTGGAAATATTATTTTAGAGGAAAAATAAGATATAACAATAAGAGGTGCATATGAAAGCCAGCTGAATGACTTTGGGCCAGTCACTACCTCTCAGTTCAACCTTCCTCACAGGGTTGTTGTTCTGGAGAAAATAGGAGGAGGAAGGACTATTGTGTGTGTTCACTACCTTGAGTTATAAAAAAAATTAAGGCGGGATATAAATAAATAAGAAAAAATATCTGGCCCAACTTTATTTTGAGGAATTTTAACCTTTCTTCATAAAGTCTTATATATTTGAAGTACATCTCCTTCTTTAAAGAAGTTTTATCAAGCTTATTATTATGCAAATGTTTTCCTTTATATCAGATATAATTATCATGGCCAGGTCAGCTAATTAAATCATTTCACAGGATATGTGCCCTCTCTCTTTAAATCAGTGCACTTCTGAGTGGCCTGATAAGATGATTAGTGCTGCAATATGCATATTTGTAGATAATCTGTTAATCTGTACTATAAGGCCTTTGTGATTGCTGGGGTTACTGAGTCTGGGCTGCATCTCTGTGCTGTCATCTTAATTATATTAACTCTAGTAATGATACTGCAGTCCTATGATTTAAAAAGTTTCCTTGTTAACTAAGTGTATTTTCAGTCAAGGCATCCAGCTGGGCAGTTGACATACCTAATCAATTTTGGCTGATCTAAAACTTCTAAAAGTTCCTATTTTGTGAAAAGAAGAGCCTCTCTTAGAATTTCAAACAAAAACATGGGAGGTTCTGGGGATAAGGTCATGAGACTTGATTATTTGGTGGATTTTAATCAAAGAAATTCATGGGAGATGATTATCAACATCACACAAGATCATGCAGTTGTGCCTAATATCAGAAGACACTTTAGTTTTCTGTGGTGCCCCAAAATTAAACTCAGGGAAGCGGTGGCTCAGTGGCTAAGATGCTGAGCTTGTCAATCAGAAGGTTGGCAGTTCAGCGGTTTGAATCCCTAGCGCCGCGTAACAGAGTGAGCTCCCTTACTTGTCCCAGCTTCTGCCAACCTAGCAGTTCGAAAGCACGTAAAAAAATGCATGTAGAAAAAGAGGGACCACTTTGGTGGGCAGCGCTCAGTGTGCCTTCGGTGTTGAGTTATGCCGGCCACATGACCACGGAGATGTCTTCGGATAGAGCTGGCTCTTCGGCGTAGAAACGGAGATGAGCATCGCCCCTAGAGCCAGAAATGACTAGCACGCATGTGCGGGGGAACCTTTACCTTTACTTTTAAAACTAAACTTCTGTGGGATTGCACTGTAACTCCATAAGGATAAGGTTGTCACCAGGACTCATTCCAGGTGGAGCAGATTTATTACCTCATTGTTTGACCAAGGATAATAAAGTGGCCTACTTTGAACAATTTCTATGAACCAAGTCTTATAGGATAAAAGGCTACATACAAAAAGAATTAATAGATAATCCACCAGAGGTATTACTAGCAAAAGCAGGTAGCACTGAAAAGAATTGCTAGAAGAATTAACAGCTTTTTGCGTGTTTTTGGCAAGGCAGATGAGGGAGAATGATAAACCTTCTCCAGTCATCCTTATTAGTGTAATATTACCTCATTATCACTAATATATAAGCTATTAGGGTAATTTAATTTAATTGTTGTCCTTGTCCAGTCCCTTTAATGAGATGTTCACTTCTACATAGGCTGCAGGATGTGAAAATTGAAATTCCAAAAGGCCAGTTACTGTGTAACAGCCGCAAATCTAAAAAGAAAAGAACAATATATATAACAGTAGTAGCAGCAGACATTCTCATTAATGTTAAAAAGGATCTATTGAATGTGTAAGTATTTTCCCCATCTCTCTGAAGTTTCAGAAATGGTAAGAAGTGTACAATGTAAGAATATAAGAGAGTCCTGCTATATCGCATCAAAATCAACTGAACTCAGCATCTGGTTTCCAATAGAGGCCAGCTCAATGCCCGATGCCTCTCATGTGACCCCAAAGCAGGGGAAGACAACATTTTTCTGTTATATTTCATCCCATGTAAGGCTCACTATAATGAGTCTTGTATGTACCTTCCTTTCAGAAACTCTTGCACAATCTAATGGGTATTCTTCAAAATGCCAGAGGGAGTTTAATGTTACGATATGCTAACTTGAATTCTCACCCACCCACAAGGAGTACTTGCCAGTAAGATTCCTCTCAAGGAACCTCAGGGTGCTTTTTAGATAGCAAGCGGGAGACAAATGAAGAGATAATTGTTTCAGATCCTGGAAAGGAGCTGAACCTGTGAGTCATTCCAATGTTTCAAGTTAACTGGGTTGTTGACTTCAGTGGACAAAAGCAATTGAGGGAAAAAATGCCTTGCCAATGAATACAGTGAGAAGGTGCCCATAGGAGATGGATAGTTCAAATGGATATTTTGCCTGTGGAGCTTTTAGTCTTAAAAAGGCTCTTACAAACATGCAGTTCTGATCTTTGATTTCTCCTTTGTATGCTGCACTTAATATTTCCCCCTGATCTCTGACCTACATGGAGAGAGACGTCTTTTCCAAGTTTTCTGTTGTTTTTCAATTTATTTTCCATTTAACTCACGTTGGGCAGAGGGAAAAAAGGATAGGGTGGCTCTTTTCTGAAGGAGGCCAAAGGAAAGATTGCATGAGAGGGCCAGTGTGTGTCATACATTCCAGACAACTTGTCCAAGAGAGTCAGATTAAAAAAACATCTGCAACAACAATATATCCTTCCTCCATTTGTTTACTTCAATCTGCATGATTTCAGAGGGAGGGCAGCCCAGATTCCCTCAGGAAACAATCTTTACAATCTCTTATTTACAAGTCCTACTAAAGAGCGTAACAGCTGGAGCAATGAAAAGGCCACATCTCTTCTTGCTTCCCAGTTACCTTTAGTGATAATCTAAGGAACACATTTCTGGCAGAAATTCTGAGAAGAGCTGAAACTCATCACATAAAGCAGGGGTGTCAAACTGGTGACCCGCAGGGCGGATGCGTCACCCAGAGACCACGCCCACCCCAGCTCTACAAATGGGAAAAACGTCACAAAATGTCACGTGATAGCAATGTGACACTGCAAGTTTGACACCCGTGACATAAAGCAGTTGAGTGGCAGACCTGCTGAAAACAAGGCAGTCTTTTGTCCTTATCTTTTTTTCCTCTCTCTTCCTAAATGCAGAAAACTCAGCTGCACCTATGAAATCCAATAACTGCTTTGAAAAAGCAGGGGAGACCTAATCTAAGCATATTGTGGAGGGATATGTTATAAACAGAGAGGATTTGTGAGAAGTGTATTCTTGCTTGTTTTCAGAGCAGCATTTTGCATTGAACATTCCTATGCTATGCATGATACAGAATTGCTAAACTTTAAATAACTATAGGAATTTCGCTTTATGGGCCAATTTCTCTCCCCCCACCCCCCTTTTACTTTGGACTATTTCACCTTCAGGATCCAAGGACAGTCCTTAAACTATGGCAAGAATGTTGAACATGCTTTGGAAGAGATTTTCTCTTGCTAACCTCAAAAATCTGGCACAATTCACTCTAGCAAATGAGCCAAGTTAATATGCGAAGTCTTGTAGTCACATTGGTATCTCCTCTTCTGGGGCTCATGCTAGACAATGAACGCACAGTCTTTCCCTGTAGGCTAAAAGCTACCCCAACATCTCTTCCCAATGCTGCTGATTCACAAAGTAAAAAAGAGTCACAGCAGGTTGCAGCATCCCACCTGTCTCATTTATTTCTTGAAAGAAAATGAAATAGATTAGACCTGGTTAATGTTTGGTTGGGAGATCCATAGGAAGTCCCAGGGCTGCAAACTAAACTGGTAAAAAGTAACAGGAAGCCACTTCTGAATTATTCCCCCAAATGACTGGTAGATGTATTCGTATAGTTAACAAAGCATCAAGCTTTGTTATGAAGGCTATTGCTTAACGCATTGTAAGCCGCCCTGAATCTCCGGAGAAGGGCGGCATATAAATCAAATTAAAAAAAAAAAAGCTCAACTCAAAAGAATCTTCCTGTAATTCAGGGCAGTGATGGGATTCAAAATTTTTTACTACCGGTTCTGTGGGCATGGCTTGGTGGATGTGGCAGGGGAAGGATACTGTAAAATCTCCATTCCCATCCCACTCCAGGGGAAAGTTACTGCAAAATCCCCATTTCCTCCAGATCATCTGGGACTCAGGAGGCAGAGAATAGATGGGGGTGGGGCCAGTCAGAGGTGGTATTTACCGGTTCTCCAGACTACTCAAAATTTCCGCTACTGGTTCTCCAGAACTGGTCACAACCTGCTGAATACCACCTCTGATTCAGGGGTTCCTAAATGTTTTGCCATCACACACTCCTTTAATACTCTTAATTCCCCCCTCCCCAACAATTCAAACACCACAATGAACACAAATGGATAATTAAATCAATATGACGACTTTGGAAAAAGTGGATTTATTGTAACAAATAAAAGTTTCCTCACGCCTACGCTGGACTTTATCTGCTCCTCCCCAAGGGACGTACACTGACAGGTTGGGAAATGGGATAGAAGGGGGGAATGTTGAAGCATGTGGCAGGAATCCTACTGAATATATGTAATTTATTTATTTTACTGACATTTCCATTCCATTATGTTTTTGTCCTGGCCCCATTGACATTTTGGAATTGTAGCTCTTGGCATGCCTCCCCTGGACCAAAAAGGTTGCACAACCCTGTACTAAAATCATAAACAATATGCTCAATGTTTTAACAGGGTTTTCATTGACAACTGGAGTCAGCAACTCTTCATCCTATACCGGATGAAAAACAGGAAGTTCTCAGAATGAATGTCCTCCAAACATCCGCGTCAAGAAAGGGGTTGACTAGTAAATATTATCTTGATGCCTCTAGGAGGCTGGTTTGTTTTAGGCAGTGGTTATAAACACTCTGGGCATAGTGCAAAATTTTTGTTCTTGGGCTCCTCCAAAGTTACCACGTCTTGAATGGAAGCCAATCTGATACAACTTGAATGCCTCTGAACAAAGAATGATCAGTATGCAATTTATTATTAGAAACAGCCCTGCTAACCCTTTACTCAAACCGCAATCAAAAGATGTTTGAGTGGGGTGGGGAGACTTCTGAACAGACTGAAAAATGATACCAACGTTGCTCATGTTAAAACTGCAGTACAGGTCATCCTCAACTTACAACAGTTCATTTAGTGACCATTCAGTTACAACAGCACTGAAAAAAGTGACTTATGACCATTTTTCACAGTTACAACTTTTGCAGCATCCCCATGGTCACAATTCAGATGCTTGGCAACTAGTTCATATTTATGACAGTTGCCGTGTTCTGGGGGTCATGTGATCACCTTTTACGATTTTCTGACAAGCAAAGTCAATGGGGAAACCAGATTCACTTAACAAGCAGGTTACTAACTTGACAACTGCAGAGATTCACTTAACTGTGGCAAGAAATGTCATAAAATGAGGCAAAACTCACTTAATAAAAGTCTCATTTAACAAGAGAAATGTTGGCTCAGTTGTGGTTGTAGGTTGAGGACTACCTATATAAAAAGTCACAAAAATTGTCAGACCTTAGCAAGCCGAAGCAGTTCCATTTTATGTTAGCTGTCATCCTTCTTCCTATAGATCTCAAAACAGTGCAATTTCTCTAGATGTCTATTAAAAATCAGTCATGCTAAGTTCTGTGGCAGGTAGATGATAGCAGTCAGTTAAGATGTTTCAAGGTGTCATAAGGTATCCTGCTATAGTTTCAAAATTACATATCATGAATGAAAAATAGACAAGTCGCAGTTGTTCATTCTCCTTCAATTAGTTCAACCTTGGTTTATCCATCTGAATATCTAAAAGCCCTTAATAGCTGGAACAGTTTCAAGAATATTCATGCCTAGACCTTGATTTCCATAAACCTATCCTCAGACTGACTAGAATACACTGTATATAAGCAGTTCCACCAAATTATGGAAACACCCTCACCCCAGAGAAAGATATCTATTCGCATTATCATCCCTTTTTCTCTATCCCAATATAGATACTTATTTATTGGGAAATGTGATTAATATTCTAGCTAATGGTCATTTACAAATTCCCTCCCCATAAATATTTGCTATTTTATAGATTCTCCGGGGAAAGGGCAGTGCTCTTCAGGCAGAAGTTATTTGATAACCCTTTTAGTCATCTCTATTTTACTGCCCACAGCTTCTAACCGGAAAAATTCACACAAGGAGGAATTTAATAATCAAAGGGCATGACACAGTCCTTTTCTTGTTTCCTCATTGTCCATTTCTTGCCTACCCTCGGGGCAGTTGCAAAAGAGAAGAGAATTAGGCTTTGCTTTGTTCCCAGTTCTCAACCCTCCTCCTGGCCTATTCTAGGTGAAGTGACACTGTGAATATGCCTCTTCTAACCTTCTCTGTAACAATTAAATAAGATATTTGAATACTGGCAAGACTCTTGCTGAATGTTTTTAATTATAAATAAAAATTGTTTCCCGATTGCTTATTTGTAACCTATGACTATCATTAAGTGTTGTATCTTATGATTTTTGATGAACGTATCTTTTATTTTATGTACACTGAGAGCATATACACCAAGACAAATTCCTTGTGTGTCCAATCACACTTGGCCAATAAAAATTCTATTCTATAAAGGAGAGCCTTGATAACTTTAGAATGAGCAGAGGGACAATTGTAGCTGTAATTAATAAGGGAGTGTTTATGGCTTGTCATCTTTTGACAAAGTTGTGGATAGAGACACTCTACTCATTTTGTCCCACCATGCAATTTTTCTTCTCTACGGGTGAATGAAATATCCTATCTTCATTCATTTGCACAGGAAGTGGAATTGCACTCTCAATACCAACAACAAAGGCACAATTACATTCCTGCTTTATGGCAGGAAGTAGGCTTCACTCCCACCTGCCTGTTATTTCCCTTAAAGAAAATGAGTAGCATACAGTATGGCTTGCTTCTTTCATTTGCATTAGGAAAAGAAGGATTCACCGTCTACTGTGCTCACATGGCTTACCTTCTTTGTATCTCCATCTGAAAATCTGTACTGTTGCCTTGGCCATCTATGGCCCCAAATGTATGTCATCCTGCAGGATTAGTGGCTGATGAATTAAGACAAGACCCTACTTTTTCCCATGTACACTCTGCTCCCTTTCTCCCCATTTTTTAAATTGTAAATTAATATATTTATGAGTTTTTATTGTTCAATGTTTTAATGTTTGTAAGCTGCCCAGAGTTGCTTCTAGGTGAGACGGGCAGCAAACAAATTAAATAAATAAACCAACAGTAAATAAACAAATTAGTCCTGATATCCAGGCTGGGTTTCTGAATTTAACCTGGAATCCAGTAAGCTGGGCTTTGTAACACATCATGATCCCTGTTCACAGCAAAGATAATTTTCAACCATATCCCAAGGACCACAAAGTCCACTCTTCAGTTATAAGCAAAATGGAATAAATTTGTGTGTCCAATTTACATTTCTCTGAATATTATGACAGTAATATGAAGGAGAATAGTGTTTCAGGGTCTTAGTTAAATATTTTGCTATGTTCAACATCATGACCATTATGGAGCTCATTTTGGAATATTTCAATTCAAATGGTTACCCAAGCAGATCAATTATATTCTTCCCATCTATGATATGTACTAAAGACTATAGACCTATTGGCCTCTTACCGCTTTGCATTTTTTCCTTCCATTTATAATCATGGGTGAGATGGACACATTTATGTCCTAGGCTAGTGGCCTCAAACAATTCTATTCATTCTCTCCCTTATAAGGAAGGTTCTCTGACAAATACCTCTTTGGTATGTTACGTTGTCTGAGCCCATGGCTTCTTCAAATGTTACAGAAATTAAAGGAGAATATTTGTAGCTCAGGGTTGAAATAAGGGGTGCCTGGTGCTCTCCGAACTTGATTGTGTTCTTGCAAATGTTTCATTACCCTAACTAGGTAAACACCAGTACTAGGACTAGCACTGATAATGTTACCTAGTTTGGGTAATGAAATATCTGCAAGAAAACAATGAAACTCACGAGATCACCAAGATCCCCTCATTATGGAAACTAGATTTGGGTTAAACATTATAGGAACATTTCAGAAACAAAAACTATCTGCAATGTGGAAGGAGTCAATGTTCTTCCTTTTGCTAAATGCATTTCAACAGAGGCCAGGCAGCCTTCTGTCACCGAGGTTGTAGCAGCTCCCTGCATTGCAGACCCTGCATGGAAAGGCCAATTGGCACTAGATGACTCTAGAAGCTCTTTCAATGTTATCTTTCTGGGTACTATTTATGCAGTGAATTGTGCTTGCCCTCCAACAATGCCTACTCTCAGAGACTTTGTGCTATCAGGCTGCACTGCATCCAAGCATTGTTGTGAGATTAGCATTTATTTGTTTGTTTTGCAACCTTTTAAAGCTGTTCCACTTTACCCAGATTCTGGTTGGCAAACAAGAAAATAATAACCACCCAATCAAAACAATGAATACAGTAAAGCTCCTACCGGGTGGAGGGCAGGGTGAGGTGAAGGAAGAAACGCATAATAGCAACTCTATTCAAAACCCAATGAAATAAAATAATCTTAACTGTTTTTATGAAAATTGTAGTGTGGGAGGCAGGGAAAAATATAATACTGAGGCCTACCAGATCCATCTCTTCCATAGCCCATGGGCCTCTGTAGGTAGGAGGACTCTCAGTAGGTGTTCTCACAATGATATGGTAAAACCACATTTGGAACACTTCAACCAGTTTTGGTCTCCACGATACAAAAAGGATACTGAGATTCTAGAAAGGGTTTCAGACAAAAGCAACAAAGATGATTAGGGGGCTGGAGGCTAATACATACAATGAATGGTTGCAGGAACTGGGTGTGTCCAATCTAACAAAGAGAAAGAGTAGGGTTGACATGATAGCAGTGTTCCATTATCTCAGGGGCTGCCACAAAGAAGAGGGAGTCAAGCTATTCTCCAAAACACCTGAGGGCAGGATAAGAAGCAGTGGATGGGAACTAATCAAGGAGAGAAGCAACCTAAAACTAAGGAAAAATTTCCTGACAATGAGAACAATTAATCAGTGGAATGGCTTGCCTCCAGAAGTTGTGAATTTACCTTGCTTTACCCGCCTACCAGCAGGAAGACCGAACCAATCAGCATGCAGGGTGCACACCTCTCCACAATGCACAGTTGGAATTCAGGAGGTGTGAGCATGCAGCCTTCTGCAACCTCAATTTACCCATCAAGCTTTGCAGTGTAGGTATGAAGTGACTGCTGAAGGCAGGTGTAGGCAACTCTAAATTAGCATTAAGACTGGAAGACTTAAGTCTCCCATTAGGTTTTTGTGTAACATGTCTCAGTAACTATCTAGCAGCCTAATATTGAGGTTTGTAAACTATGAGTTGGGACACCAGGAGGAAGGGGGGCTTGCAAGCAACTTGGAGGGTGTTTGCAATTAGTTTTTAAACCTCTTCAGGTTTGCATAAGTAAAGCGATTATGAAAACTCTCTCTTGGATTTTCTCTTCACTTGATCTGTACAGGCTGAGACTCCCTAAGTCTCAGCCTGTACAGTAAATGTAAATGATGTCTGTCTGTCTCGTCTTTCTTTCTTTCTTTTTCTTTCTTTCTCCTTCCTTCCTTCCTTCCTTCCTTCCTTCCTTCCTTCCTTCCTTCCTTCCTTCCTTCCTTCCTTCCTTTCTTTCTCCTAATTCCAGAGAAATTTTTAATTTTATTTATGGTGTAAAAAGGGGAATTGCCCACATTCTTTTATTATTTTAGGAGGTGGTTGTACTGCAGCCTCTGACCTATCCAATCTCACAAGCCATTTATATAAATAAAATGGACGAGAGAAGATTTGTGTACCCTTTTTTGAAATCCTGGATTGTGTGAGAAGGAAGGATGCATTAAGCATGGAATGGATAAATGAATGACTAGAATAATATTCCTAACAGGAAATTACATCTTCCTAAATGCTAGAGGACATGACTCAGCATTATTAGCCACCTGAATTACTGACTGAGAACCAAGAACAAACAGAAATAAACAAAAGAATCTCTGATAGTGTTTACAGTACCAGAGCAAAGTAATGTATTCAAAATAAGTTCCTAAAAACATGAACACAAATATTTACTCTTGATAATAAACAATTTTAAAACTATCTTTATGGGAACTTGATCTTCTTTACGGTCATTGCTCATGATAATCATCTACACAATTTATTAGATTTTTAACCCTTTAACACCTTATTACACTCCAGGCAGCAAATGTACCTAATACTCCTTCCTGCTCTGATTTTTCCCAGAACAACCTTGTGAGGTGGGTTCCGCTGAGAGAGAGAGACTGGCCCAAAGTCACCAGTCTGGCTTTCAGACTTAAGGTGGGGCTAGAGTTCATGCTTTGAAGTTCTCAAGATTTTAGACAATCACTATTACAACCCATAGTATTGTTGGAAGAAACATCCTTCTAGGTTCTGCTCCAAGTGGGGAAAAAGACACTGGAAACATGGAGACTGTTTGGAAAGATGGTTTAATGGTGGACAGGATCACATGGCTTGAGTTCCTGAACAGAAAAAGGGAGGAATATAGTGAGTCCACGGGTTTTTATGCTCTCTCTGGCTTTGAACTTCCTGGGGCCCAGAAAGAGTACTCTGATTGGTTGTCAGACTCCCAGGGGGTGGGGGTCTTAGCTAGCCTTGCTGGCTGATGGCCACATGTGCTTCCCAGGTCACATGTGGTGAGTTTCTGCTGCTATTGTGTAGAGGGCTAATCCTATCTTTGTTGGATCTTTGGCAATTCCTACTATGGCTCTGCCTGAAGGAGGTAGATCTTTGTTATGTAGAATAGACTGGCCCAGGCCTTAATGGCCCATTGACAAAGGGTCGGGGGCAGGAAGGTGGGAACTGCTTTGACTGTAAAATATGCTTCTCCAGTTCTTATCCAGGGAAATATAATATTCTGCCTTTTTCATATTTCCTAAAATATTTCACTCTTCCAGGAAAGGGGTGGGTGCTAACTTCCTACAGTATATAGTACGGGTTTACATAGTATATATAGTATACATAGAATATTTCCCTTAAAATCTTGTAAGGGAAGTATTCTATGTATTATTATTGATTTATTATGGAGAACACGTAACATTTTAGCTGGCGTCAAGGCTATCTCAAGATTTTACAACAAGCTAGAAATTAAAAGAAGGGACTTCCCATTTTGTGCTTCATTTTTTAAGTTTTTCTACTGCTTCTCTCGTAAGTTTTTTTTTTTAAAGTTTTAGAAAGATTACAAAACTCTGCAAAACCTGTTGATGTACAGGCAAAAAAACAATGAAAATCGTATCCCTTGTTAAAGATGGAAATGTCCCATAGTAAATACTGAAGAGGCAGAAAAGGAAGACGGCATGTAAAAAAAAAAAGAAGAAGAAGAAGCTGTTGCTTATCTAAAAAAGCAAGGCCCCTCCCCTTTTCATGCGAGCTGAATGCGCTGTTTCCTTTTCCAGTGGTAAATGGTCAAGAACCATGCTGGAAGCATCTGAACAAGCGAGGCTTTCTCCCGTTTGGTTCCCCGGTCTTTGCTGCAGCTTTGCTTCATTCGTCTTTGGACGTGGATAGGAAAGCACACAGACAGTGCAAAAAAAAAAAAAAAGCAAGAGGGGAGCATTTCTGAATGTTTACAGGATGAATTTCCCTAACAGTACAACAGTCTCTCCTCCGCGTGAGTACTCAAAACCCCTCCTTGTGCAAAATGACAAACCTACAACTCTTAACGCTTCGTGTGTTTAAAAAAAGAAGGGGGGGTGGGAGTCGCTGCCTTGCTCTTTCTTTTCTCTTTCAAAAAACTTTCTAAAGTTAAGTTCTGGAAACTTTACTCCTCTCTTGCCTTGCATTTACGAGTGTTGGTGGGTGTGAAAAGCAAGCAGAGAAAAAACAAAAACAAAAGTTGTGCATGCGTTCCTGGGACGAGGCAGGACTCCAGCTACAACGCTCGTTTGCAAAGATCAACCTTTAATTATTATTATTTTTTTTCCCCCAACGGCGTCGCTGAAAGTGTCATTGAAAGGGGAGCTGAAAAGGAGCGGTTAAGGGGTTGATTTCCCTTTTCACCAAAAGGGGGGGGGGATGCAGTTGTTTAACTGCGTTCTGCTTCTTTCTCTGTGCCCTCTTTGAGGTGTTAGCACCTTGCTCAAATACAGACAGGGAACTGTCTCTCGGTAACATGAGAGCCAAGCCCCGAACTGACGGTCTATATTTAGCCACAATGCATTTTTGTTTCTCAGAACTGGTGTTAACAGCCACTGAATGACAGCCGATTGAGAGGGGGAAAGTGGGTGGGCGTGTTTCCTGCTTCCAGAATGTTATGTACTTCGGTGGAAAGTTATAGCAGGAACCGAGTTAGCCCAGGGAGATTCATGTGGGCGATGAACCAACACTTGATCCTCAACCCGACGCTGAGAACTGAGAAGTTAGGCCGAGATCATATTGCAAGCTAGAGAGGGATGGGAACTTACCGGGAACTGGTTTCATAACGTTCAACGCCGTTGGTATTTTTACCCATAATATCAGGGGATGTGGCCCTGCCTCTCACTTTAAAACCAACAGGAAAAAAAAAAAGATGTAGGGGAAAAGCAAATCCAGTACAGTGGAGACTGTCTGTATCTCTCCTTCCTGTCACATGTTCAGGCCACAGACGGTTATCAAAGGGTGTGAAGGTCTATGAAAGCGGACATATTAACATAAACTAATTGTTGTTGACTAAGTTTAGACTTCATCCAAAGTTGTCCGGATTGCCAAATGATGGGATGGCATTGAGACCCATATCCTGCTTTAATGGAACTGTGTAAACATGTTTTCGGGTTGTTAGGTGGAGTTTCAAGGGAAGGAGGCAAGGTATTTTGCTGTCTTTCCTCCTCTTGTGATAAATATTTGCAAATGCACCACTTTTGCAGTTATGCCTTTTGAGTTTTGGGATTTTTCACTCAACGGCTTTTATTTTGACTTACTAAAGTAAAATGCAAATAGTTGCTACTTTGTGATCCTATGGGCATATCCTAAATCATTTTGCCTATAAGTAATGGCATCAACTTGTCCTATTTCTAGAACTGTGTTGGATGAAAAAAAAAAGGAGTAAAAGATACAGATAGGCAAAAAAGAAACAGGAAATGGGGGATTTAAGAGGTGTCAGACAAGGTGCACCAATAGCCTCCCCTTTGGCTTTGAATCCATCCACTGCTCACTTAAAGCCCCACCTAAGGTTTCCCCAAGAAATTCTTTCCAAAGGAATGTAGCCCACTAGAGAAAGCAATTGGTTCAGCTGTCTGCTGAAAATAGAGATTTTACTTGTTTTGGGGGAAAGAAGTTTTCTTTGTAAGGTGGGACTTTAATGGTAGCAGAGCTAATACAAAGTTACAGAGTCACTAGTGCTTAGGAGAGACCAGTGACCCAGTGACTTCTATTGGATTTTCTCTTATTTTGCAGTGTTTCATTATAGCTGATTGGAATCCAAAATAAATTGGATTGCACATTTATTGGAATCCAAAATAAATTGGATTGCACCTTTTCAATAATTGTCAATGTAGCTATCAAAAGGTTATAGTATGTGTGCAAAATAGTTCCCTGGGGTTTGGATTGATTGAGAAAAAAGTACACAGTACACAGGCTTCCTTTTAATGTAAGAAGGCAGACAGCATCCCCCTTAACACTTGAATTTCAGAGCTTGCAGCTCTGCCTGACAGGATATCAGCTGATACCACCCCTCAGGCATAGCTTTTCTTTTCTTTTTTTTATTGCAAAAGTTTTACAATTACATTTTCACCCCATTTCCCCCCCCATCCCAGCCCCCACGCCCCACCCTAACCCCCCCAAACCCCCCCTAACCCTCCCCCCCGAACTTCCACAAAATATAATCCAAGGCATAGCTTTTCTTGAAGCAGCTGTGTCAGCTCCAGGTTTGAAGAGAGCCAAGCCAAGCTGCCTTGCTTCCCCTTCTCCATGTTTTCCTGATTTATGTGGATTTCCTGAACTTTGAGCACAGAATAGGCCTAGCAGTGGAGATTTATGGAGGAGTGTTATGCAGCTACCACAAAGGAACTGCCATTTGCCTTCCCCAATTCCTAAATAACAAATTGCTCCAGCAGAGAATTGGAACTGCAGGTAGTCCTTGATTTAAGGCCAGTTACTTAGTGACCGAAGTTCTGCTGGATTCTGAAAAAGTTATGAAGATCCAACATCTGCCCCCCTCTGCCTGCAGTCAAATGGCCACATTTTGGGCCCTCTGCCGTTTGCAGTGCCCCATGATCACATGAGATTTTTGCCAGAAACCGGTGTTTACTTGCAATGTTCGGCAAAAACCACCTCATAGCAAACAATGGATTCGCTTAATGGCCACCACATTCACTTTACAGCCAATGTGCTCACTTAACAACTGCCCCCATTAGTTGTAAAATAGATTCTGGTCATGTGACCCACTTCATGGCCTTAATTGGGGCCTCAATTATGGTCCTAACTCGAGGACTGCCTGTCAGAAGATTTCTTCTTCAAGCTTTGTGATGGTTTGGGCAATTCTTGACAGGAAGTGGGGAGGATCCTTGGAGTTATGATAATTCTTTGACCCCCAAAAACTCATTTCACTAGGACATATGGGCCCTTTCAAAATACTGTTTTCTCCCTACCCCCAACCCCTTCTGATACAAGCTTCAGTATCTATAGAAAATCAAGATGCATCCCTTTAATACAGTGCCTTCTCTGCCTGCGTGGCATTAACATTCTTCTGCTGTTGTGCTAAATACGGAATATTGGGAGGGTCAGGCTCCTGGCTTCCTTGCAAAAATGTGCCACTGATAGTAGAAAATATGTCAAGGGTCCCTCCCATAGATTATTAGGTAAATCTGTCTGTGCCAATATATCAAATAAAAAGACGTTTCCCAGCATTTGTCAGGCCATGCCATGCACTGATGCTGTTCATCTTTGGAGTAATTATTCCAGCATCCATATAATTAGGTGCATCATAAAACTGCAAGCACAGAAAAGAACAGCAGGTCATCTAATCCAACATTATCTAAAATCCAGCCCATTTCCATTTGAAGGTAACATTCACCCCAGAATACAGGTAGTCCTCGACTTACAACAGTTCATTTAGTGACTGTTTGAAGTTACAACGGCACTGAAAAAAGTGACTTGAATGTTTTTCACACAACTATTGAGCATTCCTGTGGTTGCATGATCAACACTCATACACTGGCTCATATTTATGACGGTTGCAGTGTTCTAGGGTCATGCGATCATTTGCGACCTTCTGACAAAGTCAATGGGGAAGCCAGTTTCAGTTAACAGCTGTGTTACTTGGGCTCAGTTATGGTTGTAAGTCAAGAACTATCTGTAGTCTTTATAATCAAAGAGGGCCATGTACGTTCATTTTGTTTAGTGTCAGAAATTTCACCATAACCGAAGGACTGCATCTAGAAAACAAACACAGAATTGATGCTCTGCTGTTGTGAAAAGCATATTAGAAAAAACTTTTCTCTGCTGGTGTCCATTTCTTAATGTCCTTGAGAGATTTTATGTCTTATCTTGCATTAAGGGAAAAAAATAAAGAACAAACAAAAACATTGACCTGGAGGCAATAAAGCTATATTTTTATGAAGTTTTTCATATGTTGGCTATCCCCAAAAGCAATTCTTTAGGACATTTTTGTTCCAGTGGGTTTTAATATGCGTTTAGCTATTGGTTAGTTCTTTTTTAAAGCTCAAATATACAAAATTACTGCTGATAAAATTCTTTGGAAGGACCTCTTGCCTCACAATTTGGTCCCTAGCAGTGTGATAGCCTCCACCTCCCAACAGGGTACAAACAAAAGTTCAAATCAGCAATACGTTTTGTTGTGAATTGCTTTTTTTTTTATTAAAAAAAAAATATTGTTGCAAGTTGCCTTGGAACTTTCATTTTGAAGCCAAAGACAATATAGACTTCTTTGAGAAATATATGAGAAATCATTAAGAATTGCCTTCTTGGATGGGACTACAGGCAGTGGTGAAATCCATTTTTTTTTTACTACCGGTTCTGTGGGCGTGGCTTGGTGGGTGTGTTATGGTGTGGTTTGGTGGGCGTGGCTTGGTGAGCGTGGCAGGGGAAGGATACTGCAAAATCCCATTCCTTCCCCACTCCTAGAGGAAGGATATTGCAAAACCTCCATTTCCACCCCACTCTGGGGCCAGCGAGAGTGGCATTTGCTGGTTCTTCAAACTACTCAAATTTCCGCTACCGGTTCTCCAGAACCTGTAAGAACCTGCTGGATTTCACCCCTGACTACAGGCCTATCCAAAAGGCCACAGAGAGATGCACACATAGGAAACCATGCCTGTTGCTGCTCCTCATCTGGTAAAAATGAGGGGTGTTATGAGCCCCACTTAGTGGTGACGCTATGTTGGAGGCAGTCATTATGAAAAGATCACTGAATGATATCCTGCTGTCTCCTCTCACTTCCCATTACTTAAAGGGAGAAAAAAAAATCACTTCCTATCTCATGATAAAACAGGAGTAGTTTAGATTCCTTTTGCTTCCTTTCACAAAAAGAAGGAAGGGAAGATACATTTTCTCCCTGCCTGCCTGCTTATTTTCCTCCTTTTTATGAATGATTTGCTTGATCTTGTAGAAACAATGCCTGCCTTCTTGCCTGCCACCATTTCTTCAAATTTTCTGCAGGCACTACAGAGAAATGGAGCCTCCAATGGAGAAAACAAGCTGTTTCATAGGTTGTTTTTATAAGGAGGGAGGAAAAAAACAAGAGAGAGGAAGGGAGGGAGGGAGGGAGAGAGGGAGGAAGGAAGGAAGGAAGGAGAAAGAGAAAGAAAAAGAAAGAAAAAGAGAGAAAGAAGGAAAGAAGAAAGAAAGAAAGAAAGAAAGAAAGAAAGAAAGAAAGAAAGAAAGAAAGAAAGAAAGAAGCAATCTGATGATGTACTGTTGTTTGGAAGCCTTCTGGCTGTGAGGACCTAATCCTGCAGCTTGTTATCTTGCCTCTGCAGTGCTATATTCTCATTCTCAGAAGAGCAGAGAAATACAAACCATTGTTGATAACAATGGAATATGAATGTGGGTGTTTTATAACAAACAAAACATTTGCAGTGTTATTGCAATGATGTTTCATTGTGATTAGGCAATGTCATGTATGAAAATATCATGAATGTTTCATTTTAACTAACTATGTTTACATTAAAAGATGAGTCTTCTCAGCTAGACTTTTGATTAGGCCACTTACTGAATGCGTAGAGTTCAAATGTATAAAGGTTACCTTAAAACAGCAAATCATTTCAAATCATTTTGTCATTCAACACAGATAAAATGTTGGATAATGTGATCTAGTACATGTGATCCATAACTTCATTTTTTGAATAAATACAACATATCAACAGATAGAAGAATCTCTCTGCAGGCTTTCTAAAAAAAAGGTTTCTGTATCCGAATAGTCCTTGTTTAGCAACCACAATTGGGAGTGGCAACTGATTTATTAAATGAGACAGTTGCTAAGTGAGACCATGACTTACTTCAGCTTTCCTTTGACTTTACAGACCTGAGATGGTTGTACATGAGAGGATTGGTCATAAAGTTACTTTTTCATCATGACTTATAACTGTGTATGGTCGTTAAACGAATGTTCCGAGTAACACCCCCAACAGAATCAAAACTCAAAACTCTGAGGCAGGTATCTTCCTCAATGCATGAATTTATTAGAGATGTCATATTGACACATCTGGGGAAACCCAAATCTGAAAGCCCTGGATTTTCCCCACACAAAGTAAAGTCAAAGATCCTTCCCCTCCATCCACATATGCATCACATGGTCCAATCAGGTCACTGTCCCAACTTTGGTTGACTTCCAGTCACGCCTTCCCAGATGCAGGCTGAACATCCTTGAGTTCCAAGGGAAAAATGTTGTTACGATTACACACCCCACACTATCTTCACCTCCCCCCTCCCGTTCCCACAGATTGCCCATCCACCGCTATGGCAACCCTGAAGACTCCCATTAAAGACGGCCCCAACTACCTGTATAGATATCTTCAGTGAAATGTCCTAGTTCTCATCTCTGCAAATCAAATAAAGATCAACTCAAATGCATTCATTATTTACCAATGGCAGTTTTAATAAGCTAATTGGGATATTTCAAGTCTGTGATATGTACCAAGTAGCCTTTTAAGCTTCTGACTTTTCAAACACAATGGGAAAGAGAATTGGTGAATTGGTTGTTGGTGCACAGCACTTGTAGCTTCGTTGAGAGAGGTTTTCCGAAAAATCTGTATGTATTTATTTATTTATTTAATCTAATTTTTATACCGCCCTTCTCCCGAAGGACTCAGGGCGGTGCATAGCCAAAGATAAAACAAGTACCCATATAAAATTTAAAAACAATTTAAAAACACATTAAATAATTTGGCCCCGACGTCATTAAAACAAAAACAACCCATTAAACTTAATGTTTAGGCCAACCCAGCTTGTTAGAACAATAACGTCTTGAGGGCACGGCGAAAAGTGCGCAAGTCAGGGATCATCCATATCTCCGGGGGCAATTCATTCCAGAGGGCAAGTGCCCCCACAGAGAAGGCTCTCCCCCTGGGTGTCGCCAGTCGACATTGTTTCACTGACGGTACTCTTAGGAGTCCCTCTCTGTGGGAGCGCACTGGCCGGTGGGAGGCTATCGGTAGCAGAAGGCGATCTTGTAAGTACCCAGGTCCTAAGCCATGGAGCGCTCTAAAGATGGTAACCAACACCTTGAATAATACCCGGAAGACCACCGGGAGCCAGTGCAGCTCACGCAGGAGTGGTGTTACATGGGAGCGCCGTGTCGCTCCCATAATCACTCGTGCGGCCGCATTCTGGACCAGTTGGAGCCTCTGGGTGCTCTTCAAGGGGAGCCCCATTTGGAGAGTGTTACAGTAGTCCAGACGGCAAGTGACGAGGGCATGAGTGACCGTGCGCAAGGAGTCCCGATCCAGAAAGGGACACAACTGGTGAATCAGGCAAACCTAATAAAAAGCCCCCCTGGCCACAGCCGTCACATGATCTTCAAGAGACAGCTGCACATCCAGGAGGACACCCAAGTTACGAGCCCTCTCTGAGGGGGCTAAGATCTCACCCCCAATAGTCAGTGATAGAACCAGCTGGCTATAACGGGACGCCGGAAACCACAGCCACTCGGTCTTGGAGGGGTTGAGTCTGAGCCTGTTTCTCCCCATCCAGATCCGCATGGTCTCCAGGCACTGGGACATCACGTCAAGGGCATCATTGGGGTGGTCCGGGGTAGAGATGTACAGCTGAGTATCATCAGCGTACTGATGGAACTTCACCCCAAAACCACGGATGATCTCACCCAGCAGCTTCACATAAATGTTGAACAGGAGGGGCGAGAAGACCGACCCTTGCGGCACCCCACAAACAAGGCGCCTCGAAGTCATGCCCCCCTGCCAACACAGACTGCGTACGGTCAGAGAGGAAGAAAGCTACATCCCTCTATATCCCTAAGTCAAATTGTTCCAAATCCAGTCTACTGCTTTTATTTAATTCTGTTTTCTGAAGATATTATAGAGCCAATCAGGAAGAGTACATAATACATTTTCACTTGCATAATTAGAATGCAATTATTTATGATTAACATAGAACAGAAATGAGTGGTTGGACACCAATTGGCTATGATTTGATGAATGGGTCTTTTCCCCAGAGAAGAACAGAAACACATCATCTAATTTAGATGACCATCAGCATAATTTTTAAAATCCAGGCAAATGTACAGTATTGTCTGGTGAAGGAATAACAAAGGCTTTCTTGTAGATTAGGACTCTGTGAGGGTGATAAGAGCTACAGAAGCATCTTTTGAGAATGATTTATTTCCACCCCCAACCCAGATCATCTCTAGTGCCAACCACCTGGCATATAAAACCAGCAGAAAACAGTATGAGGAATCCATATTAATAAGCTATCCCAAGACATTGCCATAATTACTGTCATTAAATCCATTTCTGAAACAATGACTGCTTGTTTGCTGAATGAAGGTATATGGACAGCCAGATAAGCCAGTTGACTTTGCAAAATCTCTAAAGCGGGGCAGCCTCTCATATAATTTGTTCTGCAACATATGTTTCGCCACAGGGATCTCTCCAAATTAAAATGACAAATTCTGCTGAAAATTACTGTCTGTAAAACTTTTCTGAAAAAAATACACCATTATTGCTGAAAAGTGGATTTCCACCATAAACATCATTTCCCATTTCTTTTTCATGTTAAGCTTACTTAGAGAGAGACTCATTCCTTGTCCTCCATCCCTTGAGCCCTAAACATGTTTTTAAGTGTCCATTATTTTTTATGTATTATTTAACTTTGTTTTTAGTTACATTTTAATTAATTTTTCTTTATATTATCTTCAACTGATCACCTTGAGTGTCCCTTTTGGATAAAAAGATAGAATGTTAAGCATTTAAAGGGGGAATATATACTTAATCATTAGGGATGCGGTGGCTCAGTGGCTAAGACGCTGAGCTTGTCAATCGAAAGGTCAGCAGTTCAAATCCCTAGTGCCGTGTAACAGGGTGAGCTCCCGTTACTTGTCCCAGCTTCTGCCAACCTAACAATTCGAAAGCACATAAAAAATGCAAGTAGAAAAATAGGGACCACCTTTGGTGGAAAGGTAACAGTGTTCCGTGAGGCTTTGGTGTTTAGTCATGCTGACCACATGACCATGGAGACGTCTTTGGACAGCGCTGGCTCTTCGGCTTTGAAATGGAGATGAGCACCACCCCTAGAGTCAGGAACAAGTAGTGCAAATGTGCAAGGGGAATCTTTATCTTTACCTATATATTTAGTGTGTCGTAGTAACTTAATCTGGGAAACCTTTTTCTAATTGCTAATGTTTATTTACTCTTTCTACATTACTATTTCTTGCATTTCTACACATGCAATTGCAAGTACACACACTTTTAATAGATGCTTATACTGAATCCTCTAGAGATTATCTTGAAACAGAAATAGGTGAAATTATATTACGCACTAAAGTTCTGTTGGGATATCACAACATGAGCGAGTAATATTTGTTTTTGCTAGAGTACACACTTCCTTTGGAAAGAAGGCTGGGTTAATGATGTGAAGTAGTTGGGGGCATGTCTTACTGAGCAGTATACAAGAAATAATAAAAATGCAAGGCAGGGAATTTCTCTTTTTTTCCTTTTTCCTCTGTTTGGGCGAACTGGGGATTTTCGGTTTTATTGCATTTATTTTGTATTGGCTTAATTTGTTTAAATTTCAACTCCAGTGTTCATGAGCTTCTCACTCCACAATGGGAGAAAACTGAAATTCGGCAGGTTAGTCTTTCCAAAGCTACTTTCACCAAAGGGCTGCAAGTTGCCCATCTTGGTTGAAGACAAACAGTACATATTGGTAAAATGAATGGCATTCAGTTCAGTGCTCTTGTATGAAATAGCACATGTTGCACATCCAAGACCCTGATTTCCTATCTAATTGACTTATTCTCGCCTGGCTTCAAATGTAGAGAGTTTTTCCAACTTGTGTATATGGCTGATCAGAATCATTGAGGAAACTAAAATAGAATATTAAGAGTCTATTCTTAATTTTTTGCTGAGAATAATCGATTGCCTGTTTCTGATATACAGTTAATGCCAGTAGATAAACAAAATCCTTTTCAAACCATGCTATCTCCAGTTTATGAAAGTACTTAAACCATATGCTGAACCACAGTTCTGAAAAATGACAATATTGGCCAGGAATAACAGGGCCTTGAAATAGCTAAGCAGGATTTGACCTGCTAGTAATTTAATGGAAGGTTCCTAGGAAATCCCAGGGCTTTGCTTTACACTGGAATGTTGTTTTTTTTTAAAAAATTCAGGAGAAAGTAAAAGTCACCACCACTTCCCACACTGTAATTCTGCATGGATGTAAATTCTGTTACATCCATGCTGTCTCAAGACTTAAGGGAGATTTATTTTATTTTATTCCTACAAAATCTGAGGAACCGACACTGAGAACAGCTGAAATCTAATGCTGCAGGATCCAAACTGGCTCAGTCACTGGGACCAGAGGTTTTGTCTTCTGAGCTTTCAGAGTCTCGTGCTGGAGCCCATCTTCAGGGAACTTCTCTTTGCTGGTGACCTACCCAGATTGGATCCTGCAACATTATCTTGGGACATTATCTGCAACATTATCCTGGAACAGGTATGTCTTCATTCGTGAAATCTGATGTTTCAACCATCTTCACAGCTTGAAGCAGACTTTTTCCCATTGCTTACCGATTATTTGGTTGGGATTTTTTAACAATCACAGCTCTTGAAACTGTTAAAGTCTGCAGCCACTCTTGTGTCTTCCCAGTCTCAAAGGCTCACATTTAACAAAGTTGGCATAAAGGTTGTGGTTCTCCTAACTTCCAAATAATGCCAAGGGGTTTTTCTCTTCCACTCAACATTCTCAAAGATTGTCCAGACACACACCTTCAACATTGAGAGTCTGGGATTCTGTAAGGTTTTGAAATAGGGATATGCAACTTTTTATAGGCTGAGGTTTACTTTTGGCCTTTGAATGATATGCTGCAGGCTGGTTTCAGGGAACCAAATCCCTCACTTTTCAGCAGTTGTTGAAATTGCCCCTTCTTTCTTCAACTGAATTTTGGGGGAAAGAAGTGCTTCCAGGAAAGTATAGACAGTGTAGAAGTATAAACAGTGTATTTTAATTCTGTCACATAATTGAAAGTAACTTTTGAACTCCAAAATAGAACAATAAAAAATATAGAACTGCACTGAATTTTATTTAAGATTTTAATATGTTATAGAAAAACAAGAAAATAAGATTTTATGAACAGGTCATAATCATACATAGGTCTTAATCTGTATAGGTAAAAGTACAACTTGATCCCTGAAGAGTGAATTACCAGTTCAGAACTCCTCGTGAGGAAATTCATCTTGGATAGTTCAGATATCTTCCCTTAAGACCACCGAGTAAAGACTCAGTATGAAGCTGATCTTTGGCTTACTGAAAATATTGCATGATTGAATGATTGTAGGCTGCCTAGAGTCGCCTTTGGTGAGATTGATGGCATATAAATTTAATAAATAATAAATTCTGACATCCCAAGACCAACCTAATCAACTGTATTTAAAAATCCAACCCAAATGACTCCATACATGTGTAGGCAAAGGTATGTTCATAAGACTACAAATGTTAGCATCTCTAGCAGGGGTGGGTTCTACTTACCTTTACTACCGGTTCGCAATGGGAGCGCGCTTCTGCGCATGCGCAATTCGTCAATTATGACGTCCAGGTGGGTGAGCAGAGGCTCCCGCTACTTTTACTACCGGTTCTAAAAAACCGGACAGAACCAGGAGCAACCCACCACTGATCTCTAGCATGTTAACATCAGGGTAGCTCTATTAAACATACATATATTTGCATATTTATTAAGCACTAGAAAAAAACAGTAGAAAGCAGTAGGCAAACCTAAATCAAGAACCAAATGTTTAGATACTTCCCCAAATCACTAGGGTCTGCACTGCATAGAAGAATCTCAAAAAGCAATCTCCTCAGACATAATTATCAACAAAATAAATTAAATGACCATAAAATCCAAAGCATAAAATCAGATGAATATCTTTCATCCACATTAGATACTAAAACTGTCCAACATTTGGCTATAAAGAAAAGTCAGTTTTCTGAAAGCCAGGAGCAAAGAGGTAAAGCACTAATGGTAAAGTTGTAAAACTGTGCAGAAAAGGAAGGAATATTGATTTTGCTTGCTGCTTTGAGTTATTCATAAAAGTAATAAAAGTGGGATAAATATATAAAAAAAATACTTTTGAGGGTAGAATATCCCATAATATAAGGTCTACTTCTGAGAAGGTCTGATTTCTAGTTCATATCCACATCGCTTCATGGGGAGGTGGGATCTGTCTACTTCATTTATTTCTGCCTGTGATAGGATAGGCAGAATCATTATGGACATGGTGATCACTGTAGTTATTACACTGTCAGCATCCAAGGCAGAGGTGTCAAACTCACATCATCACAGCAGTGTCATGTAACATATCAGGACTTTTTTCTCCTTTGCTAAACCGGGTGTGGCCAGCACATGACGCATCCGGCCTGCGGGCCGGAAGTTTGACAGCCCTGATCAAAGGCATCTTCAAAAATCTTCTCAGGTAGAATTTATTGCAGTAGGCCAACTGCATGATTTCATTTTGCTTATGTTAGCCTTATTCATTTCACTTGTACACCACTATAAGTCAACAATTCCCAGTGGCTGATGCTAATAAAATAAAAGCCAGAGTTAAAAATCCCTGTAGTCTTAAACTTAAAATCATCAGCATGTCAAACTTGGTTTAAAATGTGTATTTTTAGTTTTCTTTTGAAAGTCAGTTAAGAGATCTGGTTCATCAACTTAGCAAGTACATTCCTATAATTAAAATTGCTTATAGTTAATGGGGTTGTGCTTCAAAACCAGTTGGGAAAGATGCCTCAAGGCACCTGGAAGTGTGAACCTAACACCTGTCTGTATTCTTTTCCCAGAATTGCACAGATGGCCTATGCTGCTGCCAAGTGATCCCAAGAGCAGACACGACTGCTCTAAAGAGTTGCAGGCAGTTTCTACATTCATGTCCTACATGTTCTGAAGCCCTTTTCAGACCCAAATCCAAAGCACTACACAACACTTAAAGCTAATGTAATTACTTTCTAGTTACATATCTGATTTCTTCGAATTCACATTTTTGAAAATGTATCACTTAGCAACAACATCTAGAAGTTTCTGGTTTGCATTTGAACCTTTTGAGAGATACAAAGGTCCCTGGACTTGTGCCATTTCCTTTTTAAAGATAACTTGTGGTTAAGCCATCCATAGTAAGACAGGGTCATTACTGTTGTACAGCATTGTGATCTGTCTGGAGGAAAAAAAAGAGTAGAACCCATTAAACATTCAGACTTTAGCCTGAGCTTTGTGGAGCTTTCTCTCCATATCTCCGGTTTTATTCCATCAAATCCCCATAGGATTTACTTTGAACATTGTATGCACTTTTTAAAACGGCTGCCTTTTCCTCCAAGGTACTCTAGAAGTACAGTAAACAATAAGAAAATTAAGGAAGGTATTGCCACTGAAGAGGAAGGCATAAATCTTTCCTTTTCAATTTAAGGCCGGAAGTGAGGGTTTGTTTGTTTGTTAGTTTGGATTTTTCTCAATCTGTTCAAAAGTTACTTGTTTTATCCAAGCATCTTTGCTGTAGATATTTATGATCTCTGACTTCTACTTTGTGCAAGTGCTAGATATGACATTTTTCCCCTTACGTATCCTTGATTTACGACCACTTAGCAAAATTTCTGTTGCTAAGTGAGTTACGTAAGTTTTGCCCCATTTTATGACTTTTCTTGCCACAGTTATTAACTGAATCTTGCACTTCTTAAGTTAGTAACATGGTTGTTAAGTGAATCTGGCTTTCCCATTGACTTTACTTGTCAGAAGATCACAAAAGTTGATCACATGATCCCAGGACATTGCAATCATAAATATAAGCCAGTTGCCAGGTGTAGAATTTTGATCACATGACCATAGGGACTTAAGGTCATAAGTCACTTTTTTCAGTGCCATTTGTAACTTCAAACAGTCACTAAACAAATAGTAGTAAGTTGAGGACTACCCGTATTTCCATTGTAGGACACTAATCTAAAATAATCTAAAATAATAAAATAAAATCTCTTGTCCTTGCAAGATCATCAGAATTTATCACTCTTCTTTTAATTTTTTCCAAATTGTCTTGGTGGATTCACTTCCTGAATTGTAAATGATGACAAGACACTTCAACTGGAGCTTTTCTCTGTATCCTCCGAGTAGGAACCAGACAATGAATAGCATTTCTACACTGCGACCAACATAACTACTTGTCGGGGAAAACCAGCTTGCAGTAGAAAGTGTCCTGATGTAGGAGCTGTGTGGAGTACAAATTAACACAAAGCCATCTGTTCTGAAAAACAGCCTACTTCCTAGTCTGTTTTGAGGTCAGTAATTGTACAGGTTCCTGAGTGTCAAATCAGATAGCAGAGAGAGATACAAGTGACATAATTTCCTCTAATACCACATGCGTCTTCAATTTCCACATCAGTGGCGGTTCTTTTTTCCTACTTGTGGTGGGATGAGTGTTCAGCTGAGTCCCACAATACATAAATATGTGCAGTCACTTATTCTTCACTGTCCTGGATGATTGCTTTTCGTTTTTCTTGGCTAGGAAATAACAACTAAATAGATGTAGAATCCTCTCAAAAGCCACCCGCGTTCTGAAACTTCAGGTCTTTCAGCTAATGCAGAAATGTTGTAGTTCTTTGGGAATTCTTGAAGGCCTTTAGGCAGAAGTCTGTCTTCATGAGGAAGGTGACAAGAATGAAGATCTATTTTGGGGACAAGTATATTCTGGATGGCAGCACATCCCTGATTTTCAGAAGGAAATTACTTCTGAGAAAACACTCTTCTCCATAGCCACTTAATGTGTTACTTAGCCAGTGGACCCTGGCCAAAAAAAACCCAAACAGAACAAAAAAGTAAAAAAAATATCTGTTATTTCTCTTGAAGCTTTACTTCTTTGCTTTGGTAACTTCAACTTTAAAATGTTGTGAAGATACTGAGGAGACGCAATGCTGCCCGCTATAACAGAATGGAAAAGAAGAGTTGTCTAAAAATGATTTCAGAATTAATGCAGATTATTTCTGTCATGTTGTGGCAACTCGGATCCAGATTTATTACTGCCCAATTGATTGTGCCTCTGTCTCTCAGTCAAGGATTAAAGGAGAACTAATGGTAGCTTCTGGTGGTTACGAGGACCAACAGAGAATCGGAATCAAATGCTTTTCAGTCACTGATTAAAATAATATTTAGAGGAAAAGCATGTGCTCCATGGCTAAGGAAGTATTTCTGATTCCTCATTTACCAAAATAATTTTGAACTGTTTTTCTTAGTTTGGATGGGAGGGGTCTTTATGAGTAGGGATGGAAATAGTGTGTATCTCAGAGTAGTCCTACTTCTATTCTGTCCCTTAAATCTGTTGCTTCTGCAGATAAAATGTATCATCTTTGTATTTTGGGGGGAGGGTGTTTACCCCATGCCATCACCTCTTTTCCCTGCAAAGATTAACCCTTTGAGACATGTGGGAGTTGGCACAAAAGTGATGAGTTGAGCCAGTTTTTCCTTCTAGCCTGAATGACCAGTCACAAGTGCAAGAGAAGAGTATGGGATGAGTTAAAAGAGAATGCCCTGATGTTCTTCATAAGCTCCCTACTATGGCTGTGACATGGTTTTGGGGTAATTATGAACACAGTTATACTGTTTTTCTGGAAGACCAGTAAACCCATCTCTAAAATAGCTCAGCTAACAGGTTGGTAGGACTGAAAGATGTAGGTTGAAAAAAGGAGGAGGCTAACATGGTGCATTAAGAGACCTCTCTCCCTCTTCATCCTTGGTACCTTGTTTCAGTGGCCTGTCAGCTGAGCTAGATACAGATCAGGCCGTGAATCTGTGTCCAAAAATTGCCCAGCTAAGGAGTTAATATGAAATACTAGACCACCAGCAAGACCTCCACACTAATGACCTGTCATTCAGATAAGATTGTCAAAGACTGTTGAAGACGCCATCCCCACACATGCCTATATCTATCTCACATTAGCTTAAAATGTTACCTACTAGATAGTAGGAGATACAGGTAGTCCTCGACTTACAACAGTTCATGCAGTGACCGTTTGAATTTACAACGGCACTGAAAAAAGTGGCTTATGTTTTTCACGCTTATGACTGTTGTGGTATCTCCATGGTCACGTGATTAAAACTTGGGTGCTTGGCAACTGGTTCATATTTATGATGGTTGCAGGGATGGTTGTCCCAGGATCAGATGATCAACTTTTGTGACCTTTTGACAAGCAAAGTCAGTGGGGAAGCCAGATTCACTTAACAGCCACACTATTAACTTAACAGCTGCACTGATTCACTTAACAATTGTGGCAAGAAAATGTCGTAAAATGGGGCAAAATTCAGTAATCCAATGTCTCACTTAGCAACATAAATGGTGGTCGTAAGTCTAGGATTACCTGTACTAGATAGTAGGAGAAGCAAAGACAAGGAAATCCACCAATCACTCCTATTAAAACATTCTTCATTACAGTAGTGGCCAACATTGTGGAAACCTTTTGGGAAAAGTGTATTTTTGAGGTTTGATGGCTAATAACACCACTTTTTTTTTAGTAGTACCATAAAAGTATATATCAATGGAAAGATAATTTAATCAAGAATGTAATGCAACAAAGTTTGTTCAATTATCTATATTCTATGAAAAGTTATAGCCAAATAACCAGAAAAAGGAAGCACAACTTGTTTAGGTTGATATCAGGTAGCTTTCCTTCATCTGATTGTAGTCAATGAGCATGAGCATGAGTGTTTAGAGAGCCAATCATCTTGTGTCATCTTGTTTTGGCAGTGAGCCAATCAGATCACAGTAGGATTCAGTTATTGATGTCATGTATTGAAGCTGAGAGAGGACATTTGTCATTGTGTTATGTGATCGCTTTCAAGTTAGTTGGGTTTTTTTGTGTTCTTTCATTTAGTGAGCTTGTAAAACATAACAAAATTAAAGTAATGGTGCAAAGAGTTGACTGGTCACCCATAAAGTGATATAAATTAGTATTATTAAGTGAACAAGGCTACAGTTATAAATAAATTAGAAGAACAATTGGTGGAAACTTAACCAAAGGTGGCATTTCTAAGTTTTTGAATAGGTATAAATAGACTCGGTCACTACAAAACCACACTGGTAAAGGCAGGGAAAGGTGCACAACAGCAGGTGATGATAGAAGAATTAAGAGACTGTGCCTATCTGACAAGAAAATCATCTGGGTGTATACAACATGAAATGGCACAATGCAATGTGAAGTTGAGTGCAAGGACTGTTAGGTGCAGACTGCCGGAATTTGGCCTAAAATCTAGAATTCCACAAAAAAAAAAAAAAACACCACTTTTATCTCTCAAACAAAGATTGAAAAGCATTACATTCTTGATTAACTTATCTTTCCATTGATATATAATTTTAAGGTACTACTCCAAAAAAAAAAAAAAAAGTGATGTTATTAGCCATCAAACCTCAAAAATACACTTTTCCCAAAGAATTTCCACAATTTTGGCCACTACCGTAAAGCTGTAAGAAGTTGTCTTATTATTGAGGCAGATTAAAGTTTGGCATTTCAGGGCAATGAAAATTACACAGCTTTACTTTTCTGCTGGCTCAGAGATCTGTGGAATGTGCATTAACATGACCTCGAGGAACAACCCTAAATTTATTTTAATTGCAGGTTCACTGTGCTCTCCAGGTATTTTTTTTAAGGATACCTAAACATTCTCAAATACTTTCAGTCAGAAGTCAGCATTGCCAAGGTTGATTAGGAATAATCTCTCGGATAATCTAGTTGGCCTGACCAATTTACTTCTCCCAGAAAAAAAACAGAAAGGGCAACAATTGCTAATTTTGTTGCTGAGGTTGGAGAATAGCTATTTCCACTTCAAAAATAAGTATTGATGATGTTTGGCTCTCAACTAAACTCTGTGTTTCTAGGTCTGGAGAATTATGTTAATTGATGGCAAAAGGGTATTGTAAAACTTACTGGAATTTGTTTTGTGATATTTTTTTCAATTAGCCTTATTGCACTTAATTGTCTTAGTCTGGAAAAAAAATCAGGAATTCGTCTTTAGCAATGTGGATTATATCAGGACTTCCTGCATTAGTTCGTCAGGAGAACCTATTAGTATTTCCCATGATGCCAAAGGGACTCCTTCTTCAGATACGATCTATATATCTCCACCTAATGTCCTTTTTGAAGAGTCACCGATCTTTAGCCTGCCTTAAAGTTCTGTCTTTCCAATTTCAATTCCTGCACAGTTAGTCCTTGCGTAGTAACCACCATTAGAAATTAAGATGGCACTGAAAAAGGATACTTAAGACAAGTCCTCAAAATCGCAGCTGTCACAACTTCTGCTTGTCACATGAGCACAATTTGGGTGCTTGGCACATTTAGAACTGTTCCGGGTCCCATAGTCATGTGATTGCCATTTAGGATCCTTCACAGAGAGCTTCTGACAAGCAAAGTGAATGGGGAAGCTGACAGGAAGCTGCATGTCATGGTCACATGGTGTTGCACTTAATGACTGCAGCTGGAACTGATGTTAAGTCAGTGTGATCCTGTGATGTTTTACTTTATGGCTGCATTGCTTAGCAATGGTCACTGCTCCCACTTGAAGTTGTGAAGATTACTTATACTTCTGTTCATGTGGCTGCAGGATACAGGATGAGGTAATAATGGAAGAATGGAAACCTTTACTGAAAACCTATTGGAAACATGGCTAGGACAAAATAGCACTAGAATCAGGTGTACAAGATATTAAAGCTGCACAACCCTTCAAAAGGCTGAGTTCACTGAGTTCCTCTTCAAAGGATGTTGCAAAGCAATGCCCTGCTTTTGAAAATAGGATGTGAAAGCTAGTTCAGGCAAGGTCAAGAGTAAACAGACTGAAACCAGACTAGAACATTATCGAAACAATGGATAGGTAGAAAATAGTCTTCCTTCCCACGGAAGAGAGTTACCTCACGGGCAGGAGAAAATGATGCAGGGATTTGAACCTTTATTTCACTATAAATGGGGATTGCACTTGGTTCATAACAGTCACTGGAATTCTCTTTTAGTACTTCCATTATTTTTTCTCACAATAAAGTCTACTTATCGAAGTTTTGCATCTTTGAATGCCTCCACCAAGTTTTGGTTCTGATGCTAACTAAAATAAGCCTGGCATTGGAATTCATTGACTAATCCATTTAACAATGAGACTGTAAGAATAGCTACTGTGTGGAATCCACTCTTATTGATCCAGGATGCTGATTATGACAGTTCCCAAAAACAGATTGTATCAGTACCATGAGATGAAGTGTCATGTCCAGTTGGATTCAGTTGGATTAGTTGCAGAGTGAAGCATCTCCACACGAAAAAATAATTGAAAAACTTAAGAGATCTAGAAAATATATTTTAAGTTGCATAGAGTGCTGTTTATTCAGCTTAAAGATTGGAAAGCTAGGAACTTGGGCAGTAGACACATAGGTGCCTGTCTTTTATTAAATAAAAGTTGGTCTTCATCTTTGGAGGCCTTCTTCAAGCTGTCCTTGGCCATTTTAAGATAAGAAAAAATAGCTTCTAAGAGACAGATGAGAATCATAACTGGTTTTACATATATTCATGCCAGGGCTATCTGCAAAATGGTAGGCATGACCCGATGGGTAAAGCCCTTTTAAGAGTGTGTAGTGCATATAGCACGTATTAAAAAGAGGTAGGTATTTGATTACCCAATCATATTCCCTATTGGAAGCCAAAGACCATCACTCTAGACAGCCCTGATTCAGGCTTAAATGGATTCAATCCATTCATGCTACATTACAATTAAGAAAAATAATCTCTCTAAATATGCAATTTTATGTATACACCTTTCTTTTTTGTATGTTTTTTATTTTTGGGAAAACTAAACTGCAAAACATTAGAAAAATAAATAGTCCAAATGATAACCATGTTCCAAAATGTGCATAAGTCCATGAAGTCAAAATTAGATTAGTAAGTTCTAAAACATGGCCCAGAGAAATGATTATTTTTAGCACTTCTTATTACTGATTTGTAATTGGCTTTAAATATCATTTTATTGTTCAGCTATATTGTAAAAACATGTCATGGTCCTTCATTTTATGTAATTTTAATTGACTTGAGTTCTCGTGGCATATTGAGCCACAAAATAGCCAAATATATTGAAACCTAGCATGTTGTATGAACTCAGCCTCTGTGATTATCATTTTGTGTATTCTGTGAACTTAGAAAAAGGGTTAATTGAGTAAAGCACAGTTAAATTACTAATGAAGAAGCATGTCAGGAAAACGCATTTCATGAAATCCTAGCACTATACCGCTTTAATATTAAATGTGTACTTCCCAGATGTTTTATACTGAATCACAATGCTCAGCAGATTAAATCAACCTGGTGTGCACTGGGAATATTGAAACTGTAAGTACAGACCATTATATGACCATATAGTGGCCACTGTCCAAAAATCATAGTCCCAATAAATCCAAATGGTATAAGAATGAATAAAGGCTTGTGTGTAAATATAGAGCATGACAATGCATAAACTTCTAAATGATTATCAATATGTGTATGAATGAATAGTGGTCCCATTTTGTAGTACAATAATGGCTTTTTATTGTAGTTCCAGAATTTAATATCTGGACTAGGTTAACTGGTAGATCCATAGTTAGAAACAAACGACATCTGAATGTAGAGGGGGAAATGGTTATCAGGAAAGGGACATGTTATATAGGTCAGGACAGACATGGGCTGCACTTACTTTAACAAAAGGTTCACTAGTTGTGAGTGCACACATGTCCCTTTGGGAGAGAAATGGAGCTTCAAACATGCTCCTAATCAACGTAGGCAGCTCCGGTAAGTACAGCAGGGGCAGGACGGATCACAGCTGGCGCAGCCAATGAGCCAGAAAGTTAGTTATAAATGGAAAGCATAGCACAGGGGCAGGTGGGCGGGCCCAGCCAGCGATCAGAGCTAAGTGTTCGCCCGAACCCTTGCGACCATGCAGTAGCCCACCACTGGGTCAGGGGTATCAAACTCAAGACCCACGGGCCAGATTCAGCCCATGGGATACTTAGATCTGGCCCGCAAAGCCAGCCAGGAAACAGCAAAGGACCAGCCCACAGTGCCTCTGCCAGCGAAAATGGAGCTCGGAGGGGCACGTGAGATGGCCTCCTGCAGGCCTCTGCCAGCAAAAACGGAGCGACGTGTTTCCTCTTTTGCATTTGAGCATGCAAGAAGGGACAGGAAAGAAGAAAGGGAAAGACAAAGAGAATGAAGGAAAGATTGGAAGAGAGCAAGGAAGGAAAAATAAGGAAAGAGGGGAAGGAAGAAGAAAAAATGAAGAGGGAAGGAAAAAGAAGGAGAGGAAGGGAGGGAGGAAGGAAAATTATGAGAGTGAAGGTAGGTCTGAGGGAAGTCCTGTCTTAACACTTGGCCACCATAGGTGCCCTCGATACGAATGATGTGGAGCTGGCTGTGCCCGCCACATATAAAACTGAACAAGAACACAGGTCAAGTCATAGTTTTTATGGCATTCATGTATATGGCATTTCTATTTTAAATTATATTAATAAATTAAAACTGCATTATATGCAAAAATTAGCACGTGCAACTATTTCTTTGGTTCTGTAACCTTGCTTTTCCCTATGCGCTGCATTTTTTTCTTCTTCCGTGACAGTTTCTTAATCTTTTCATTACAGAATTTGAGGATGGGGGTGTAGGATGAGACAAGGATGATTGTAGTCTAAACTATTATACTAGTTAGAAACAAATCAAGCCTTAAGGCTTCAGAAGCGTCTGATTCATCTGGTCACAGACTTGTGATTGACCCAAGGGCTTATAATGATCTTGAATGAATGCTTGTTTGGTGTGCTTCCTGTCTGAATAAAGGCATGATGGATGAGACTTCAGCAAAGGAACCATCTAAGATCCGCCAGAGAAGGGATATGTGAGGATGGTTTAAATGAGAAGTAGCCTGAGGGGAACATTTTTCCTTTTTTCTTGGAGGCTTAGCCTTTCTAGAAAGAGAAGGGCAGTGTTTTCTATCTTGCGCTCTTAACAGCATTATCCAGACAGGGATTCAACCCCTGTGTTATGTTTGCAGGCTCTCTGCTAACCAGCAGTAGGCAGTAACTAAGTGAATGAAATTATGAATTCCTCATGTCTGCTTAACAGTATTGCTTTTCAGCAAAGCCTTCCTTTGAATCAGTGATGTAGTGTGCACTAAGCACATTATGCCTTGCACCTCTTCTTTAAAAAAAAAAAAAAAAGTGCATAGACTGGTGCTGTGACTTACATATCCTGACAGCTGCCTGGAGGTGACCAATCGGCATATATAGAGGTGAAACAGTAGCTTGCTTGTCTGAAGCGTGACATGACTATTTTTGTCAGATGGGTAATTGTCGCTATCACCAGGGCGCATCTGCTGCACATGTCCTGTAATTAAAGATCATGCTGGTTATTAATTCCACCAGAGCTCTTCCACACAAAAAAAAATTTAACTTTTTGATTGTGCACGTTAAAAAAATAAATAAAACCAGCCATTGTTAAATTAGAACAAGGAGAGGGAAAATGGAAAGGCCATAGGAGTCTCTCAATAAATATGTCTGCTTTAAGTGAACAATATTTTCCAGCATATGCATTTCAGCAAAGTAATAGAATCTAATAAAAATGGTATTGACCAAGCATTGGTTTGCTGTGATGACACAGCTTCTCTCATTGTTTAATATGAGGACATAAGGGTCAAGCAGAAAATCATACCTTAAATAGGTATGAGCTACTTTATTTGAACTGGCACAGTGGCACAACCACTGGTTTGTATTGCAACAAGTAGAAATATACCCTGGGCAATTTTTTTGGCCTGGGTTTTTTTGGGGGGGTGTGTGTTATGGATTAAGGGTGGAGACTGGAAAAGGAAGTTTCCCAAAAGCAAACTTTTCCCCAGTTCTTTCCCTCCCTCTTCCCCCAAACCATTTTTCAGGCTGTTTGAAGCCTTGAGGGTGAATGGTGGTAATGAGAATAAGAGACTCCCTCAAAATCACCCCAGAAACCTGATCAGATGAGATGTATAAAAACCTAAGATGCAGGGGTGAAATCTACTTACCTTCCTTACCGGTTCGGAAGTGCACATACTATGCGTACACGCAAGTGAAGCAAGCACGCATCACATGCACACGCAGACCTTCTGCACATGCACAAAACCTTCTGTGCATGCGCAGAGGATAAAAAAAACACATTACTTCCTGGTTAAAACCAGGAAGTAATGACACCCGGGTGGGTGGGCGGAGCCTCGTCCCACTATCGCTACCGGTTCTCGGAACCACCTGCCACAATCGCTGTTGGATCGCCCGATCCAGTCTGAACCGGGAGCATTTCACCCCTGCTAAGAGGGTGACATTAGATTTAGTTCAGAATTGCACGTAGTTAGGAGGAGGCAGCCGGTCTGAAACATCCTTGAAAAGGCCTCCATTAGAATGTTTAATGTCCCTATCTCTTACCTTATCCCAAGCTTTGCTGGGTAGACAACCTGATGATTGATTATACACCAATGACAGCACTGGATGTGAGTTGTTCATGACATTGTTCCTTATCAGCGGGGAAGTCTTGGTGCATATATCAGGGTTCCTTGCCATAAAATAGTACAGAATTGGGAGGCTGCAATTTACAATTGTGCCATCAAAACATCAAGCAAAAAAGTCCATGGAGGAATCTTAATCATGAATGCCAACAAATAGAAAAAATAATAGGAAAGGGAATTTGAAAGATCTTTTTAAGATTCTCAGAGGGATCTCAGAAGAATTTATAGCTAACAGTATAATAATAATCACGGAAGAGGCATATGTTAGAGGTATTTGAAGTAAAAGGAAGAGGAAACTATTGAACTAAAATGGGATTATAGTATCACAGAAACCTCTATAGACAAAATGTATTCCGGAGTTGGATGCATTAGAAAATAATGGACAACAAGCAATAAATCAGTTGTGAAATAGGAAATAGTTCACCCGGTGCATTGAATTGTTTAAAGATGTAGGTGAAGATGCAACTACACATCAGCAGAAATCTGTATAAAAAAAACTTAAGATACAAATTACAGAATCACTGCACAAATTCTTTACACAAGGAAATTTTGTTTAAGAACTTTCAAAGAAGAATAGATCCTGACATAATACAGGCAGGTTTCAGAAAAGGCAGAAGAATTCAGAGTTCAAATAGCTAATTTAAGATTGATAAGGGAGAGAATGTGAATATTTAAAAAGGAGGCTAACCTTTGTTTATTAACTATAGCAAGGTATGTTAATAGCTGATGCCAGAATGTGTGGATATTTTAAGGCAAATCGCTATGCTGATCATTATTCTTTGTGATAAACAAGAAATTTCTGTAAGAACTATAAGAATATTGAGAAACCAAGGGATTTTGAAGAGGAAAGGGAGTTAAACACAGATGTATGTTATCATTTTATCTGTTTGACTTATAAGAATGACAGGATTTATACGAGATGAGAGTAGAATCAAAATATGAGTTCAAAATATTAATACTTTGAGATAGGTGGATGACACTTTTATTAGCTGGAAGTAAAGAGGATTTTAAGAGTTTATTATGAAAGTAAAAGGATAGGATACAGAAAAGGGTTAAAGTTAAATATGAAGAAGACAAACATAATATCAACCTGCATGATTATTGAACTTAAAACTGACAAAAAAGAAGTGAAAATTGTTAATAATTTGTGATGTGGGGCAAGAATAAATAGATATGGATAGGGCAATGGTATAGTAAAGAGAGTTAATCTAGGCAAGATAGCAATTACATTATTGAGAGAAGATAATGAATAATATTTTTATGATAAAGATAAAAACAGTAAAAAATAATGGTCTTCAGCTATAAAAAGCTGAATGAAAAGAAAAAACACCCATACTTTCAAATGTGTTTAGCATGGAATATAAGAAAAATCAATCCAGAATCAAATATAAATTCTCTGTTCCATGGAATAGGGAATAGAAACTCATGCATTCTGAGCATAAAACATGTGATGTGAGATGGAAAAGAGATCAAGTAGGTAAACATGATCAAAATGTGGTCTTAAGAGCTAGAAGCTATTGTGAGAGATGTCAAGATAGTAGGCATTAACATACATCCTTGTTTAACTCCCTTTCTTCTTCAAAATCCATTGGTTTGTCAGTATTCTTACAGTTCTTACAGAAATACAATCCCTGATACTATTCAAACCCAATTTGATGCCTGTCGGTGGTTAAAAACACTGAACTTGTCAGCTGGAAAAGCTGACAGCCTGGATTCAAGACCCAAGTGTTGCGTGGCAGGGTGAGTTCCCATTACTTGCCCCAGCTCCTGCCTACGTAGTAGTTTGAAAGCAGGCAAATGCAAATAGATAAATAGGTCCCATTTCAGTGGGAAGGTTGAATAGCATTCTGTGCACCTCGGTGTATAGTCTTGCTGGTCACATGATCATGGAAGGGTCTTTGGACAACTTTGGCTACCTCAGCTAAGAAATAGAGTTGAGCACTGCCTCCTAGAGTTGGACTTGACTGGATAGGAGAAACCTTTACCTTTAACACCAATATCAATACCAAGTATGAAAAAAAAATCTGGAAAACAAAATCAGGCAGTGTCCTTTATCTGCCTATTTAACAAAAATCTAAAATTTATCAAGTTTAAGATGTGATTTGAAACACGTTGAAATTTGCCCAATATTTTTCCGCTATTGCCCAATTCCAGAACTTTTATGGATGAACTGAGTTCTGAATATTTACAAAAACAAAACCCTAGAATTCTATCTATACAGCCATCTTGAAGAGGAAAATGATCATGATGATGATTTATTTTCCAAATCAAGTATCATTTTATTCTAATAATTAAAAAAATAACTTTAAAAACAATACAATTAATATACACTATCCTTTGTATAGGCACATGTGAGCTTCTGCTACCCTTTTTTCTGCATTCAAATCCCCAAAGATTATGCTACCAACATTCAGTGCAAAATTAAAATGTCAGAGGCTTGATTATTTTTGCCTTCATGTAATGTTTGTGTCCTTAAAATAAACCACAAATCTTTACCAAATTAAATTCTATCCATCAGAGCTCATCATTAACTTAGTCCAGAAATAATGGACTGTTAAATTCTAAATTAGAAAAGAAACCTGTTCTAAAAATAGCAGCAGCATCTATTAGTTTTTAAAACATAGTTCATAACTTGTGTTTTATTTCATTTTCTGTTTTAAAGCAATAAGAACACACACAGAAATATACCCCAAAATAAAATATACCATGCCAAAGGCATTCAATATTATGCTCCAAATAAGAAAATCATATAACAGACTCTGTGAAAATGATTGATGAACAACTTTCCCTAACTCTAGGAAAGACAGAAAGAATATTTGCTTGTTAATGCCTATTCCATGAGCTTGGTACAATAGTAGCATAATCCAGAAGAAACCAATTTATGATCCAACCACACTAATTAAATTCAGTGGCCATTGTGGATTGTCCAGTACTGCAAATTCGTATCTCAGATTGAAACTCAATAGATCTTGCATTGTCTCCTCCAATATAATGGGGCATACTTTACTGGTAATGTGAAGCCTAATATGAATTTGCTTTCATTCTTGAATTGTGACTAGTGAACAATGAAAATATAAGAGAAATATGTAACAGTAGCATAAGGAAAATAGTAGGAGGTAGGTCACAGATGCTGAGGTAGACTTTAAACATTTAGGGTTTGTTGAACCCTTCTAGAATTTTTAAGAAGAAGTGCAGGCTTGAAGATCCATTTCTACCCATCCATTACACTTGCTAACCATGGACTGGCTCATTTAGAACTATCCCTACTGCTTTGGCTTTCACTATTTTAGTTCCAAGTTGATATGTGTAGTGAAATAAACACACAATCTTTCAGCAAGAAGTTAGACCACACTAATTTTCATTGCTGCAGGTTTCAATCGTCTCATCTATTTCCATGTGCTTGTGTATATTCAAGAAGCCACACACAAACAATATGTGGGTGATTGGTTACAAGTCTCCTTGGTAGTAGAGGAATTCTTGGAGGAGAGAAGCTTTGAAAATAGTAATTCAGGATAAATATCTTCTAATGCTAAGCTCTATTTCATCAACGAGGCAGGTATTCAATAGGATGAGGAATATACACATCTCTTATCTGTTAGTTATTTTAATTTTATTTGGGGGGGTTAGTTTGAGAATCAGCTATTTTTCCACAGTAACAATTTTTCCTATTATATTGCACTCACGCTTGTAGATATCTTTGCAAAGGAAATCTACTTCACTAACACTGAGACACACACCATACAATTTCAGTTTAAGTAGATATAGGAGATAGAGAGGCTAGGAGAGCACAATCTATTCTTCCAGAAGCCTGGAATGAAGATACAGCCTTGCTGTTTTCTTTTAAGATAATAAGGGTGTTTTTGTTTATACCTATCTTCAAAGGACAGGGAGACTACAGAAAGATAAAATACTTCCTATTCAGTGCAACATTTCTCAGGGGATGTAAACCTGCAAGCCTCCCCTGGATTGTAAGGTTTTGTTTTCAAGATGCAAATTATCCCAGAGGATTAAGCAAAAGTTTAAAACTTCCCTAAGTATTCTTATGGTATTGGATAGTAAGTTGAGAAGGATGTGGTGCATTCCCCAGAGATTCCTGAGTTAAGGAGTGAGTACTTCAAGCAGTGCCAATTTTTAGAATATCATATTGTGTTTGTATCTGTTTGTTTGTTTGTGTGTGTGTATGGTTGTGGTGACCAATCCAGTGACATTCTCCCATTATGATTTTTAATATTTTCCAGTTCTTTCTACGCTACTGCTCTACACCTAGTTTTTCTACTAATTATTTTGGTATCATAAAGTATCATTTGCGATTTGGTAATCATTTTTAACAAGGTGTGATTTACTTGTGGGAGATGAAGCCTGAGAGGCATCATCTCTTTGTATCTTCTATTCCACTGATTAGGAATAGAGATAATAAAGCAAATATCTGCACCACTTTTTTCTAATTGGAAGATTGATACTATTCAAAAGAAAGAAAAGCGAGTATATTGCACAGATGTGCAGGCTTTGCAAGGGAGCATATAACCTGACTAACACATTTTACTAGTTGTTTTGGAAATCATTTCCTTTGGTGTACATTATTTGGGCTTGGTTCTATCCACTTCTATGTGTCCTGCTAAATATAGTCCCCAGTGAATGAATGAAAGAATACCAAGTCAGGTTGCCTCAACATTTTCTCAACAAGACAGTAAGGTGGTTGCAATAGGATGCAAAATGTTACTTATAATTCATAATTTGTAAAGACTTGAATTAGAAATGAGTCAGATAGAGAAAAGAGTCCTAGCAATTGGCGAATCTTACATGAGAAGGATATACTGTTGCTCTGCCTATTTAACTTACATGCAGAGCACATCATGAGAAAGGTGGGGCTAGATGAATCAAAAGTGGGAATTAAGATTGCCAGGAGAAATATCAACAACCTCAGATATGCAGATGATACCACTCTAATGGCAGAAAGCGAAGAGGAACTAAAGAGCCTCTTGATGTGGGTGAAGAAGGAGAGTACAAAAGTTGGCTTGAAACTCAAAATTAAGAAAATTAAGATCATGGCATCTGGTCCTCTCAATTCCTGGCAAATAGATGGGGAAGAAATGCAGGTAGTGACAGATTTTATTTCCTGGGCTCCAAGATCATCGCAGATGGGGACTGCAGCCAAGAAATTAAAAGACGCTTGCTCCTGGGAAGGAAAGCTATGGCAAATCTAAACAGCATACTAAAAAGCAGAGACATCACCCTGCCAACAAAAGTGTGTATAGTCAAGGGTATGGTTTTCCCAGTTGCAATGTATGGCTGTGAAAGTTGGACCATAAGAAAGGCTGAGCGCCAAAGAATTGAGGCCTTTGAACTATGGTGCTGGAGAAGACTCCTGCGAGTCCCTTGGACTGCAAGGCGATCAAACCGGTCAGTCCTAGAGGAGATCAACCCTGACTGCCCTTTAGAAGGCCAGATCCTGAAGATGAAACTCAAATACTTTGGCCACCTAATGAGAAGGAAGGACTCACCAGAGAAGAGCCTAATGCTGGGAAAGATTGAGGGCAAAAGAAGAAGGGGACGACAGAGAATGAGGTGGCTGGATGGAGTCACTGAAGCAGTCAGCGTGAGCTTAAATGGACTCTGGGGTATGGTAGAGGACAGGAAGGCCTGGAGGAACGTTGTCCATGGGATTGCGATGGGTCGAGCACGACTTCCCAACTAACAACAACATGAGAAGGGTACGCAGCAGCAGTAACAATAGGAACAGATGGGAGAGAATGCTTCAAATGAATCTGATAAAATGATTAATGGCCAAGATAGTTGGAAGAAGTTATAGCTGCTGGGGTTTCTATGTATACAGTAGATGCACCAAAATATTGTTAAGGAAACATGATAATTGCAAATAGTTTTTCATTCCCTAGGAGAAATTGGATTGATGCTGTCTGCTGTAATCTTAGTCTGCATGTTTAAGTATTTCTCCCCCATACTTTAATCAATTAGTTATAACTTTGTCAAGATTTGCTTTTGTATTCTCAGATATGTAGGTTAGTTGCAGATGTGTAGGTTAGTAACTAGCAGGGTCTGCTTTTCGTAACTGCAGGTTCCAGAAAGAATGTTCAATTTGAAGCATTAGGCAGAATGACTCCTAAAAAAAACCCTAGAAGCCACTATCAAAGAGATCTTATTGTATGCAGAGGGAAAATCTCCATTTTTTTATGCTGGTGGAGATAAATTGATCCTACATTTTAGCTGAATAAAGTGAAAGGACATGTGAGTGCACCCATTTTGCATTTACAACACATTTTCCGTTAATGTCAAACAAATTTGTTTCTCTGATCTCCCAACAGAAAGCTAAAGCCATGTGGTTGGCACCAAAAGGCATCATTTGAAAATCCATGGTATACTGAAATCATGGTATTTCAAAAGAAGAGAAAATAAAATAAATGCAAGATATCCACATTTCCTCTTTGCATTCTGTTGCATAGTTCAAGGATATAGAAAGTATGATGTGATATAAAAGAAACTAAGTGAATTGCAATCAAAGGAACAATTACATTTTTGCCTTATAAGTTTTACTAAGTCATCAGAATACATCTAGAAATGAAATTAAGAGGAAAAGGGTAAGGAAGGTGTTAGAAGTCAAATATTGTAACTGCATTAAAAATGCAGCCCATATTTCCAGGGCTTTTTTGCTTACAGAAAATATTTTATCACTACATACATCAATATTATTTACTGCAAGATAACAATCGAAAAGAAGCCTTTGGCAATATATCAGAAGTCTTTTTTCCTGGATTTTTTTTTTAAGGAATAAATTTCCCTCTATAGTCTTCTACTCCTCTCTTTCCTCATACCTACCAGTGTCTCCTGTTGCTGCTTTCATTTTATCCAAAGCAACTTCTCCCATTTATATACCACCGCCTTGCTGATTTGATTTAGAACTTGCAACATCTGAAAGAAGGGGTTCACAATGAGAATTGCATTTGAATTTAGCCGTTTACACCAGGGGTCTCCAACCGTGGCAACTTTAAGACCTGTGGACTTCAACTCCACTCTGCTGGCTGGGGGATTCTGGGAGTTGAAGTCCACCCACCTTCAAGCTTCCAAGTTGAGAAACACTGCTTTATAACATGCAAAGGCCAATCAAACAAGGAAGAGTATTGAAAGTCACTGGGTTTCATCAGGGTTGGTATGTATAAGTATGAGATGTAAACAAGAAACTACTGTTTTGATGTTGTTTTCCTGACCTCAATATTTTTCCCTATTGTCATCTAAACAAAAGAGCATCTGTGCTCTTGAACGATGTACCAAAGTGCATCCTCTCGTCTGGATCAGTAAGTAGTGGTATTGCATGGATAACAGTGCCACTGCAGAAAGCAAATACTGGGTTTTTTTTTCTTTGATTTTAGAATGCATTAAGAAAACTCTTAATCCCTAGGTTAATTAACCTCCTCTTTTATTTTTAGACAAACCCATTGTTGCATTGCAGGCAGCAGGAATAAACTTGGGGCAATTTCAAAGTATTTTAATGCCAAAGGTGGGTTGCTTAGATTGTAGGGAGTGCATTAACATAATGAATTTAATTCATTAAACTTCTCACAGTTTAACTGTGTTGCTTTTATGGAGAAACAGTCCACAAATATCCAGGATCTATAATTTTACTTGGTACAAATGCAATTAAATATTTGCATCTGAATGCAATTTGAGATCTAATCTAAATGATGAATGCCAGGCCTTTAATGTTTTGATTATAGGGCAGCTAGGATGTTTCACAGCTTTTTCCTCATCCCCTTTAATTTCATCTTTTTAAGAAAATACCCTTAAAGTCACCTAAATTATTGGTGTGGTTCAGTTGCCCCCTCTAAACTTCTCCTTATCATAATAATTGTAATAATTATAATTATTCCTATTATTTGGCATACATACAAACACTGTATTGTTTTGTCTACTATCCCAACTGATAGATAAGTATGTTTCTTAAAGAACCATACAGGTAATCCTCAATTTACGGCCATAGTTGGGACCCAAATTTCCAATCAACATGTGACCAGACCTGATTATAACAACCATTTTTACCTCAGCCATGATTCAAGTCACACAGTTGCAGGTCTGAATCCAACTTCCCCAATAGCATTTTTTGAAAGCAAAAACACATTGCAAATCATGACTATGATATGACACAACCCGTCATAAATGTAAACTGGTTGCCAAGCATCTGCGTTGTGATCATATGATTGGAGATAATGTAATAGTTCTAAGTTCTAATTTAGATTGTAGGTATGTTCCTCCCCCACCCCCAGACAATTGGTAATTCAAACCATTGTTAAGAAAATGTTTGTAATCAAGGACTATTGTTAAGTATTAGTTTTGGAATCCCTAGGGCAGTGATGGCTAACCTTTTCCCGACCGAGTGCCCAGTGAGCGTGTGCGAATAAGCACACGTGGATACGCACACATGTCCCCAAACCCCCAAAATGCAATGCGTGCACACCAATGGTGGGTTGCCCCCGGTTCGCACCGGTTCTATAGAACCGGTAGTAAAACCGGTGGGAGGCTCTGCCCACTGACCTCGATGTCGCGCGAGCTTTGCTCACGTGCGCACACAGCCCCATTGCGAACCGGTAGTAAAGGTAAGGAACCCACCCCTAGTGCGCACCCCCTGCGCATGCACTCTGCACATGCACGCGTGCCCCCCCCGGACACGCCCTGCCCCACATGTGCACGACCTGCATGCCCCCCACATGCACGGCAAAGACCCGACCAGCTGGCCCATGGGAGGCATGCTGTCATGCGCGGCGGAGCTAAACTGGGGCGATGGCGCTGCTTGCCACCTGTGGCATGTGTGCCATAGGTTCACCATCACAGCCCTAGGGCAATGGGTTCTTCTAGGAGAATTGTGAAGTTGCTGGTATTGCTCCAATTATTAATGTGGGGATCAAATTCAGTACAAGAGTTCAAACAAGTACCGGTAATTGATGAAGGGTTAACCTATTGAGCTTAACAGGTAGTTTCAACAAATATCTGTAATATTGGGTGAAAATATTACATAAATGTGTAATAGAGGGTTTTCAGGCTTTCTCCTCTAAATAAACTTCCCTTAGGTCATTTCACACAAGATGCCAAATCTAATCTGAGTTTGCCATTGAGTGTGCAGCCAATTGTGTCTTCTAGCATCACAAACCAAATACCTCATAGTCATTATGTTTGTGAAGTATGCTTTTACCTCTTCATTCAAAACATCTTTGCTATGCTCCTGGAATATAATTAGGAAAAGTGGTCCTTAGTAATCTCTTTGGCACTATAAGTGTATAGTTTGAGAATTAAAACTGTACAATGGAATTAAATTAGTGTTTTTTCTAATGAAGGTCAGGTATTGAAAGAACAAAAGCATACAAAAAAGTGAAAGCAGATTCCAACAATGTAAGAAATGTATTTTATCACTTAAGCTTACATTTTCCAAATACCGACATACTACGTTTACTTTAAGAAACGGGGGTTTTGTTTTGCTTCCCACCATCCTCTTTTTGTTGTGTAGATTGGGCAGCTGTTATTGTAAAGGTAGCTGTGTTGCCAGAATTCAATATCTAAGCAATCAGTAGGTTGGATCAAAAGCTGGCCGTTTGTTACACAAAACAAGTCAATAGTTGGAAAACATACTTTCTGTTATGATATTACATGCAAAGCATAATTGATGGGCCAAATTCCATGCATGTTTTTATATGGACACATGTTACATAAACACTGGCCTCTACTTAGGGGAGGGAGAGAATGAAGTGTTCTGCTATAATTCTCATAAAAATAATCTCCTTGGACTCCTTTTCATCTCTCATAAAGCAGCCAATTTAGCTGTCCAATAGGAGAGCCCATCATTCGGTAATTTAAGTTCATCTATTCCATTTTCTAATAGCTCATAAGAACCTTTCAACCTTTAGCAGAAAACCACTTCTCTGTTATTTCCATTTGTTGGATTTAGTTCTTTAGGCAACTACCAACTAGGAAACTGCTTCCCGTGTTAATCAGGGAGAACAGAAGAATAGGAGAAAAAGAGTCCTTCTTTGAGGGAGATGAGCAATTCAAAAATGTACCTTTTTAAAATTTTATTTATTTTTTTACATCAACAACTGCAGAAGAAATAGCTGCATTATTTATTTAATGTATTTATTTATATCCTGCCTTTATTATTTTTATAAATAACTCAAGGCAGTGAACCTAATTAAATACTCCTTCCTCCTTTTTTTCACCATAACAATAACCTTGTGAGATGGGTTGGGTTGAGAGGGAGCGATTGGCCCAAAGTCACCCAGCCGGCTTTCAGGACTAAGGTGGGACTAGAACTCACAGTCTTCTGGTTTCTAGGCCAGCACCTTAACCTGTCATGGACCCGTCGGAGTCTGAATCTACGGAGGAGGATGAGCTGGCGCTGGAGCCGGCTTCGTTGGCTTCAGAGGAATGTGGGGAGGAGCAGGACAAGGCAGCCTACGGCCCCTCAGGATTGGGATGGCTTGTTAGCAGGGAGGAACCGGGGCAGGATGAGGGTAAGCAGTGGAAATGAGGAGAGATGTAGCTCAAGCAATGAGCAAGGACTGCCCCTTCCTGATCTCTGAGCACAGAGAGTAGAGAGAAGGTGGGAACAGTGCAGGCCGACCCAATGACTCGGGAAGAGAGCACCCTGTCCTGCTTCACAAGGCACACATGGGGACTGAGATTTAAGGAGACGCTGTGGGGAGGGGCATTTGTCAGGAAGAAACACTGAATTTATAGAGTTTGAAGACATTTGGAGTTTGCAGGACTGCTTGCTTCTTCCTTGCTTTGTGGACTCAGTGCCTTGTTCCTGACTTTGTGGACTCATTGTTTGTTCCTTGTTTCATGGACTCATTTCCCTGTTCTTTTGAATTGCTGGACTGGGCGCAGTCAGAGGCTGCCGTGTGTATGTGTGTGTGCTTTGCTCTGGGATTTGCGAAGAACGTGAGAATGTTTGGGGGAAAATTTGGAGCATTTAAGGGGACTTTGAATTCTCAGCTGGCTGTGTGACCTTAGTACCTTGTCCGGGGTATCACATAACCATTAGACCGAAACTGACTTTCTATTCAGACAGAATCCCAAGAAGATCTAAGGATTAATGTTTTGGTTTGCTTTTTCCCCTCCTCTCCAGTATCAATATCAATATCTCCAGAAACTTAGCTTTCTAATAAATGGACATTTTGTGACACTCACCATGACATCTGTTTTTGAACAGTGACCCCCAATGACAGTCTTTTGTGAGTGCGCCAATGAGAGGCCTCTGGCCCTAGCAGATTGCTTGCCCCTGTTGCACAGGATTCAAGAAGCTTTCATCAAGAGGTAGCTATCTGTAGTTCTGGTTGCAATCGTGGCAGTGATCCCATTTTTCAAATACAGCTTTCTTCAAGTAAAGGAATTTTAATTGCGGCTATCACAGCAAAAAGAAAAAGGGAGGTCTAAAGGAATGAAAGACTCTCAATTTACTGATGCATTAAGTATCCTATTACTGTGTGAGATAGGAAAGAAAAAGGGGATTGTCTGAAATTTTCTCCCCTCCTTTGCTGCAAAGGCTTTTTGCTTTTCATTAGTTTGGGTTTTCCCCTTCCCCGTGAAAACTATAATTAAGGTTGAGATTTCATGCTTTATTTTTTTTAGGCACTAATAACTCTCTGAAACCAATTTCTTATCACAGATTCTTAAAAGGTCCATACTTGGATTTTTCATATGCTTTGAAAATTATGAAATTATCTACTCTGGCATTATTATTATAATCCAGTAGAGAGTATAATTGGGGTTCTGAGAGCCAAATGCTCCTCTGGTGTAAAATGAAGACAAAGAAGAAGCTGAGCCTCTGGAGCTGCTTATATCAAATGACCCAGATATGCATCTTCTTCATTGCTTTTCCACAATCAATTGAGGGAGGATTGTTCAATTGAAGACGGCATATCTGTAGTTGGACGGTTTCATTTCAAACTGAGGGGATCTCACAAGTGTGAGTGCTCTGCTAATAAGCAAAACTTAAATAGGGAATTGGAAAGCTGTGGTGAAGGAAAGGTCTCAAGAGGCTTCCTTAACATATGCCCAATTTAGAAGTTCACCTTCGCTCCAAGTGCCTAGAAGTATGCACAAGGCAATACAGAATGAATTCCCATTCAACCCTACTTTCTCTGCCACTTCCTTCTTGCCAGTCTTCACAGCCCTTCAGGAATTGTGCATTGTGGAAGCTGCCTCTATTCTCTGTATTCAACATTCCTGTCATTATGTGAGAAATAAAGCTAGCAATTTGATTGCTGTTAGAAATGCCTTCAAGAATTTGGGGTGTGGGGCATGCCTTCTTCTTTCTCAGATAAGTGCCTTCTTCTCCTTTAGTGTATAGAATCTATAGATACTATAAATCAGTGATGACGAACTGATTCTCAGTGCCGAAAAGGTCACGCGGAAATGTCGCACGCACGTGCCCACATCAAGGCTGCACTCTGGAAAAGCTGAACTTCCAGGTTCTGGCACATATGCAAACCTGACAATCAGCTGGCTGGCGTGCATGCACATGCCAGTTTTCGGCACTGCTGCATGTGCAAAGGACAGCTGATTGTTGCATGTGCATGCGTGCCAGAAACCCAGAAGACAAACAGGGAAGGCCGCATGTGCTGGGCGACATGGCTTTGTGTGCCATTTTGGGCACGCATGCCACAGGTTTGCCATTATGGCTATAAATCATAGGTCAGCAACACAGAGACTAAGGGCCATATACCATTTCCCCACCACTGTGTTTCAGTCCTCCAAAATTACAATAGAGGGTTGGGGGGACTCAAAATGCCAAAAATAAAGTTACCAGGAAAATCTTGGTATTAAAATGCTATCTCTCTTAGATTGTCTTCCTTTTCAGACATAATTGCCTGCACATCCCCCCCCCCCCCGGCAAAGTTTTGTAATATTTCATAGGAGTCTTCTTGAGTTGCAAAGTGATTGTTCAAAAAAATGTTTTCTTGGGTTGCAGAGTTACTGCTTAAATATAGTAGTATTTTTTTCCTCTCCATATGATATAATATTGTACAACTTCAATGTTTTTAATAAAGTTCACAGGAAAAACCTGAAAAGAAGGGGTAAAAGAAATCCTTGCTCTATTCTGTGTAGAGTAGCTGTGATTATTTATTACCTGAAATCTCCTGTCTAATTAAATTTTGTGTATTTTATTTCTAGGTGCAAATATTGGAAGCTCTCCAACAGGCACAGATATTGCAGTCATTGGAGGTAAGAATACAATATTACTCGAACAAAGACTATATTTCATCAAACAGATTTTTGGAAGAAGTGAAACACGATTTTCGATCCTTAACCAAAATAAAAAGTATTCTCCACTGAATGAGAGTTTTTTTCCCTAAGAAAAATTAATAGTGTGTTGCTATGTAGTTCTATCAATAGAGTGGGGGATGAGTGCAGTTGCATGCCCCTGTCTATAACCTTATCACCGAACCCTGCTACTGTCCCCACATTATAGGAAAAAGGGTAAAATAGACACCTGGTTCCACAAAACTATCTCCTTGTATGATATTGGGAGCTTCCACATAAAGCAGAAAGCAGGTATGGAGGTGAAAGATAAATTCTCTAGTTTTCTGTTACATCTATATGAACATTTCCAGTGGTGAAATCCAAATTTTTTTACTACCAGTTCTGTGGGCGTGGCTTGGTGGGCATGGTGTGGCATGGTGGGCGTGGCAGGGGAAGGATACTGCAAAATCTTCATTCCCTCCCCACTCCTGGGGGAAGGATATTGCAAAATCTTCATTCCCACCCCACTCTGGGGCCAGCCAGAGGTGGTAATTGCTGCTTCTCTGAGCTACTCAAAATTTCCACCACCAGTTCTCCAAACTGCTCAAAATTTCGCTACCGGTTCTCCAGAACCTGTCAGAACCTGCTAGATTTCACCCCTGAACATTTCCCAATGTACAGGCCATAGTTAAATTCATGAAGACATGAAAAAGAGAGAGGAGCAATAATTAGGGTTTCAGACTACTACAGAGCAAATTGAGAAATGCCACTGTAATAAAGAAGCTCACTAAAACCCCAAGATACATTTTATATCCCAAAATATTGCCAAACTACCCCCTTGAAAAATGGAATGTTTTGGATGCCATATCTATCTGTCTGTCTATTTGTTTGTCTGCCTGTCTGCCTGCCTGTCTATCATCTATCAGTAGAGATATTAGGAAACAAAGATCCTTTGAAATTACTTGTTGCAAGTAATGGAATGAACAAGAGAGAAAACATTGTTGGAAACATAATCAGAATGCTATATACAGCCCTTCTTCTCTTAAGCTCTCAGAAAGATACAGGTATTATGTCATGCTCTGTGTACGGGGCTTTGCATGACTTCCACAGGATATTTATTTTTACACAGTGTATATCCTGTGTGCTACTTTCCGTTACATTCACAACCAGGAGGCACAGTATAGAATAACATTTGGCTACCGGTGTTTGAAGAGTCCATGTAAGGATGAAGATGATCACATGATGAGTATCTTGTGATCAATGTAACCAAATGGTTGTTTGAATGTAGATGTAAGAGATCCTCAATGCACGCCATTTATTATAGGAAGGAACAATATGGGTCTTAATCAGGGGTGAAATCTAAAATTTGTTACTACCGGTGGGTATGGCTTGGTGGTGGTGGGGTAATGTGACTGGGTGGGCGTGGCCAACTTTTTTTTTTTTTTTTTTTTAGTTTTAAAAGCATTTTTTCTACAACCTTAAGAGGTTGCAGAAAAAAATGCATTTAGAAGCCTCTGACGATCAGGCAAGACAATCGCCAGAGGCTTTTCAAGGCATTTTTTTTCCTACAACCTCTTCGGCTGAAGGGGTTGCAGAAAAAAATGCTTTGAAAAGCCTCTGACGATCCCAGCTGAGCTGCGCGATCATCAGAGGCTTTTTTTTTTTACTTTTAAAAGCATTTTTTCAGCCGAAGAGGTTGTAGAGAAAATGCATTTAAAAGTAAAAAAAAATATCCTCTGATGATCACGCGGCTCAGCTGGGCATGTGGGGGGAGGGCGCAGGGATTTTTGCTACCGGTTCTCCGAACCACCCGTGTCCATCGCTACCGGATCGGGCGATCCAGGCCAAAGCGGGAGCATTTCACCCCTGGTCTTAATATACATGCTTCTGCCCTCACCAAGAGAATGAACAGCTACAAAGAGATTTGGAAAAGATTTTGATTATTACATCCCTGAATCTCACTAAGAAACACAGGTTATGTGAAAAAGGCATTTAATCAAGACAAGGGAGCTGGAGAAAACCAGCCAGTAGTGTAAAATAAATTAAGATTGCTGATTTTTTTTTTTAAAAAAATGCTTGTAGCTGAAAAGCAAAGCCAATAAAAGAAGGACAAGGCAATGTAGACAAACAATTGGCTGGAGAAAAAGTTTTTTTTAAAAAAAGGGTCTAGAGAAGATGGAGGTGGCAATGAAAAAAAGCAATCATTTTGCTGAAAAGCATTCAGTCTAGTTTTATGAAAACCTCCGTGGTTCAGGAACAGGATGTTCTAATATCATCCAGTATTTTCTTCCCCTCCCCTGAAATGTACCAATCCAGCCACTGTAGAATTGATTAACTTTTTTTCTGGAAGTGCTTCTTTGAGAAAAGGAAGTGGTTTGTCTTGTTCTGGTTGTTTTCTGGCTCTCAGATAGACATATTCTGAAGATATCCTCAGTGGTAATGAAGCTTCAGGGAAATGAAAGAAGAAAAAGCAAATAAAAATAGAGAACCGAAAAAGATTCCTATTTTTTTAATCCTAAAATAGTGGAAATCCAAGCATTTTAAAAAAAGATAGAAGAAACCTGTTTATACTTGTACCTTATATAAGGTAAAGGTTCCCCTTGCGCATATGTGCTAGTTGTTCCCAACTCTAGGGGGCAGTGCTCATCTCCGTTTCAAAGCCGAAGAGCCAGTGTTGTCTGAAGACGTCTCCATGGTCATGTGGCCGGCATGACTAAACGCCAAAGGCGCACGGAACACTGTTACCTTCCCACCAAAAGTGGTCCCTATTTTTCTACTTGTATTTTTTACGTGCTTTCGAACTGCTAGGTTGGCAGAAGCTGGGACAAGTAACGGGAGCTCACCCCGTTACACGGCACTAGGGATTCAAACTGCTGAACTGCCGACCTTTCGATCAACAAGCTCAGGATTTTAGCCACTGAGCCACCGCGTCCCTTTTTGTACCTTATATAATCTCAAAAAAGAAAGAGAACTGTTAATGGAAGAGTATTTTGTTTTTTTGGTTTTTTTTAATTTGATTTATATGCCGCCCTTCTCCGAAGACTCAGGGCGGCTTACAATGCGTTAAGCAATAGCCTTCATACTTTTGTATATTTATACAAAGTCAGCTTATTGCCCCCACAATCTGGGTCCTCATTTTACCTATCTTAGAAAGGATGGAAGGCTGAGTCAAGCTTGAGCCTGGTGAGATTTGAACTTACAGTAATTGCAGAGAGCTTGATGTTAATAACAGTGCTTTAGTCTTCTGCGCTACCAGGGCTCCTGTTCATTTTGGTTAGAATGTGACTAAAGAGTTGATTAGCCACTTTTCCTTTAAGGGTTATAAAAGCTATAAAACCAAGGAAACGAAGGGAGGAGTTAAGAAGAAAGATAAATAAAGTTGAATATAGAAAAAAGAAAGGGGAAAAAGAAAAGGAAATTACAGTATATGTCAAACAAAAGAAAAAAACACATCTCTGATAACCCCTTTCAGCAGGATCAATATTCATCCTGTTATTAGACAGAAGGAATTTTTCTGATGTACCTCTTTAATAGTAACAGTGAAATTGTTAAAAATATTTTTGTCGCAGTCAGTTTTTCGTCTCAACAGTCAGGAGACAGAATACAACATGCACCACATCTCAGACAGCTAAGGTGCCAAGGAAGAGAAACAAGAGAGAGGCAACAGTGTCATAATAATATGTAAACTTCTAGCTTATTTATGTTGAGGTGCTTGCAGCAGTATTTTAAAGGATATTTATCTCTACCACAAATAAACTAGGAATAAATTTTCTCTCCAAATCAAACCTGGCATAAATAATTACTTCTATGGCTATATGGTCCTGTGCAGGTTACTTTGGGGCAGACGTGCAGTAGATTATGTTTAAGAAAATTGGAACTGGAGATCAATAATTCAATCGTTTGTTGAGCCCATCTCATGAACAGAAAAGTAGCATGTAATCATTTCTTCCAGTCTTCCCCAATCCTTAAAACTTCCTACCTATTCTTTGACAAGCTCTCCTGCTGCTGTTGAGTTGCTAAAAAGGGATGCATCAGTCAATTTCTGGTCTATTTTGTTTCTGGTTTTACAGGATCCCAGATGTTATTATCCCAAAGCTCTACAATGTTAAGCCTCCTCTTCTCCTTCCTCCAGCTATATCCTTCTCCCCACAAGTCACAGGAGACAAAGATGAACAACTGTCTATAAAAAGAAAAAAAGGTTCCCTGGTGAAAACTGCCAAGGCAGAAATATGTTACAGCAATTGAGTTCTAATGCCATTAGCACCTTGTCATGATAACTGAAGTTGATTGCTCAAATTACTCCCAAAAGGAGTATTTGATGTGTTAATGTGAATGATTTGATTCTTTTGATTTCAAATGCATATGCGGATATTTATTTATTTATTTATTTATTTATTTATTTATTTATTTATTTATTTATTTATTTATTTATTAAATTTATATACCGCCCTACTCCCAAAGGAGCGGTGAACAGCCAAAATATAAAATACACATAGTACAAACGTTAAAAAACCATTTAAAAATACATTAGATACTTTGGCCCAAAACAAATTTAAAACACCCCAATTTATAAAACAAATTTAAAAGCAATTTAAAAGGGAGGTTAGGCCAGACCAGCCTGCTGGAATAAGAATGTTTTGAGGGCACGGCGGAAAGTGCGCAAATCTGGGATCCTCCGAATCTCAAATGCTCTTCTAAAGGCAGCCGTGAGTCCAGGAGGACACCCAAGTTGCGAGCCCTCTCCGTGGGGGCCAACGACTCGCCCCCAATAGTCAGTGATGGCACCAACTGACTATATCGGGATGTCGGAAACCACAGCCACTCGGTCTTGGATGGGTTGAGCCTGAGTCTGTTTCTCCCCATCCAGATCCGTACAGCCTCCAGGCACCAGGACATTACTTCAAGGGCATCGTTGGAGTGATCCGGAGTGGATGGGGCAGCAATTGTTTGCAGCAATTAATTGCTCAGGGTAGTTCAATTTAATGTAGTTCTATGTACAGGTAGTCCTTGACTTACAATAATTCATTTAGTGGCCATTCGAAGTTACAATGGCACTGGCCATTTTTCACACTTATGACCATTGCAGCATCCCCATGGTCACATGATTTACACTCAGATGCTTGACCACTGGTTCATATTTATGATGGTTGCAGTGTCCTGGGGTCACATGCCCTTTTGTGACCATCTGACAAGCAAAGCCAAAGGGGAAGCCAGATTCACTTAACCACTGTGTTACTAATTTAACAACTGCAGTGATTGACTTAACTAATATAGCAAGAAAAGTCATAAAATGGGGCAAAACTCACTTAACAAATTTCTCACTTACAACATAAATTCTGGGGTCAATTGTGGTTGTAAGTTGAGGCATATAAATCGAACCAATAAATAAGTCGAGGAATACCGGTATTTCCTTTTCGTTCTATCCTCTGAAATATTAATTTCAACATTCTACAAGTCACTCGGGGGAAAAAACTGAGTTGTTCTACATTCCTGTACAGGATCTAATGAGCATTGCAACCTATTGTGTTTGAGGAGTCCACCGTAAACCTTAAGAAAAACGATGAATTCTATGTGAATTGAACAACATTACTTTAATATAGTCAATATCTATATTTATTATATTATATTATATTATATTATATTATATTATATTATATTATATTATATTATATTATTATATTATATTATATTATATTATATTATATTATATTATATTATATTATATTATATTATATTATATTATTATATTATATTTATTATATTATTATATTATATTATAGTATAGTATAGTATAGTATAGTATATTATATTATATTATATTATATTTATTATTATTTCTTAATAGAGGTTCTAATGTTAATTATTGTGAGCTTGTTTTGAGATCTCAGGAAAAAGAGATTGTCTTAGAACCCAACATTTATGCTGTGCAATCCTTTTGAAAGCGTGTTTCACTCCAGTGATGCTTTGAGCAAAGCACACTTCAAAGCACACTGCAAAGCAATGTGTCCCCTGCTTCTAAAAAGTGAAGTGAAGCTGCCATGGTGCTTAGATTCACATTGCTTCTGTGGGTTGAATGTGCCAGAAGAGAGTTCGAAACAACACAGTGTTAAGCAATGAAGCACATTGCATAATTGCTGCACCTTATGAAGAAGAAACATGGCCACTTCGCACAGGCCTATTATTTCTAGCCTGATACTACACTTGCTTCAAAAATTGAACTGCCCACATGTGGGAACCACATCACAGCCAGTGAACCAAATAAAAAGTGCTAGATCAATTTGGATGCAGGTTAGTTGGATAGGCAGAAGTAAAATAATTTGGTTGCTGAGCAGCATCTGAGGGGGAAGACCATCTTTGCCTTTTGTGCCACGGTGTGGTGGCACAGTGGTTAGACTGTAGTACTGCAGGCTACTTCTGCTGCCTGCCGGCTGCCTGCAATTTGGCAGATCGAATCTCACCAGGCTCAAGGTTGACTCAGTCTTCCTTCCAGGATGGGGAAAATGAGGACCCAGATTGTTGGGAGCAATATGCTGACTCTGAAAAACGGTTAGAGAGGGCTGTAAAGCATTATGAAGCGGTATATAAGTTTAAGTGCTATTGCTATTGTAACATGGCTTATTTCACTAAGTGTTTCTTAAGTTCTCAACCAGCCTCTGATTTCCCACCAGGATTTTTTAAAGATATTTTGATTCACTCCATAAGCTGTCATGTATTTAGTTAGAGTTATGAAATGAGCCATTGGCAGGAATGGTGAAAAAATAAAATTGTATCAAATGCTCACTACATCAGCAGCAAAATTCACGAGGCCCTCCTGCTCATCTTCTACAAGCTGAACTGGGTTTAGCTTGTAGGAGATGAGTCTCAGTTAAAACTTGCATTGATCAGCTTTAACAATTTATGAATTTATTTCTTGACATGAGTCTAAATTTTGGCTAGACAATGCTTGGATTTGTTCATACAACAAAGTAGTTGGAACTTGCATCGGATTATATAATCCTTACACAAATCTAAAGCCAGATCTCATTTTGATTTTTTTTAAGGCTCAATATTATACTGTAGCCTTCCTCAAGCTGGATGTCTGTAGAGATTCTCACTCATCCACGACATGGTTGTCCCAAAGATGCTTTTTTCAAGAGGCAACTGGACTTTCCGGTTTTTCTTTGAAGACGTTTCGCTTCTTGGATGAGAAGAGAAATGTCTTCAAAGAAAAACTTGAAAGTCCAATTGCTTCTTGAAAAAAGCACCTTTAGGACTTCCTCAAACTGGTCTTCTCTTGATGTCTTGGATAAAACAGTTAGAAAATATCACCATGTTGGCCCAAATAAGGATCAATAAGTTAACTAGAATGAAAACTAGGGCATATTTGTGCTCCCTTGTTTTGTTTTGTTTTTCTTTTGCAAGCACTCTTTCTCTCAACCCATCCTTATCATTACAATTTCAGGGCCCTTTGTTGATGTGGGGTTGTTATCTTTCTTTGAAAGTCCTAACAGAAGGCTTCCATGTGGAATAAATCAAAACCAGGGCCAATGTGTGTGTGTTGTGGGGGGGGGGTGTTACCTAGCATACTTGAAATCATTAATGTAAAAAAATTCAAATGTTTCTCCCTCCCTGTAGGTGTCATTGCAGCTGTGGTCTTAGTCTTGATTTGCCTCTTGGTGTTGATGCTGAGATACATGTACCGGCACAAGGGCACCTACCATACCAATGAAGCAAAGGGAACTGAATTTGCCGAAAGCGCAGATGCTGCTCTGAAAAATGACCCTACCCTTCAAGATGCCATGGATGAGAACCGAAAAGAATATTTCATCTGAAAGCAAAAGCAGCACCCTTGAGACACCCCTTTGTTTTTCTCTCCTTCGCAAGGGGCAGTGCATTAAAAAAAGTAAAGAAAAAGCCAGCAGGATATGGAGATTACACAAAAGAGAACAAGGCGACTAATTGAAATATTGCTGTTTAACAACAGCAAGGACTGGATGCCAGATCTATAGCTGTTTATTTGATTAACCACACCACTAGGTTCAATATCAGATGAACGGAAAGAAAAGTCTCGGGATGAACAATTTAACTGATAGCAGATAAAAGCATCAAATGTCAAATCCTGACATTTGGCAAAAAAAATATCTGGGTTGATGGAAAGCTCCTTCATGGATACACTGATTCATCCGTATTGATATAATACCTTGAAGTGAATTTATAGCAGCAAAAAAAAAAAAAATATCCCATAAAAAAGGAAGCTGGCCCAAGAATGTTGGTCATCATTCATGTATCTAGGTTTTTCTTAACATGCATCAGCTTATCAATGTGAATATGCATATTTTCTTGATCGTTCTTTTTTTTTTTTTTTTTAAGAATACCCTGAAGTTGTTTCTGCTTTCTTATGTTTTTTAGAACAATGACCTAGCAACCCAATTCTCACAGGGGGGAAAAAAAACTGCAGGAAAAGACAGAGAAAAGTTTTTAATATGAAAGAATGCCATTTCTGGATATTTCTTGCAGTGGGCATATATAAGAGATGAGTTTATTGACTTCTCAGCTTTTAATGCCATATCAATTATTTTGAACTTGTACTTTTGTTTTAAATAGTAGAGCTCCCTACCTCCATTGGGTACTACTTGCTTAATTTTGAGAGTGATCTCAGATTTATAGTAGCAGTTTAAATTGATTGAGGTAGTTCTACCTCAGCTGAGGGTGAGAATTGTAGAAGCAGATGCAGAAGCAATCATTTAAGTTCACATAGGGGAGTCTTTTCTTCTATGTTGGCTGAAAATGGAATGAGATGCAGGAAAAAAGTGCTTGGTTAGTCTTGGCACCAGCAAACCCAAACTATATCTCTCTTTCTCTCCCCCTTTTTCCAGCAAACTATGTCCTATTTCTGTGACTAATATAATGTACTAGTCATGTTAGCTGTTTGACATTTTCCCCCGATTACATTTTGGCTGGAGCTGCAGTTATAATACTAGAGGGGATTAGCAATGTAATTTTTGTAGGAACAATAGTACAATGGCAGTAATATTAGTACAGTGTTTTACTTCACTGCTCAAATTATAAGAAAGTCGGAGAGCTTTTATCCTTGAATTTACTGATTGCCTCCTTACTGTTGTTCTTCAAGAGTACAGGAGAATCATATATTAGCAAAACAATGAAAGAACTTTGGAGTTGGGACCCCCTCTGGAGGGGATTGTGCATTTCATTAAATTTCTTTCTATATTTTGCCTCTGCTAACCCATCAAGTACAGTCAGGACTTGACTGCTGTAGAAATTACTTTGGCAGGCTAATCCCCTCCCCGCAACAAACCCCAACAAAAAGGTCTAATTTTCACATCATGGACCAGCCTAATCTCATTTTTAAAATCCTGTACTAAATTATTATCTTCAGAAATATTTAGGTGCAGGTGGACAAATATGCTGTGTGACCAGGAAACTGTCTCACAAGCAAATTAGATACTTCTCTTCAAATTCATTTGAATTCAGTGAGTCTGGTAACAGATTTCGAATAGCATTGAAGTGTGGATGGAGTTTAGGTGTACATACGGAACCCTTGTGAGCTACAGTATTGCTTTGACATAGAGAAGTGAGAGAAAAAAAGGACACAGTGGCTCAGTGGCTAAGACGCTGAGCTTGTCGATCGAAAGGTCGGCAGTTCAGCAGTTTGAATCCCTAGTGCCACGTAACAGGGTGAGCTCCCATTACTTGTCCCAGCTTCTGCCAACCTAGCAGTTCGAAAGCACTTAAAAAATGCAAGTAGAAAAATAGGGACCACCTTTGGTGGGAAGGTAACAGCGTTCCGTGCGCCTTTGGCGTTTAGTCATGCCGGCCACATGACCATGGAGACGTCTTCAGACAACACTGGCTCTTCGGCTTTGAAACGGAGATGAGCACCACCCCCTAGAGTCAGGAACGACTAGAACATATGTCTTTACCTTTACCTTTTTATAGTGAGAAAACCATCCAACAAGCTCAATTCCTGGTAATGTCAAGGTCATATCCATGTAACTTTCCTGGCAAACAACTACTCTTCCTCCTTCTGAAGTCTATTTTAATCTTCCTGACCTAATCCCACGTTGGGATTTCATATTTTCTCCCATCTTTTTCTAGGCTTATATATAACCATAGGAAAATCAGTTTCTGAATGTGTATGATTTTTCAGTGTCCAACATTATTAATTTTTTTTTAATCACAGCCTCATAATTTATAACACATTGGTGTTTTGTTGACAACTGTAACCCAGGGTCTGCATCTTTCTGTTGATTGGAATCATATTTAATTCCTGGGATTGGTGGGAGTAATTAAGTACCATAGTGGATATAAGCTGAGATGGAAAACAGGCAAAATGATGTTATTCACTTCAGGAAGCTGTCATTTTCCAGATTTATTGTTCTACTTCCCTCCTGATTTTGGTTGGTTTCTTTGTTTTTTGTAGCAGCTACTCCTAAAAGAAAAATTAAGCTTATTCTAAGCTTATACAATGTTTTTATTGTGTTTTCTGCCTTAATATAATGAGAAGCTATGTTGGCAATTTTAATAATTGTGCCATCAAATTATAACAGGGCAGTTCAAGGAATTTCAAGTCTGCCAAAATGTGCCTTAGGTAGCCTACCTCTGCTTTAACCAAAGAAAAATTTCAAATGGCTTCACTCTCCTGTCTCTCTCTTTGGGAATATTAAAATATAGGTAAATAATTTAATTTCCATTGCTTTCTTTCAGAAATGTTTTCAAAAACTTTTTTGTGCCAGTGTTTGTTTCCATTCATGGTGAACAATAGTTTGGGAGAGGAATTTTTCTCACTCCTTATTTTCAGGACTAAACCACAAAAGACTAACCTCTAAGGACACATAAGAAATATCAAAACACAGAATTGAAATATGCCCATATAATAATCATATTTACTTATTAGCCAACAGGAAAATCACAAGAACATTTTTTTTCTTTTTTGGCATTTGATAGAACATGGTTAAAACTCCACGCGATTGGTTCAAGAACTTCACTTGCGCATCACTTTCTTCATCACTTGTTTTATTTTTAAAATAGTTACGTGCACTGTTTTAAGCATCCTCCTCAATGGGTTGAGCCAATTCTGGTTGGATCCTGCAGGTATCTACATACCATCACATGAAGGATTTTATAGGTCGAAATCATAGCAATAGCACTTAGACTTATATATCGCTTCACAGTGCTTTACAGCCTTCTCTAAGCTGTTTACAGAGTCAGCATATTGCCCTCAACAATCTCGGTCCTCATTTTACCCACCTCGGAAGGATGGAAGGCAGAGTCAACCTAGAGCCTGGTGAGATTTGATCTGCCAAATTGCAGGCAGCCAGGAGTCAGCAGAAGTAGCCTGCAGTAATGCACTCTAACCACTGCACCACCGCAGCTCTCCCTTGCAAACCAACTGAAAGCACTTGTAGGAACTATAGCCTAAGTGCAACATACTCTTAGCATTAAATGCTGTAGCACAGAAGGTACAATGTTTTGGACTAATCTTTAAAGATAACCTTATACAGGTAGTCTTAACAGTTCATTTAGTGACCATTGAAAGTTACAACAGCATTGACAAAAATTACCTTTATGGCCGCTTTTCACAGTTACCACCTTTGCAGCATCCCCATGATCATGTGATCAAAATTCAGATGCTTGGCAACTGGTTCATATTTATGACTTGCTGTGTCCCAAGTGATCATGTGATCACCTTTTGCGACCTGACAAGCAAAATCAATGAAGCTAGATTCACTTAACAACTGGGTTACTAACTTATCAACTACAGTGATTCACTTAATAATTGAGGCATGAAAGATCATAAAACAGGGCAAAATTCACTTAACAGTCTCCGTTAACAACAAATCTTGGGCTCAATTGTGCTTGTAAGTCTAGGACTACCTGCATAGTAGTCCAGCAGGGTGGTAATAAGGGCATGGGACAAAGTCTTGCACCAGATAAGGTCACAAATGTGAAATTTAACAGATTTGGAAGGGACCTTGGAGGTCTTCTAGTCCAACCCCCCCTAGTCTGGCCTTTGGTGCTTTGGAAAATAGCTTGACCCTCTTCTCTCTGTGGCAGCCCCTCAAATATTGGAACACTGCTATCATATCTCCCTGGTCCTCTTCACTAGACTAGCCATGCCGAGTACTTGCAACTGTTCATTGTACGTTCTAGCCTCCTACTCAAGCAGAGCTATAAATTCAGAAGGACCCTCAAATTGTGAGCCTATTTCTGGATGGATGCCTACCCATCCAGAAATAATACTGATTACAAAAAAGAGTTCCAAAGTGCAAGCAAAATCAAGGTCTTGCTTCAGTTCAGCATCAGGATAGGAATTTGAAGGATCGCCCATACAATCAGCAGGAGCTTTGTTAGACTGGGTAATGTGGAGTATATGATACCACTCCAAATTTTGGGATGACTTCTCCTAGCAGAGTTGTATAGAATTGCTGGGAGTTGGACAGCAAATACAGTGTTGTTGCTATTTGGAGGAATAGAAGACAAAGGGCTGATCGCTGTAGTATTCAACAAGATAGATGCCACCAAGCTAACTTATCTTCCCACACCAATTGAAACTGTCTACTGAGGAAAGTAGTACAATTGCTTAACTCATTGTAAGCCGCCCGGAGTCTCCGGAGAAGGGCGGCATATAAATCAAATTAAAAGAGAGAGAGAGAGAGAGAGAGAGAGAGAGAAAACAGTTCCTCCAGTTTCCCTCCCTGTAGGCAATCCAGGAAGATAGCATTGAGCACCACAGAAAACAGTATGAGAAGCACACTACCTATCTAGCTCCTAATAAAGGTGATCGATTACAGCAGCCAATGCCATCTCAGTTCCACACTAAGGTTGAACTCTGCCTGAATGTGTCCAAGGTAATCCACAAACTCTAGAGTGCTCTTTTGCAACCACTTTCCTACAAGACAGTCCTTTCCGATGCTGATTCTGGGACATACTCCTACGTTTTAACTTGGAGAACAGTGTAAACACGTCATAAACCATCTACACCATTGTGAAAAGGCAAGGGATGAGACTGCATCTTGAAGTGCATCTATGCAAGATTTTTTTTAAAAAAAAAAATACCAATCTTGCAATGATTCACAGCTGCGTACTTAGCAAAGATGCACATTAAAAATGCTTTTGAAAAAATCAACCTATTTGAGTTCCTTATAAATCCCTTTCCACAAGCTGAGGCCAAAGGGGGGAGGGTAAACATGTAAAATACATGATACAGTTTTAAAAGCTTTTTTATCATTGGAGTAGAAAAACTAGCTCTTCGTTACAAGGCAGCTGCAAAATCTGAAAAAGCATAATATAATAGGAGGAAAGGGTATTAGGTTCACTGCCTTGAATTGTTTATTAAAAAATTGAATAAAGTTGGGATATAAATAGAATAGGAGAAGATGGAATATAGAAGATGAAATGGTGCCTGGAGAATAACTGAGGAGTCTATCGAGTGGGTATGAAGTCCCATTTCCAAATAAAATGGTATTTATAAAACGCATGCCCATTGATAAAATGCATACCTATTCTTGAAGAAGTTAAGAGACAGTTTGAGTAACTCATTCTTTACCTTGAAACTGGGGCAGGACTGGACAACCTTCAGTTGGACAGCTGGTTAATATGGATTGTCCTTTTTCAGTCCTTCAGATATCTCCTATAAAGCAAGAGACATGGCCAGCCTAAAACAGGTTAGCCGTGGTTTCTCTACCCATTAATCTGGTTCCATCTGAAAGTCAAAGGTTCTATTTTTCTTCATAGAATTCGTGCCCTGCTTGGTTAAAAAGTATGTCATTTGAAATATGATTGGATTGAGCTCTACAGTGAATCCTTGGCTTGAAGTCATTTGAGCCATGTGGGTCATATATTTTTGAGGTTCCGTTTATCTTCATTTCCTCTTCCCGTTATAGTGAACTGACATGTTTGAGGGCTGTGAGACTCAACAGAAGATACCTAATTGGTTTTTAAGAAGGTAAGAAGTCCCCTGGTGGTTAAGCTCTTCCATTATTCTGCAGCTGCTCGATGAAGGAGGAAGATATACAACCCAGTGCCAAGGGCATTTCTGGTCCAGATGTTTCCAACCTGAGGGAATATTAGAATTGAATATTTAGGTATAAGTTCAGGACTAATGTGTATACAGAAAGCAATCTGGCTGGATTTTTGTTCCAATGTTTGTTTTCCCAATGTTCACTTTCAGTGAACTAAAGAGGGGGGGGGATCTGGTATCAAAGGCTCAAGATTCCTCTGAAAATGAATGTCAGAAAAAAAAATTAGACCTATTGGGATTTTAGTTCAATATGGCCAAGCATTTTTAGACCTTCAGCTAATTGGAGATCATTGTTAACTGAATCATGGAAGTCTGTGATTATTTCTTATGATTCTTTTTATGTTGCTTTCTTTTAATCCAAAGTAACCAAATAGGCTGTGGAACTGAAGTTTGTTCTACGATAATTAGGGGTAAAATAGAAGCTAATATTGTGAATACCAGGCAATGATCAAATTCCTGTAGATTTTTCTAAACCAGAAATTCCTGCAAATAGAAAACAAAGGGAAAAAACTGGGCAGTACTACTCTCTGATGCACTCACTTTTTTACTTGCAGGGAAATATTTGAACAAGGAAAATATTTAAATATGGTATCTACCACCTAGAGAATGAAGTAATCTTACCTATCTTGTCACCTTGTGATCCTGTCACTCAGAATAAAACAATGCAATCTCTGAGGAAAGAAGCCTGACATTTCCCCTTTTGGTTAAAACGTTTTTTGTTTTTTTTTACTTCAAAAGACCTCTGTCAAAGAAAACAAAGATTTTAAAGTTAATAGTAACTCTAAAGTTGCTTTAAAGTTCCCTTGTAAATATTTTTCTTCCATATAACCAAGGATTGTAATTGACTATTGTATAAATGGCTAACACGGACATTTGAAAATACAACAGGGTGCTGAATATTTATATCAAGCAGCTCTGAAAAATGTCTCATATTTGCAGAAAACTAGAATTAAGGGCTAAATGCGGCCTAAAATGAACAGTCTGCTATCCACCTACCCAGCAATCTCTTTTCCCACTGCTGAGATGAAGTGCTAACCTGTTGTAAAAATCATTGCCATCGTGAGCTTTATTTATTTACTCTATTTGTGCATGGTCAAATCAATAAAGAATCGTAACATTTTACAGCAATCCAGTAAAAACGTGCAACCAGTTAAAACATTTGCAGTAAGCATTGCTAAAATCAAAATTGTAACCAGTAGAAAATGATGATGTTTGTCCATCGTGTTCAAAGAGGAGCTTGACATCTAACATGTTGTGGACTGTCCACGATGTGTCCGCGGGTGGCTGGTAAGGTCTATACAGGCACACATGTCGGGCAGATGTGGGCACCGTTGTTGCAGCATTTGCAACTCTGGCTTTGCAGAGTGGTCGCTTCTCTTGTGCTATGGTTGTTCTTCTGTCCTCAGATGTCTGGCAGACTTGGTGGATCAGCGTGCGCCATGTCAATCGATCTTGTGCCAGGGTTTCCCAGGAGGTGATGTCGATATTTTGTCTGAAGTGGTGTAGGGTTTCCTGCCTGGGCAGGGGGTTGTACTAGAAGCTCTCCAAGGTGCCTTCCAACTCTGTTATTCTGTTTCTATTTCTAAACTGATATCCAGGATACATGTGTTTGTATCGCTTCCTTTGTCCCCCATGTGATCTCTTTCCTTGAGACAGCTCATCATGGAGGAGCTGTTTAGGGATGTGATGGTCTGGAATCCTTGCAAAATGGCCTGCCCAGGGTGTCTGGGCTTTCATCAGCAGGGTGTGAACTGATGGCAAGCCTGCTCTGGAGAAGACTTCTGTGTCTGGCATCTTGTCCTGCCACCGGATCCTCAGAATTCTATGGAGGCAGGTCGTGTGGAAGTGGTTTAGTTGCCTAGTGTGCTTCCTGTATACAATCCAAGTCTCACTGGCATACATCAGGTTAGTTAGCACTACTGCTCGATAGACTTTGAGCTTTGTAGCAAGGCTTATTCCACAGTGGGCCCACACATTGGTTTAGTAGTCTGCCAAATGCAGAGCTTGCCTTGGCGATTCTGCAGTTGACCTCAATGTCAATTGTCTCTGCACAGGAGAGGGTGCTGCCAAGGTATGTAAATTGCTCCACTGCTTGCAGCTTTTGTCCCTTCACTGGGATGGTGGCCTCTTGGTGTTGGGCTTTTGGAGCTGGTTGATGCATCACTTCGGTCTTCTTTATGTTGATGAGGAGGCCGAAGTTGTCACATGCTGCTGCGAATTTGTCCACACTGGCTTGCATTTCCTGCTCTGATTCAGCATTCAGGGCAGTCGTCAGCAAAGAGGAGGTCATGTAGCACAGTCTCCTTTATCTTGCTGACAGCCTGGAGTCTTCGCAGGTTGAACAGTTTCCCATTGGTCCAGTATCTCAAGCTAACTCCCAAGGAATTGTTCTGGAAGGCGTCTGACAGCATGGCTGAAAACATTATGCTGAACAAGGTCGGTGCCAACACACATTCTTGCTTGATGCTGTTTGTAACAGGAAAGGCCTCTGAAGCTTCTCCGTCATCCAGAACACGAGCTATCATACCATCATGGAACTGACATACCATCAGGATGAATCAATCAGGGCACCCAAACTTTGACATGATGTGCCACAGACTTTTGCGACTGACAGTGTCAAAAGCCTTACTGAGATCCACAAAGGTGATGTACAATTCACGAATCTGGTCTTGACACTTCTCTTGGAGCTGTCGGACTGAGAAGATCATGTCCACAGTGCCATGCTCTTCGCGGAAACCACACTGTGTCTTGGGTAATAAACCTTGTTCTAGGTGCTCAGTTAGGTGGTTCAGCAACACTCATACAAGGATCTTGCCTGCGATGGAAAACAGTGATATTCCTCTATGATTATCGCAGACTTGTTGATTCCCTTTCCTCTTGTAGAGGTGTATGATGGACGCATCTTCAATTCCTGAGGAATGGATCCTTGATTCCAGAAAGACTGGAACAGCTGAGTGAGTTTGTCAACAAGCATTGCACCACCATCCTTATAGACCTCGGCTGGAATTGCATCAGATCCTGGGACCTTTCTACTGGACAGCTGACTGATGGCCTGTAAGGTTTCAGTCTTTGATGGTGGGTGTCCAGGCTGTGGTTGATATCCACCTGGGGCATTCTGTCGATCACTTCATTGTTGATAGAATATGGGTGGTTCAATATGGATTGGAAGTGCTCATAACAGCAGCAAATAACACATCTGAATTACAAAATCCAAGTGAACCCCAACTGTTAAGGGGAAATTTTAAAATGGCAGCAATTCGTGGTCTGCAGAAAAGGCCCATATTAAACAGCTGTTGGAACATAGCATAGTGTGAGTTTTAAGTCCAAGGGGAAGCTAATTATTTAAATTTATTGACTACCCAACTCCAATGGACTCTATTCTATCAATCTGAAAAAGCAATTGAGAAACAGCACCCCTTGCCTTGTAAAAGTTTAGGCAGATGTTTAGCCCAGAAAGGGCTGGTTTAGAGGAGAATTTATGCAGAGACTACAATAGGAATAGAAGAAAAAGCAGATATAAACAATAAAGAGACAAGAGGAGATCAATTTGAAGCTTGCGTCATAAATAGCGATGCAGCTCAGTTGGCAAGAAACCTGGGGGAAAATCTTATAAATTAATTTAATTAGATGCCACTATAATGAATGCATTAAGCAAGGAATTTCTCTGTTCTAATCCCAGACTAGCATGAAAGATATTTTCCTGAAATCAGGGTCTTGCTTCCTTGATCTGGCCCAGATGGGTGAATTGCCAGTCTAACTTGTTCTTATGGATTTTGCCAAACTAACTTGTTCTTATGGATTTTGCCACCAAATGCTGCCAGTTACTTGACTTCTGACCAAACAAAGGAGTGATAAAGCATTAGGAACCTTACATCCAATTGCATTACACTGAGCTGCAAGGGAAATAACCTCTTTACAGCCATGGATGACTTAAAGTTGACCCACCTATTGATTGGGGATGAGACAAAAACACTGTCATGACACCAAGGCAGAAAATATTACCAGGGTATGTTAGTGCCATGATCAGAAAAGCCCTTTATACATTTGGTGATTTGTCTGAAGGAACACCCAAGATACAAAAATTTATCCTATTGTGAGACAAGAAAAGTTAACTCGTAGGTCCTCAGAAAAGAATGGGACAACTTGCTGCAGCCAACTCACCATGGATAACTCGCTGCAGGACAATTCAACAATCCAATTTAATTATTTAAAACAATTAAAACATTATTTTAATGTTGGTCATTCACATTTCATTTTGTCCCTCCTTTGGCATCCTTTCTTTAATTATTCTATTCCACTAGTTTTTCAATATTAACACTTGTCCCACGGCAACTTGTCCCATAACAAATTGGCAGCAGCAAGTTGTATAGAAGATTACTATTAGGTGAGCAGTAATAGTAAGCAACTATATTTAATGATTAAGGTTTGATTGCATCAGCACTCAAAATTTTCCTGAGGCAAAGAACAACTTGTTGGCCAAATGACAAGGCAATTGCTTCTATGTGTGAAGCTTTTGAAAAGTCCTGCAGCAAAGCCTTGATTAGAAGTCAAAAACCGCTTTTTTTTCTTTTCTTCCTGTTAAAATTGTTGTCGGCCATCAGAAAACAATACAAAAAGAGGGATTATGCTTTGCAAATGGCTCCACCCATTTCCTTCATTATTTCAGCTGCTTTCATGGAATGATTTATTATGCTCAGCAGGAATTAAAGCCATGTTTCTTGATTTTTAAAATCTCTAAGGAGATTTTTAAATAGTTAATTGAATTGGAGGTGTTGGGTGAGAAATAGTATAAATAAACTGTGGCACCTAATTGGCAGAGTGCAATTCAGAGATATTAAAGCATTAAATAACCCCCTCCCTGCTTCAATTGGAAGGAACCGCTTGGCATGAAATCAGAGTTATCTGAAGCATTATTTGTTCCCTGACTTTGAAATTCTGGCAGGCATCCTGCCCTGTTTCCCCAAGACTGCTTCTGAAATCACTCTCTTTATGTTTCTCCACAGGAGACAACCATGAATCACTATTCAAAGCTGCTTCATGGTATTTATCACATTATGTACATCTGTAATTTCATCAGGGCATTATGAATGCCATAAGGCTGCCAAAAGCAGAGAGAGGGACACACCTTAAATGCCATCCTGTCACTCACATTTGAGCAAAACGACAGCCAACACTTTAATTCTATCATCTTTGATTGCCGAATCTGGATTTGATTTACATCATTGTAGGCACTTTCATTCTGTTTACTAACAGTTCATTTCCAAGCATCAGCCAGGCCATTCCAACACCCTGCCATCTAAGATTAGTGTATTCAGCTCTGTGTTGATATGCAGAAACAACAGGCTGGATTATATTCTCAATCCACAGGCTGGGTTGCAAATGTTAAATATTGTGCCTCTGTGGAAAGAGTTATCAAGAAAGAACGTTTTGTTGGAGAGAGAAAAATAAGTGCACCCTTGATATTAGTCATTTCTGATCTACTCAACCTAGACCTTGTTACATGGTGCAGTCTGCTATGTCTAGCAGAAGATAGTGATAATCTCATCTTCAAGACAAATGGCATTAAATGCTGACAAAGGTGAGTTGGTGTTGGGCTGGGTAACTTACGGCATGTCAAATGTTGCTGAACATCTCCCAGGAGAGCTAGGAGGCATAGCAATAGTGAGGGATTGTGGGAGCTGTAATGGAACAACATAATGTAAACACCTGTCAGTTTAACAAATAAATGTTTAGACAAAAGGAAATTGGGCATAAGGAGGGAAACAGAGTTGCTCTCTCTACAGCAATGAAGAGCCAGATGTGTATCTTTGCAGGAGGAGCATATGGAAGCTGGTACCTGGTTGGCAGAGAGTGGCCAGTGGAGGGAAGGCTGGGCAATGGGCAGGATAGCATTTGGCTGAATGGCTGGGATCACAGCAAAACAAGCAGCAGGCACAGTGAGAGGAAGAGAAGGGTTTGTATGTAAAATCCATTTCATATGTGTGTGACATGAAGTAAAGTTGAAAAGCTGGTTTTTGTGGATTTGCTCACAGATAAAGAGATGAATGCAGGATGAAGAGATATCTCTTTAATCTTATAGGACAGTGATGGTAAACACTGTCAAGGCTGCGCTCCAGAAAAGCCGAACTTCCGGGTTCTAGTGCACTTTGTGCCTGACGATTAGCTGGCTGGTACGCATGCGCAGGCCAGTTTTTGGCACTGCTGCATGTGTGAAGGGATCATGCTCCAGAAAAGCTGAACTTCCAGTTTCTGGCGTGGATGCGCACCCGACAATCAGCTGGCCGGCTTGCATGTGCGCACCAGTTTTCGGCACTGCCGTGCATGCAAAGGACAGTTGATCATCGTGTGCGCATGCACACCAGAAACCCGGAAGACAAACAGGCAAGGGCGCACATGCCAGGTGACATGGCTGTGTGCCACAAGTTCACCATCACAGTTATAGGAGTTGAAGAGTTATTAAATTTGTGTTTATGTTTGTGGGGATGAAGGTTTGAAGTCTCTTCTTTATATTTTTCTTTTCTTTTTCTTTATTATATTCTCTCTTTTCCTTTTGCCTTTCTTTTTCCTCCTTCACTTATTCTTTTTTTCCTATCCATTTCTCTGTCCTTAAAGTTGAGCTTATATTAGTTTCTACTATTGTAACTAAAATTCTTAATACAAATAGTATTTTTTTTTAAATAAAAATGAAATAATTGTAAGCCCTGTTTTGGTTCTGGATGTAGTCTGGTAAATTTCCTCTGGGTTTTTTTATATAAATATAAACCAGGGAAATTTGGTCTAAAGTGGACAGATAAATGGAATGGATGTATAAGACCTATTTATTCCATCAACCTACTTCCTAAAGACTGTTCAGAAAGATCCTAAGCAAGACACAGGACCATTAATGCCCTCCTAATCATACTCCATTAATAACAGCGTTCCATGCGCCTTTGGCGTTTAGTCATGCCAGCCACATGACCACGGAGACATCTTCGGACTATGCTGGCTCTTCAGCTTTGAAACGGAGATGAGCACCGCCCCCTAGAGTCGGGAACGACTAGCACATATGTGCAAGGGGAACCTTTACTTTTTTAATCATACTCCTCAATCAGTAGCCTTTAGAAGCATGAAGCCTCTGGTCCTTAAAATGCTAATAGCTTTATGATCCAGGACAGTATACAATTCTGTTTTGTGTTGTGGCTGGTTTTGTTAAAGCTATCTCTCTTGGAGGCGCTCATCACCTCATGTGGCAATGACTTAATACCATAATAAAAATAGGTTTAAATCAATAACAAGAAACCATATTGCATATAACAGTATGTCAATTAAAACATCAGAAGCAGTGCAGGGAATAGCAGCAGTTAGAATTTTTCAGTAGCCTCTCATGCTGAGATATTTTCTGCTCTGATTATTATGTTCTCAGTGGTAAGTGCTGTAGCATATATCCCAAAATGCTAGGATTAGCCACGAGGAGGTCCGAGAAAGCAGTGAGCTATGAAGCCATTCCTTACCATATTGGAAAAGTTGCTTTTGTTTGTAGGTTTGATTTGTTAAACTCCCCTTCCGTCAAATGAACTTGTCAGTTCTGGAAAAGAATTCAAAAAGCGTAATTTGCCAATCTCTCCCAAATTCAACTGTCATTCATGCTGCTACACCATGATAAGTGCCCTCGTCAGTGCATGTGTTAAAGGGTACCATCTGTTTCTGAAGTGCTGATAAACAATTCTTCTGAAACCCTCAATAAATGGCATATGTTGCACACACACACAAACACAGAGAGAGACATAACAGAATGCAGCAGGAGACTGGGTTTAAGGGTTTCCCATTAGTTGCTAAATTTTATGAAAGGAACTATTGATAATGAAGATTTTAAAAAGTAGTAACTGGAAGCTAGAGGTTCAATATCACATATTCACACACACAGACACAGACACACACACACACACACACACACACAGAGAGAGAGAGAGAGAGAGAGAGATCCCTGAATTACTTCTTCCCAGGTTGAAAAAAAATTGCTTTATTATTTCTCCAACATGAATAGCCAAAAAAAGAAAAAGCTTTGGGTAAGGGAAGGAGGGAGGGAGGAGTTTGATCCTGACTAGCTCAAGGATGCCTCCACATTCCATCCTTCCGAGGTCTGTAAAATGAAGACCCAGATTGTTGGGGGGGGGCAATATGCTGACACTGTAAACCACCCAGAGAGTACTATACAGCACTATGGGGCCGCATATAAATCTAAGTGCTATTGCTATCCTCCAATATTTTGTTGCTGAGAGAACCTCTGTGGCATAGAGGTTCTAGACTAGGATCAGAGACATCAAAATTCAAGTTCACCCCTCAGCTCCAGTTCTCATTGGATGAATTTGAGTCAGCCACTGTTTTTCAGCTCAATGTATCTTTGCTATGAGAGAAAAATGGAAAAGAGAGTTCTCTATATAATACCTTGGGCTCCTGAAGGAAAGGTACATAGCCTGCTGCTCATTCATTAATTTGCCTGATGATAAACAATCTACACTGCAATCAATCTTGCAAAGCCTCCGTACAATAGCATCCTCTGTACACAACACATAATCAGAGCACAGAATGGGACAACTCGTCATAGCAGGGGTGAAATCTAAAAAGTTTCACTACCGGTTCTGTGGGCATGGCTTAATTAGTGGGTGGGGCTTGGTGGTCAGGTGACTGGGTGGGCATGGCTTGTTGGTCAGGTGGGCATGGCCAAGTCGATGTCACTTCTTTGCCCTTTTTTAACCTACAAAACACAACACAACACAACAGGCTCACCCACAATGTAAAAGCAGTTGTGCTAGACCCAAAATGGTCCCTGCAACAAGCAGGAACCTCACACAGCCACAAAAAGCCCAAAAAACCAACTTTCACACTTTACACACACACAACACAACACAACACAACACAACACAACACAACACAACTGGCTCACCCACAATGTAAAAGCAGCTGTGCTAGACCCAAAATGGCCCCTGCAACAAGCAGGAACCTCACACAGCCACAAAAAGTCCAAAAAACCAACTTTCACACTTTACACACACAAAATTCCACATACAGGTTTGTGAGATTTTGTGTGTTTGTGTAGTTAGAGTGAAACACTACAGAAACACATAAAATCTCAGAAAGCTGCACAAATATTATTTTATTTTATTTTTATTTTTATATAAAAGCAGCTAAATTTAAAACTTCTTAAACTTTAAATGGCTAGGTCTAAAAAAAGAACAACTTAAAAAATCCCCAATTAACTATTTTTTTTTAAAGGGGAAAAAAACTTACAGGCAGGCAGGCAGGCAGGCAGGCAGATAGAGCTGCTCACCGATGAGCTTGATTGCAGGCAGGGAGATTCAGTTGCTTGCTGATGCAATGGATTGCAGGGATTACAGCAAGCAAAGCAAGGCAGGCGTTGCAGCCAGCGGCTCAAGATTCAGTCTGAAGCACGAAGGTAAGCAAGCTGGGGGGGGAGGGATTTTTGCTACCGGTTCTCCGAACTGCCTGCCGCCATCGCTACCTACTCGCCCGAGCCGGTCCGAACCGGGAGCATTTCACTCCTGCGTCATGGCCAACTCACTATGGCCAATTCATTACAGGCAACTTGCAGGCAACTTGCCATAGCCAATTTGCCGCAGGACAACTTGTCCCAGGCATTTCATCATTGGACAACTCACTTCAGGACAAATTAAATACGAAAGTTAAATTAATTTCAATGGAACATGGTCAATAATAAGAAAAAAAGTAAGTCAATCCAGAAATACAAAATTTACAATAATTTTGACAAAAATGTGGTCATCAATAACAAAAGTAAATGAATGAAATAATACAATGTTGAATTGTCCTGCAGCGAGTTGTCCTGCAGTGAGTTGACAATGGCGAGTCAGCTGTGATGAGTTGGCTGCAACGAGTTGGCCGTGTCAAGTTGTCCTATTAGAGCAATGTATATACAATGTCTATTGCTTCTCCTGAGATGACTGTCATTCTCTTTGCCTGGAAATAATTTGGCAAGTTAGATAAAGGTAACTGAATAGGCCTCCCCATAGTTCAAGTCCAAGCAACAAATAAGTCATATTGTTTAGTGAGATACCAACTCAAGAAGATAGGAATGGACTCTGGTGCTGGCCCCATCCCTGGGCTGAGTATCTGCTGCTTAAGATGATACAAGTTAATGGGTCCAATTTGCATCATAGGATACATTTTTGAGATGGAAAAAAAAAATCAGCAAAGCTCTTTTGTATGTCTGGCAGCTGAAAACAATGCATGAACTTACCCTCTAGAGATAATTGGTTAAATCTACACAACTTGAAGACAACTATTCATGTTTCTCAAATCATAAGAAAATAAAACTTGTATTCTCAGTAGACCTAATTAGTGATAACAAAAGGATGCAGAATCCATGCAAATAAGTTATATGTAGAATGGGGCATGTATGTATGCACGCATGCAATGTCACCCTGGTAATCTTTTTCTAAACAGAGCAAATGCTCATGCAAACATAAAGGCAAATCACCTTTTTTTCACTGAGCAATGTTGAAACATGAATTTAAATTTTATCTGCCCTTGGTAGTTAATTTAAATGGATTCCTCCTCTCCTTTATGCTGATACGCAAAGAAAATCTTGCTTCTAAGGACCCCATGTTGTTTCTCATAATACCACAGCTGTTTGGATGAAGGTAAGAAGATGGCTGCTGATGAAGAAGATCATCATTTTTGCGTTATGAATATATTGCCATGAAGAATACAGAAGTATATACATTAGGTCTGCTTCATCCTCATCCACATAAAGAAACAAAGTTATTTGCTAAACGAGAACCAGGCAAGTGGATATGTTCCACTGTGGGAAAGTTGCTATACTTCAGTATGAATAGTTATGAAGAAAGGTACTGTGATTGCAGAGTCTCTGTTATGATTGTCTTCCATTAATCAAATAATCTTGTTTATTAAAAGTTGTTTCTCACAGGAATAGGAATACTGAATATACACACACACACACACACACACACACACACACACACGTTATACTGTTTCATGTTCATTATTACATGAATAATACCCTTTGAAAGATTATGGTTTCCTCTAAGATATGACAAGCAGACTACTGTCTTTCTGGAAAGTGTTTCTTAAAATCTTGGCTCAGAAAAGAACTGATTTTTTTTTTAACTCCCGGAAAAGACTTGCTAATAAACAAGCAAACAAACAAACACTCAAGCAGACTACAGCAATTGAGGCTCAGGTTTCTCATCCCCATTGGTTTCCTGAAGTAATAAATGTCGCACTGTCGGGCATTAATCTGACAATTACTCCACCTGCAGGATTATCTTTGAGACATCTGTGAATTACACAGAATTACCGCAACTCTTCCTCCCACCTTCAACATAAGGGTTAAAGCCTATACTTTGTTTTTAACTAAGAATAACGCTCCTATTTCTCCTTTGTCATCTGGAAATTGACCTTCTAGAATCACCCAGCTTTTTTCCCCCTCGCATTACTCCTTCCACTTTTTGTCACGCAAAACTAGGACTACAACCAAATGGAAATATATTTCTTTGATTCATTTCATATTCATGATTTTCCATGACTAGGGCAGCCAGTTTTTACCCTTGAATCATTTTTCCCTACACAGTACCCAGAAATAATATAAGGGAGCTACTGAAATCTTTTGTATTTATTTGCTCATTCATTTATAAGCCTTTATGCTATGTTCTTCAGCCTGAAATTTGGCAGAGCGCCAAAAGAATAATGCAAACAAGATTCTGCCTTCAGGTCTATAGTCTAAAAATAAAGGGCACGGAAGGCAAGAGGAGGATTGAAAAAGAAAAGGCTAGCTCTAAGTGGCATCCTAGGAAAACCCCAGAGCAAAGCTGTTCTTCTGCTATATGCATATGTATGTGTATCTATATATTCAAAACCTTGATTAGGAGTTACTTGATATCCACCTTCTAGTGAAGGTTCTGCACCAACAAAACCAAATCCAATACCTGTAGTTCTGGAGCTGCTTTTCACATTAGTGCAGAATGTATTGGATTTGGTTTTGTTCAGGTTAAACTGGTGCTTTGAAGGTGGAGGAATACACATGATTTTTCTGTTTGTCATAGACAGATCACTTCTTGGTCCATGTAGACCAGGGGTGTCAAGTCAAACTCAATTTCATTGAAGGCCATGTCAGAGTTGTGTTTGACCTCGGGGGGCAGGGGGGGTGGCCAGGGGGTGGGTGGCCAGCTTGACATCACTCGTTTCAGGTGTCTGTGGTGGCCTGAGTGCTATGCCAGTGAAAATGGGCTCCTGAGCTCCGTTTTCAGCTGTGATGGCCTCTTGCCATCCTCTGCCAGTGAAAACGGAGCTTTGGAGAGGGTGTGCGCGACCCCCCGAGCTCTGTTTTCACTGGCAGAGGGAGGTAGGAGGCTGTTGCAGCTGAAAATAAAACCTGGGAGGGCCGCACATGGCCCTCCCAAGCTCCATTTTTGCTGGCAGAAGTATCATGGACTGATCCTTTGCTGTTTCTAGGGTGACCCTGTAGGCCAGATCTAAGCACCCGGTAGGCCGGATCTGGCCCCCGGACTTTGAGTTTGACACCCCTGATGTAGACAAAAAGCTGGTGTAAACCATTTGGAACATTTACAATCGTCCAAACCAGGCACCCGAGGAATCTGACAGAGTTCTGAATGTCCTTGGGAATGTTTGATCTGTGTAGTACAGAGATAGCACAGGAAGTTGACACTAAGCCTTATGTCTTCTTCTACAGCCATATCAGCTCCTTACATTCCCACTGCTATCCTGAAGGTGATAAAACGGATGGGATAGCAGTGGGAATGTAAGTACAGAGTGAAGCAGCCGAAGGCTCGTCTGAACTGTCACTCTTCAGAAGTAGCCAAAAATCTTTACTTTTTCATCTCCATTATGTTTGTGCAGAAGAGGCTAGCACTCTTTTGCCAAGCAGTGTAGTATCTAGTTCATGGGTGTCAAACTCGTGACATCACGTTGCAGTCACATGACGTTTCAAGTGTTTTTCCCATTCATGGAGCTGGGGTGGGTGCGGCCTGTGTGTGACACATCCGACCTGTGGACCGCCAGTTTGACACCCCTACTTCATTAAGACATTGGAGGGGGTGGGGGAACCAAAATAGTTAATGGCATGTTGTAAGCAAATTGCATCATTCTTTGTGGACAAAGTTCGTCAGATCCATATCAGGTTGAACTCAGGAGTTGTGGCTGATCACGGGACTGTAATTTTAGGAGTTGCCTGTCCTGTTATCTTGAATTCTTTTTAGCATGTAGATGTTAAGGTGATGAGAGCTACCACTTCTTTGCTGTTACCCTTTACAGCTGATTAAATTAGCAAGATTATTAAAGCATTGGTTCCACATTTGAGGGAAATAACGCCATCTTTAGAAAGATTTATAGAATGGAAGTGCTCTTTGACTTTCATCTATTAGGGTTTTCCAAGTAACATTTGTAATGCAGTCCTTGTATTTTGTCCTGACCTAACCTACTTGGATTTGAAAATGGCTATGTATCTTGATTACTATTGCAATACACTTGGCACAAGCTACCATGGAAAAAGAGAATATGTAACTGATGCAACAGCAGGAAGGCTGTTAAGTAAATCAAATCAATTTGGGTTTTTTTTTCCCCAGTCATTTGAGATTTTGTAGGGTTTAACGTATTTTCCTTGGGACATCCGTAGACCCCTACTTACTATGCCTATTATGCAAGATAGATAATCCAATTCTGTCGTACCAAAGAAAAAGGGGCAAATAGAAACTCTTGCAAGTTTCACCCCCTGATCATTTCATCTAAGGCGACTGTAAATAACCTGAGAGAATGGCCAGGATCCACAAAGAAACTAGCAGGAAAAGATCAACTGTCTGCTGTCTCCCTCATCCTGCTGCATCCACCACAAAATATCAATAATAAGTAAAACTATTATGAGTAGTACCTGATTCCAAAAATGCTGACAAATTGCTATCCCTTTTGCTTCCTAATTTACAGAACAGAATAGCATATTTTATTGAAGAGAAACCAAAGTGATGACTTTTCCCCCCCAAAAGCCAAACATATACAAATAACATGCACTAAAAACAGGGGGCAGGGACAGGGAATGCTAACAGTTTATTTCCTTTTTCTGTGCAGCTAGCTAGGGATGATACTGTAGCTAGTTAGCTACCCCCTACCAGGACACTCAGAGAACATATGTTCTGCCTGGGGGAAAGGCAGGAGGAAATGAATGAGATTAGCAATCTCTTAGACAAAGAAAAGGAAGATGAACCAAGTACAGAGAATAAATCCTTAAGTATTCCAATATACCCTACTTCCTCTTGTGGTTAAATGGGTCATAAGATCCTGAGAAGTTGGAGTCATTGGATTTTGACCTCCAAAGGAGGGTAAGAAGAATGATTGTGGATCAGGGAAAGTGAGATGGGAGGAATCAGAGAGAAGACCTTAGAAATATCAGTAGGTTAATAGGCAAGCATCTGGAATGATAATAGGACATACTGTACACCTTAGCTCTAACTTTGGTAATCTGGAGAAATTTACAGTGAACCAAGTTAGAGCATATGTGTAGCTTTGTTGGTATAATCATGCCAGAATTTGGAAGATAATACTGGTGTTGCTGCTTCTCAGCTAGTGTTTTGTACTTTGTGAATTCCTCGGGCTTTTTATAATACTTACATGTCAGCTTTAGATAAGGCATAGAATCATAGATGGAAACTCTGAATGGCCCTCCAGGGACTGTGGTACTATAACTCCCAGCTACCTCAGCTGGAATAATGAATGGTAAGAGCTGTTCATCATTGTACTTCCTCAAATTACAGACTAGATAAGAATAATAGAGCAATTGGCTGGGTTTTGCTGCTACTATAGAGTGATTATGGATGGAATCAATTTTGTGCAAGACTTCCATCTGTTTTGGATTACAGAATAAAATTTACATAATAACAGAGTTGGAAGGGACTTTGTGGGTCATCTAGTCCAACCCTATATCAGGGGTGCCAAACTGGCGGCCCGCAAGCCGGATGTGCCACATGCAGGCCACGCCCAACTCAGCTCCGCAAAGGGAAAAAATATTGCACTATGTCACATGATGGCAACATGACGTGGCGAGTTTGACACCTGTGCTCTATACCATTTCTGACAAGTGGCTGTCCAATTTCTTCTTGAAAGCCTCCAGTGATGAAGCATCCACAACTTCTGAAGGCAAGCTGTTCCATTGGTTGATTGTTCTCACTGTCAGAAAATTTCTCTTTATTTCTAAGTTGAATCTGTCCTTGATCAGTCTTTATCCATTGTTCCTTGTTTGGCCTTTGAGGGCTTTGGAAAATCGGTGGTCTCCCTCCTCTCTGTGACAGCGTCTTAAATATTGGAACACTGCTATCATGTCACCCTTAGTCCTTCTCTTCACTAGACGAGCCATGCCAAGTTCTTGCAACCGTTTTTTATATGTTTTAGCCTCCAGTCCCCTAATCATCTTTGTGTTGTGATCAAAACTAAGTGCAGTATTCTAGGTGTGGCCTTACTAAAGCTTTATAGAGTTTTTGTACTAGTATCTCATATGATCTTGAGTCCATCCCTCTGTTAATGCAATTTAGGATTGCATTGGCTTTTTTGCCTGCTGCTGCACACTACTGGCTCATATTTAGTTGATTGTCCACTAGGACTCCAAGATCCCTCTCACAGTTACTGCTATTAAGCCAGGTTTCACCTAATCTGTATATGTACGTTTGGTTTTTCTTTTGGTTTTTCTTGTCTACGTGTAAGACTTGACTTTTCTCTACGTTGAATTTCATTTTGTTAGATAGCTCCCAGTGTTCATGTCTGTTGAGATCCATCTGGAATTTGAGCCTATCATCTAGAGCAGGCCTGTCAAACTGGTGGCCCATTGGCCGGATACAGCTACCCTGGCTCCACAAAGGCAAAAAACCATCCCGATACATCCTGATATGGCCCGTGATGCAATCGGGTTTGACACCCCTGATCTAGGGTGTTGGCCAGGGGTCAAATCCAATTTTTTCCCCTACTGGTTCTGGGGGCGTGGCTTGGTGGGCATGGCAGGGGAAGGATATTGCAAAATCTCCATTCCCACCCCACTCCAGGGGAATCTCCATTCCCACCCCTCCTGGGGGAAGGATATTGCAAAACCTCCATTCCCACCCCACTCTTGGGCCTGCCAGAGGTGGTGTTCGCTTGTTCTCCGAACTACTCAAAATTTCCACTTCTCCAGAACCTGTTAGAACCTGCTGGATTTCATCCCTGGTGTTGGCTATTCCTGCCAGCTTAGTATCATCTTCAAATTTAATAAGTTCCCCTTCTATTTCCTCATCTGAGTTATTTATGAAGATATTGAAGAGTACTGGGCCTAAGATGGAAGTAACCCACTGCTTACTTCCCTCCATGTAGATGTAGTAGCATTAAGGAGTACTCATTCAGTACAGTTTATCAGCCAGTTACAAATCCATCTGGTGGTGATGCTATCTATTCCATTTTTTTCTAGTTTACCAAGAAGTAGGTTGTGGTCTACTTTGCTGAATGTCTTATGGAATCTAACCCTAAAGGCTACTTGTTAGGCATGGGACGCCCTAACTCCCTCTCCCCACTGAATCATTTGTGAGATTGTCTTGATATTCCTCCTGCTTCCCAGCTATATCCAATTCTCTCTTTGCAATCATAGACATGGTTATACAAATGCACTTCCATGGATTGCAACCTCTCTTTCTCTCATGGAAAACAGCAATCCTTCAAGCTGTTCTTAATGTTGGGAAGGATATATATATGCCAAGAACATTGCTTATTGCACCATTTTAAGTAATGAAGCTGAAAAGATTTATACATAAATGTACCTTTTAGATAGATGCTAATTGTTTTCCTCATGTTTACTATGCATTCGCTTGCCAAGCATTATGCTTGTAATTATATTTTGGATGCCTCATTTTGGATGAATTAAGCCATATAATGGCACCATAATAATTAACTTGAATAGAATCAGTAGTTACCTTCTGAAAGCACTGGGAACATTCTTTGTTTGACCCATTGAATCTGACTGAGGTTCTCAGGTGTGTGCTAAGGAATGCTTCAAACATGGGACCTTGTGGGTACTAACTTAAGTTAAAGTCAGAACACTTGAGGAGGATCTATAGCAAAAAAACAAAACAAAAATAAAGTTTTTTAAAGTAATATATATTAGTATCTCAATGCTGATCTAAGGCAATGATTTGCAAGTCCATCTGTATTTTGACCCTCTTAACCCTTTAAACTAATTTAAATCATTCCTTCTGAAGACCCTTAGGTCTGTGAATTGATTGATGAATCTATAATGTTCAGAAATCCCTCTTCAGTTTGTACAAAATGGCAAAGGCAAGGATTTTGACAGCAAAGAAAAAATACTGACAGTAAACTGTGATGCAAACTCTCGAAGTTTAGAAATGGGAAATCAAATTCTTCTGACCTTTTCTCCTGTAACTTAGAGGCTTTGGGACAAAAGCTTCATCCTTTATTTTGGTTTTATTTTTAGAATCTATTTTATTAGCATTCTCTGCCTTTGTTCACCCTTATCATTTCACAGTCTGTATTTAAGCAATGAAAGCCTACGCATTTACATATGTTGTCGGATTCATTTTCCATTGTTTGATTTGTTGTTGAGGTTCTGGTGCTACTGATGTTTTTACATGAACACTCATATTGAGTAAGTTGATAGGCAGCAGAAATAGGCTGCCTCCTTCCCTAGAGGACCTAAAGTTCAAATACAACTGAATATGAGATGTCTTTCTTTTCTTTCTCAGGCATTGTGCTTGCTGCCTGATTGATCACGGCAGTAACCAAGTCGAGAGAAATCAGTGCCAGTTTTGAAGACAAGTTAATATTTTGCAAGGATGCTATCCCGGAATTGGATCTAATATAGCAAAATGCATCAGTTGAGGATCATTGCTTTATTGTTGGCATTGTTATTGTTATATTCATTGCATTTTTTTTCTGAGTTAAATTGCACGAATGCTTTTCAATGTGGCATCTGGCTATAATTCAAATTGTTTAACTTTGAGGGTAAAACCTAATGTTACTAATGCTATGGTCTATTTTTTTTTTTATTTAAAGAGCAAAAGTTTTGAAAATCAGTTTCAAAATTTTTGTCATTCTAGCTCTTTTTCACGTAAAAGTCCTTTTTTTCCCCAAGATTGTCTTTGTGATGTTTCTATTTCTATCTTAAGGGTAAAAGTGGGCGCAGCTTCCTTTTTGGTTTTGTTTTTTCCCCTCTACAATCCTTCATTGCTCTGCAGCTTCCTGTCTGCCTATTTCCTGAGTTGAAAAAGCTCTGTGAGCAGAATTCTCTCATACATCTTCCCTTGGGATTGATCAGAAGTGTGGAGAAACTAGAGAAATTCAAGAGCACAACAATAACTGGTTGCACAACAAAAATAGGACACATTATCATGCCGTAATAAATGTTTTATGCTTCTTTGTAACAAGATTCTTTGTTACTCATGGACATTTCACCTAATGTTTCTCATCTTTTGAAAGCAGACTGAACACCATTATTCCCCCCCCCCCTTAAGATTTAACAAAAGTGTCAGTGTATAAGAATTTATGAACTGGAATAGTCATAACAAGTCAGACAATGGGAACTGTTTGGTGACTGAGACACAGGATTTGTTGTGAGCCATGTGAGACGACTCAGAGCCTGGGCGTGGCTTAGCTTAACTGTTCTGTGTATATAAGAGTTTTTTGTCTTTGATTGAGTGTCCTTGCTTCTACTTCTTGTCCTTGTCCTTGCTACTACTTCTTCTCTCTACCACATTGCAAGAGCTGCATGGGTATTGTATACATGCATCATGTTTCATATTATTGTATATAAAGAAGTTTCTTCTATAAATGAGTCCTGCTGAATTATTTACTGGTGTGCTGGCTGGATAGCTACAGACTCTGACAAAAAACACAAGTGTCTTTACAACATTCCAAAAGTTCTCAGCTTGGGGTTTTCTATAGAGCTTTCTCTAAGTTTTTGATGCTGTGCCAATCTTCAGAGACCACCTGGCCTATACTTCAGAATCTGAAGTCCCGTGGTCTGGCACTGAGGTAGAAAATGAAACAAAGACAACCCCAGTCGTATATGTTTGTATAGCAGTGCATACTTTCAAGTATACTTAGATTTCAGTAAAGCATTTGACAAAGTAGACCACAACCTACTTCTTGGTAAGGTAGGGTTAGTGTTACGGTTAGGGTTTATTTATTTATTTATTGGTTCGATTTATATGCCGCCCTTCTCCGGAGACTCAGGGCGGCTTACAATGCGTTAAGCAATACCTTCATACTTTTGTATATACCTACTTAGTAGGGCTTTCGCCCCCCCTCAAGCTTATTGCCCCCACAAACCAAGTTCCCATTTTACCTACCTCGAAAGGATGGAAGGCTGAGTCAATCTTGAGCCTGGTGAGATTTGAACTTGCAGTAATTGTAGGCAGCTGGTGTTACTTAACAGCACTTTAGTCTGCTGCGCCACCAAGGCTCTTATGGTGCCATAACCATAGGATTATGGTTAGGGTTAGTTAAAATGAATTTCAATGTGGAGAAAAGCAATGTTTTACATGTAGGCAGGAAAAATCAAAGGTATAAGTACAGATTAGGAGAGACCTGGCTCAAAAAAGTAAGTGTGAGAGGGACTTTGGAGTCCTAGTGGATGATCACTTGAATATGAGCCAGCAATGTGCAGCAGCAGCCAAAAAAGTTAATACAATCCTGGGTTGTACAGTATAAATAGAGGCATAGAATCAAGATCACTTGAAGTACTAGTACCACTTTATAAAACCCTAGAAACACCACGCCTGGAATACTGCAGCCAATTTAAGTCACCATACTTCAGAAAAGATGTTGAGACTTTGGAAAAAGTTCAGAGAAGAGCAAGTCAGATGATTAAAGGCTTGAAGACTAAACCATATGACTAAACCACTGCTGCAGGATTTGGGTTTGGCTAGTTTAAAGAAAAAATATTTGGGTTTGGCTAGTTTAAAGAAAAAAAGAATTAGGGGTGGCATGATAGCAGTATTCCAGTATTTGGGGGCTGCCACAAAGAAGAGGGAGTCAAATTATTCTCCAAAGCACCAGAGGGCAGGACAAGAAACAATGGTTAGAAACTAATCAAAGAGAGAAGCAACCTGGAATTAAGGAGAAACTTCCTAACAGTGAGGACAATTAATCAGAGGAACAGCTTGCCTGCAAAATTGTGAGTGTTCCATCACTAGATGTTTTTAATAAGAGTCTAGACAGTCACTTATCTAAAATGGTATAGGTTCTCCTGCTTGAGCAGGGGGCTGGACCAGAAGACCTCCAAGGTCCCTTCCAGCTCGTTCTGTTCTACTCTACTCTACTCTACTCTACTCTACTCTACTCTACTCTACTCTACTCTACTCCACTCCACTCCACTCCACTCCACTCCACTCCACTCCACTCCACTCCACTCCACTCTATTCCATTCTAATACAGGCTTTATGTAGTATGTCAAGAGATGCACTCCAAAGATAGATGGAACCAGGGCCCATTTTTCAAGAGGTGAGAGGTGTTAAAGGGAGAAATAAATTGAACAAGTAATTAAATAAACAGCTGGACAAATTTGCCTGGGCTTCCTATAGTCTAATACTAGCTGAACTAAGAAAGTTACTAACATAGTGTTATGGCCAATGCTGGCTTTAGTTAAGGCCAAGTAGCATCAATTTGAGGTACCAAAGCTTAGAAGGTCCCAGTGTTCTCCCTCATTCATAGAAATGCCATTTTTTAAATCAGTGGAAGAAGGTGCCATCAGTCAATCTGGCCTAGAGACACCATATATAATTAAGAATGAAAATGAATCTCTCTCTCTCTCCCTCTCCCCCCTCCCTCTCTCTCTCTCTCTCTCACACACACACACACACACACACACACACGTCTATGTACATATTGATATATTGATGAAATTCAGATATTAAATGCTACCTTTCAAAATAAACTTTCCTAAGACAAGTTATAGTCAGTATCTTTAAAAAGTGTAATGCTTCAGTAAGGGTCTTGCCACGCAGGTCTTTGATGCTGATCCCGTATTTGGATCTCACACCACTTTTGCTATTAGGCAGCTAAGCTGATTTAACTTCAAGGTAAGTTGCAGGTTCACAAAAATGGCAAAATCTGGGTTTCAGCGTGTTGCTCTGGAGCTTTATAGAGCTTGGTTGCAGAGCACTGTCTGATTTGTAAGATCTCTCATTTCAGAACTCCTGAATACTATTTCTCTACCACTTTCTCTACCAGCACCATGTTATACTGCAGAAGGCAGTATAAGGCACAAGAGATAGTGCCATGGTGTATTCTTAGCCCACTCCTACCCTAAGACCCCCCATGGCAGTTTCTTCACAGATCTGCTAACCAATGTAGCACGGCTCCCATATGAGATTCTGAATATTGCTGAGTTTGATACAGTTAGATTGCTTGTGAGTCATTTTATTATTTATTTATTTATTTATTTATTTATTTATTTATTTATTTATTTATTCAATTTGTATGCCGCCCCTCTCCGAAGACTCAGGGCAGCTAAATTATTTATAAATAAATAAATAATAAATAAATAAATAAATATTGCTGAGTTTGATACAGTTAGATTGCTTGTGAGTCATTTTAAATTGTTCAATAGTTAGGGGGAGGGGTTCAAAGCAGTGATAATGTGGAAGTGCTCTAAGAGTAACAGCATAAACCAATCTGAATATAGATTAGCATATCTAAAGAAATTACAATCCAAGAAATATGATAAATCAATGTTAGATTAGAGAAGCTAAAATAGCAAAGGTTTTATTAATTAAAAGATGAAGTCACATAAAACAATAAGATCAATTATCTTCCTGTAATTAAAGACTCTTGCTTTTTTAACATATTTTAAAAACCATTGTACTTTTTAATTATTTATATCTCACCTTTACTGCTTTTATAAATAGCTTAAGGTGGTGAACATACCTAATACTTCTTCCTCTTCCTATTTTCCCCATAAAAATCATCCTGTGAGGTGGGTTGGTGGGTTGGTCTGGGGCAGTGGTGGGTTTCTACTGGTTCAGCCCAGTTCGGGAAAACCGGTAGTGGCGGCAGCAGGAGGCTCTGTCCACCTGCCCGGATGTCATCATGGATGCTCTGTGCATGCGCCAAACCTTCTGCGCATGGCAGTTTCAAACAATTCACAAAGTAATTCAGCTTAGGTTCTGCAAAATAATCTTGCTAAATGATACACTCTGAAATTAACCAGAAGTTGAATTCTGTGTTATTAGTAGAGAGGCAGAAAAATGTAGTTTAATATAAAGGAATTAAGCTGTGAAAATCACAAGCAAACATAGAAGGAGCGATGCAGTCATTATAAGCAGCATGCTAAGTGAGACAGTTATCCTGGTGAGAAGAGCACTCTAAAGAGAGAAATAGACATAGAGATATGTTTGATGTATTAATCACAACAATACATCAATAAATACAGTGCAAATAGTTGCAACATTCAAAGCGTTATTTGGTATGGAAAACTAAATCGTCTCGAAACACAAGGATGTTCATGGAAGAAAAATTGCATTAATTTATGCTGGTAGAAAAGTCTCTCAGATGGAATCACTTGATACAGAATTCATTTTCCCAGAGTTGTCTTCCATGTTCCCATATTATAGTATTCAGAAAAGTTTTGGACCATTACAAAGGTTTTTCAGGGAGGCCAACAGATGCTGGGGTAGAAAAGAGAGAAGCATTCCTTCCAGGGGTGCTATTCAGCAGGTTCTGACAGGTTCTGGAGAACCGGTAGCGGAAATTTTGAATAGTTCAGAGAACCGGCAAATGCCACCTCTGGCTGGCCCCAGAGTGGGGTGGGAATGGAGATTTTGCAATATCCTTCCCCCAGGAGTGGGGAGGGAATGGGGATTTTGCAGTATCCTTCCCCTGGAGTGGGAAGGGAATGGGTATTTTGCAGTATCCTTCCCCTGCCACGCCCACCAAGCCATGCCCACAGAACCGGTAGTAAAAAAAAATTGAATTCCACCACTGATTCCTTCCCACAAATGTCCCCGATTCCAGAGTTTGCAGGATCTATTAAGAAAGGAATAATTTGGACATAAAATTTGCAAAGGTTTCCACTAGCATGTAAGCGTTTCCTGAAAAGGCAACAACCAGGGAAGCACTCATGATACTGAAAAATATGTGTTATCTGTAATACACTTGAAGGACTTTTTTGGGGGGGGGTCCTTTTCCCCCATAAAGGAAACCAGGTTTAGATTTCCTAGCAATTTTGGATCTTTAGAAACATTGAGCAATCATGTATAAAATGAGAGCTAAACGCAGCACTTTCCCTTTGCACACAAAAAGCTTGGTCAAGGACAGTTCAGTATCTTTTCATATATTATTCATGGCTTACCAAAGATTTGGAGAAAGAGATGAATCGCTTTTTCATTGCAACCAGCCTTTTTGAACAGATGGATCCTGGCCAGGCACAGTGAGAAGTACCTTGGAGCCCATCTTTATCCTGAAACACAATGCTATTGGTATTTAAATCAATGTTGAAGATAAAAGAGGTAACTTCTACTCATAGAACAACAGTCTGAAATCAACTTTCTTACTACTCTGTTGGAAGCACTCCATGCGATGGGCATAGCCTAAATGAAAGAAGAGCAATGCTCAAAAAGAGGAAGAAAGGGCAATATTGGAAAACCACAAATGGAATCTCTTGTGATCAACAATGTGGGAAAGAGTGAACATCACTTTCATCCAGACTTATCACAAGTCACCATAGACTGAGTTTCTAATCCAAACATTGCCAGCTTGGACATCTTCCTGATGTATGAAGTTGAACTCTCAGATTTCCTCATTATTGACGATTCTGGGAGCTGAAATTGACACATCCATCCAGAAGATGCCCAGTTTGAGAAGGACATACAAATTTTGCCAAATTGTTCTACTGGTCCCAGCACCATATCAGGTCAACAGTGGAACAGAAAAGGGGAGTTAAATTATCTCTGGGTAGTCACCAGCAAACCTAATTATTATCAGTACCATTCTTGGTCTTTGTATTTTTTTTTTGTCCATAAAGCACAAAAGTATTTAATGTATTTTTCCATGCCTTTTGCATGTTTACACGAGTCTTGGAGACCCTTGTAAAAGGGTAGTATCTACCTCTTTCTCACTAAGGCCATTAATCACCTGTAGCCACCTCCATCCAGAGGTGCTAGAAGGTGAGAGGTGACACTGCAGGCATTAAAAAGGGATCTTACTTGGTTCAGGGGGGAAAGGAGCTCCTTCTGTACATTGGAGAAGAGGCTGAAGAGGAAAAAACAGAAGAAGACCAGAAGTACTGAAGCTTGAGGAAGTTAAGCATTTAAAAGGCTCAAAAGACATTATGAAGAGGAAGAGGATAAAGCATTGCAACAAGGCAAGGAGATTGCTTTTGGAATGTGTGAGTGTGAGCATGAGTGTATGAGACAGAAGCCAAGAAGCTGTGATAAGCAAATCAACAGATTACTAGCATTAAAACATCCAGAAAAGCTAGCCTGCAAAATGGAAGAGACCTGGAAGGAGAAGAAGGGAGGCAATCATTTTGTTATGCAGAGTTGAGGATATGACAGCTGCTGCTAGCCAGAGAAGGGAGCTGAAAACAGATAAGCAGAATCCACAAGAGCAGCAAGAAAACATCACAGTCTGCTCCAGGACTAGAGACAGACAAAAAGAATTCCTACAAAGGCTTTCAAGAGAAATGGTGAGGCTATTATATTTTTAAAGAGTCAAGCAAACACGACTCTTCAGAGAAGCATTTGGAGATATTTGAAGATTCTATTGCCCAAATGGTGACACATTAGGGCTTTATTGTTGTTTATGTTATTGAGTTATGCTTTAATTTCATGTTCTTATTTGTAAGCCACTCAAGAGTCTTCCAAAATGAAGTGCCCTGCAAGCTGAAGCAATAAACAAACAAACATAAATGGAAGGAAGATATGACATTGCTTAAGAGAAGGAAGCAAGTAATCAAACGTTAAGCGGCTTCCAAGTGAAGTTGGCAGGAGTTGATGGCTATGGACCCCTGATGCTTGTTTGAAAGACAATGAAGAGAGAAGGAAGAAAGTAACTCTGGGGAAGGAGAAGAGAAAGAGATCATTATGTTATTATCTCTGAGCCTATGTTAAGCTATAAAAGAACAAGGAAATGATAATAAAGATTATATTATAGATGATAAAACTAATATGAAGTATACAAAATAAGAAAACAAAAAAAAAGAAAAAGTACAAAGTTATAAAGAAAGAAAAAAAGTAACTTCTTCCTTTGTCACAGCAAGTATAAACAGCTTTAGCAACTTATCACCGTCTCTTAAAATACAACACACAGTCTCTTCATCCCATATTTCACCTCATTCTCTATGTTCTGTCCCTGTTACACATTAGTCTGTGTACAGCTCGACATGCAACTAAACCCACCTATCCTCCAATAAAACAGACCGTGTGCGTAGATCTGAATGCTTTATTGAAAGAACAGGATATGGTGAAACTGAGGAAATAGGGATACATACAATAAGAACCAAATACAAGATAGTCAGTATTAAGTTACTGCTGAACATAACAATTAATAAATACAAGCAATTTAAATCTCACCAGCAATGCTCTGTGTGTGGGATGTGGGTTTGTCCTTGGATGACCATGTGCCACAGATTAAGAAGGATTCTTCTTGTACTTCTGCCTTCTCCAAATGCTAAAGGAAATAGAGTCTGATTTCCCAGTGTGCACCTGGCTTGAGAGTGCAGACTGATGGGTAAAATGGGTTGGGTCAGCTTCAAACAATATACTTGGTATTTAGTCTCTCCGGCAACTAAAAAGGGCTAGAGCACAACAACAGTATATAAAGATTATATGTTGGAGTATATTTGTCCCGCCGGCCGCTAGATGGGGTTAGAGAGCAACAACAGTATATAAAAGTCATATGCTGGGGCATGACATTCTATAAACAAATCTTTAAAATCTTGGCATCCAGTTCATTAAGTTCATTAAGGGCTATCAGAAATAACAACTTATCTATTATAAACTTGATCAAATGAACCCACTTGAATCCTTTCTTTTACATTTATATCTTATTTTCTATCATACAAACCTCACCTTTCAACTCTAGTTAGTAAAAATCCAATAAAAGTTACCAGGGATAATAATATAAATATTTTAAACATAATCAGATAAGTCTAATATATAGCAAATGAACTCATTCTCATTTAATTCCTATTTATAAACAAAACCTTAAGGCATCATCATGAGAACAAAAATATTACTGGTCACAAAAAAAAGCCCATTTAAATCAAAAAATAGCAAACCTGTCTATTTTAACCTTGATCAAATAAATCAAATTTATATTCCTTCACTTTGCTCTCAACAATCTTGGTCTTTGGTCCCTTCAAACAGTGTCTAAAAACTTTTCTTTTTATTGTCTCTTTGTCTCTTTCCATAACATTTCTGACATTAACAAATCCCTTTGTAAATCTAATACAGAAAGATTATCCAAGACACTCATCTGATTTATTATTCATATGTCCTTTTTAGGACATATGATTTTTTTTAAAAAAAAAATCTTTAAATTCATATTTAAAATTTTGAATTGAATTGAAAGAAATTTACATAGTGAATACCATGAAACTTGCTCTTCTCAAAGTTCCCAATATTTCAAGGGCAATAAAATTAATTCCAATGTGATTAAGAAATAAAGATTGGCCAAATCTTTTATCTTTAAAGCCTACATTATGACTATGAACTTGGATGTAATCTTTTGACTCCCAGCCACTTAACTGACAAGCAGATTGCAAAAAGTTGGTTTCTGCCCTCTACACATGAGCAGTCACTGTACTGAATACATGCGGGTTACCTCTCAATCTCTCTTTTCTCTGGAGAGATTTAGCCAGCTCAGATTCCATATCCAGATTTCAGTTATAATGCTATCCCAATTTCTTCAGGGACATCTTCAGTTTACCATGTCCTACCAGAAATCAGAAGCCCTTTAATCACTGAGCAATAAACTTAAGCGTATTATAGAAATTCCATCAAGAAATTGGCAGCCTGGCCTTTTGATTTGTGCTCCTCTATAATATTCTACATGAGCCCAGGAAGGTCTTACTTTTATTTCCGATTGATTTTGTTCAGCATCTTGCTGTTTGCAGGATGTTTTGATTGTCTCCTTAATATATTCACACACAAAACAGCCTCTTGTAAAGCTACCATCTGTGCTTTAAATACACACCAAAGTTTTCTCCCCAGGAGATCTGATGGTCTTGAAGAAAGAGGGAATCAGATGCATGCTATCTTTCAAAGCAGAAATAGGGGCAAGGGAATTATAATCTGTTTTATAGCTCAGGTAACATGAAAATATAAACAGTTACTGGGATGGCTTCCTCATCACCTGACTGCAGGAACAGCTGCTTCAGAAGACTGCTAGCAGAATCACCTTCAGGTACTTTATTTCTTGCTACCTCCCAAAGCTGTCTTGGCACTCATCCAGGGCATCCAGAGCAGGCTGCTAAATGTCACAGAGTCCTCCGAGTTCAAGCTGGCCTACCTATAACAGCTGACAATAGTTTAACTTAGTTAAGCAAAATCAGATAAATATTTAGTTAACCATTCCACTTTTATCAGTGCCTAGATTGAGTAAATTGTATAAGCAGTAGGTACACTAACTTGGTTTATTTGGACTCGGCTTGAAAGTACAAGCAGACCACTCCACCCTCTTCTGCACCATCTTCAATGACACATTAGACTTAGAAGACTTAGACTTAGAATAACTTTAGTGTCACTTTGAACGTACACTAATCGGCATACATTAAAATGAAATTTCATTGCATACAGCTTTCAAAGGGTCTCCACCTCTAATATACACTACATAAACATGACTAAGTAAATAAAGAAATACAAAATTATGCATATACCCACCAGTCGTGGGTTTCAATTTAGTTTGCTACTGGTTTGCTGGCGTGCGCGCACGCAACGCTTCTGCGCATTCGGATACTTGACAATTGGTTCATATTTATGATGGTTGCCATGTCCCAGGGATCACATGAACCCCTTTTATGATCTCCTGACAAGCAAAGCCAATGAGGAAGCCAGATTCACTTAACAACTAAATTAATTACTAATTTAACACAGTGATTCACTTAAATGCAGAAAGAAAAGTTGTAAAATGGAGCAAAACTCACTTAACAAATTTCTCACTTAGCAACCTAAATTCTTGGCTCAATCATGGTCATAAGTCGAGGATTACCTGTATGTCTCAAAAGAAGGCAGTGTATTCCATCTGAAAGTACCGATACATCATGAATGCACATTCTGCTAATCGTTTTACAAGGGGGAGAAGTAAAAAGTAAGTGTAAAATATTTTCAAATGCATAGAATGTAGCAATGTCATGAAAAATGGGGCAAGATTTGTAAAGGGAAGAAGTCCCCAAATTAATGATAGGAACTTGCCATACTCATAATGCATCTACTAGCGAAATATATTGATGTTCCAGAAACAAATATTAACATTATAGTCACGGCAAAACAATTTTTCAGTAACTGTTTTGAAGACAGTGGGGAAAACAAATTAACCCACCAATAAGATGTCTAATGGAACACATGAATGGGTTGTTTGGGTATTATATATTAAAAAATGCTCCTTCTGGTGGTAATTCATGAACAAAATCATAAAAAAGTAGATGGACTATTCAGGCAAAATTGCCCAACATAGGCTAAACCCTTGATGACTATTCTAAAGCCCATTTCTGTGGCTTTGTGTGCTGAGTAATAGCTGTTTTATTGCTGTTGAAGTTTGAAAGGAACTCAGTGGAACCTTGAAAAAAGTCCTTGGCAATAATAGCACATAAGCCCTAAAAAATAAAATGAAACAAGCATTGTTTCCCGTTCATGTTCTTGCTTATGTTCTCCATATTAGTTCCTAGATCTGTCCTTAACTGCTGAAGAAGATGAGTTGGCATGGGTACCCAGAAATCATCCATCATCCACAAACTATTATAAATTTCAGAGCAAAGGATGATTCGGTGAAGAAATATAGGTTTCCTGCTACTATTTCAAAGAAAGCCATATCAGTGAGCTAATGGACTTCACTTAACCATCTGGCTTTAGAGATAACTGAAACAGTAATTTAATAGCAGTGGCTATGTCTACTGGCATATTTTCCCCTTTTTGAAGTAATTTATTCAAAATTAGAAACAATTTGGGAAATGAAAAAGCTGGAAAGCTTAGCCCCCAGATCATAAATAATAAGAAAGACATAGATAAAGACTGAATTTACGACCTAGCTATTATTTTAGGTTTCGTGTGCTTGGCTTGGCTGATGTTACCTATTTCTATTTAATAAATTTAATAAAAACAATGTATTTAAATACCATAATTAATTTTTAAAATACTTTGTTTTCTTTATTGTAACAATATTTTTATTATTTATTGAACTAATTTAATTAGAATAAGCAAGACTATGGATACAACTTAAAATCTATCTACTCTCCAAGTATATCCTGAAACTTTTCCTCATAGCATCCACTGTACTTCATTGATTTGGAGTAGCTACAGCTCTTAATGACTTTATTTATCTGCTTGATTTGATTAGTATTCTGATCATCATTTCATTTTTAATTAAAATTTAGGGAAAAATTTAATTTAATGTTTTTTTTTTTACTTGTTAGGCACTACTTAAAAATGGTCTATCTTTTTCTCTCAGTCAGTCTTTCTGCCTGCTTTTATTTTCTTATTTTATTTTATTTTATTTCATTATTTCACAAGATCAGTTCATACTGTGTGACCAGATCATAATTCACAAGAATAGACTATATTCTTTTACATCTCCATTAAAGGAAATGTGAGGTCAACCCTTTCAAATACATTCTTTGGGGGCTCCAATAAACTCATTTTTGATGAATCAGTTTTAATCAAGTCGTAATATATTTCTTGATGAATCTATTTTAATCACAAATCTGTTGTTACCAATAATTTGCATTACAAAATCATAATGCAAAGTTCCTTCATTTTGGCATCATTGGGGATAGGACCGGATGTCTATTGACAGGTAAATTATGCACCTTTAGGAGATGCTTTTTTTTTTTTTTTTTGCTCTGTTTTGAATTACCTTCCATCTCACTTTGCTGGTTGTTCTCTTATCCTCTAATTTTGACAGAGAAGTTATAATCTGAAGATATATTAAGGTTATATCAAGCAACCTAAACATATTTTTACTAGAAATTATGATTATAAAATCTTCTTGGCTAGAGAATAAATCAAATATTTAAAGGATTAAACTGAGACTTCCTAGGTAATGATTTAAATTATGACTTAAATCAGATCTATTCTGTTATTCAGCCTTTGGCTGATTTTATAAGAAAATGTAATTTCTCTGTATGTGAGGAGAACTGAACTCATAAACAAAACAAAATAATACCCCCAAGTTTATCCAGCTATAAAACGGAATCATTAATTATGATCCATCTATCTTAACTATCTTCTGTTATCTGCCTGCTTCCATTCTAAAGCTCAGACACAACAATCTAGTGATTAACTTGGGCATAAAATCATTATTTGCTTCCAAAAATCCCGATTTTGTTTACTGACACAACAGCTTGCTAAAACCTCTCTAAACATAAGAAATAAGTCCCAGGTCCTGCTAGATGATAGTACTTAATCAATGGAACCCAAGCATGTTTGCTCTGCCTGATCTTACCAGATGGGCAGAAACCACTGGAGATAGGCACTGCCCTATGCCATGAAAAACTTTATAAGTGATAACCAGCACCTTGAAGCATACTCTGAAGCTAATCGGTGTAGCTCGCAGAACAGCAGGGCTCACATGAGACAACCACTACTGCCCATGCCATTGCATTTGGGCCAGCTGAGGCTTTTAAGTGGTCTTCAGGAGTAGCCCCATATAGAACATGTTACAGTAATCCATTTTTGAGGTGATTAAGGTATGAGTGACTGCCTTCGGGAAAAGTGATGCACTAGATGTACTGATGTACTAGATGTACCTGTGGGTACTGGTACTAGATGTACCTGTGGGAAACTGATGTACTAGATGTACTTTGGGAAAACCTTCTTTTTAAGCAGGAGCTTTGAGTCCAAGATTGCACACCACCCTTGAATGGGAAAATGCAGCTCCGTCCAATATCAAAGACGGAAGATTCCCGAGATACTGGGGCCCAAAATATCCACAGCCATCCGGTCTTGGATGGCTATGGATTGTGCCTGAGTCTGCTCTTCTGCTTCCAGACTCCCATACTTCCAGACAGGACCTTGATGGCAGCATTTAGTTGACCAAGGACTGAGATGTATAATTGCGTATCATTTGTATACTGATGGTACCGGACCAGAGGTGGGTTTCAGAGGTTCTGACCAGTTCTGGAGAACTGGTAGTGGAAATTTTGAGTAGTTCAGAGAACTGGTAGTAAAAATTCTGATTGGCCCAATCCCCATCTATTCTCTGCCTCCGAAGTCCCAGCTGATTAGGAGGAAATGGGGATTTTGCAGTAACCTTCCCCTGGATTGGGGAGGGAATGGAGATTTTACAGTATCCTTCTCCTGGAATGGAGATTTTACAGTATCCTTCCCCTGGAATGGTGTGGGAATGGATATTTTACAATATCCTTCCCTTGCCACACCCACCAAGCTACACCCACCAAGCCATGCTACGCCCACCAAGCCACACCCACAGAACCGGTAGTAAAAAAATTTGAAACTCACTACTGTACCGGACCCTAAACTAGGCAACCTTATTTAGCCAATTATCTGCATTCATGGCAATCTTATGCTTTAGGTTATTTATTTTCATTACAAATGGAAATGTGGTGCTGAAATACAGCCATTTGCTCTGAGCTCCTAATGAATCAACAAAAGGAAATACCCTGAAATTTACAACCTCACACACACAGAACAGGCAAGACAATAATACTCCTAATGTACATTCCAGTTGGTATGTGGTCAATGCTTTGTGAGTTTCTGAAGAGCCTCTGCAGGTGAAATCAGATGTTCAGCTGATCCTCTTCTACTGGCCATTTGCCAAAATGCCCTGCTGCCTTCTTGATTTTCTTTTAAATCAAGAGGGAAAATTGTTCTATTTAAAAATTAAAAATCTGAACTAATAGGCATAATATGAAGTAGCAACATGGACTAGGGGAGTCATAGTATTGGTCGTGTGCCAATTTGGGTGTTCTCTCATTAATCATCCATCGATTCCTGTGGTGGTCTACTTCTGTTGAGATAAGCAGCAAGGTGACAAATCTTGAACTGGTTTAAAACAAGTGCAATCAATTTGAGGAACGAAAACAGCAGCATGAGAGAGCTCTGTATTGAGTGGTAGAAATTTGGTTTGGAAACAGTCAGTAAATTTTGTGATTTTGTAGAAATTTTAATTCTAGCTTCTTCAAATTGTAACACTGAAAAAGGGATGGGCAACATGCAGAGGGATGATCAGTTTATGTGAGGAAATACAGCTCAGTCCGGATGCCAAGATCTGGAAAAAAGTGTTTGAAAGAAACTGTGCCTTAATTAACTCACAATAATGCCTGTTGAGAAATTATCACAGTTTTCAAGATTGTTGTCGAGTCCTGTGTAGCCAGCAAACCAACAAAGAATCACATGGATTTTGTGAAGATAAGTTTAATGCTATCTTGAGTAAAAAACAGAACCTTGAAAACCATAAGAGGAAATTCCCAGTTATAGTTCTCATGAGTTAATTAAGGCACAATCTCTTTGCAACATTTTCCCCCCACCCAATGTCCCGGCACCCAGATTTACCTCTTCTCATATAAACCAAATTCCTCATCCTTCACTTTCTTTCCACGGTCTTTCACAAGATCTGAAGATGCTGAACTCAAAATCCCAATCGATTGTGATGTTTTACAGGTAGTCCTCAACTTATGATCACAATTGAGCCCAAAATTTCTACTGCTGAGTGAGACACCTGTTAAGTGAGTTTTGCCCCATTCTACAATCTTTCTTGCCATAGTTGTTAAATGATTCACTATCCTTATTAAGTTAGTAACATGGTTGTTAAGTGAATCTGGTTTCCCCTTTGACTTTGCTTATCAGAAGGTCACAAAAGGTGATCACATGATCCCAGGACCCTGCAATCATCATATATCTGAGCCAGTTGCCAAGCATCTGCATTTTGATGATGTGTCCATGGGGATGCTGCAATGGTAGTAAGTGTGAAAAATGATCATAAGTCACTTTTTTCAGTGCCGTTGTAATTTTAAACAGTGACTAAACAAATGGTTGTAAGTCAAGGACTACCTGATTTGTAACATCCATAGAGGCAGCTACTAGCACTCTCTCATCTATCCATCCCAACCTACCTTCATTAGTAATGGATGTGTCTTGTAATAATGTTAAGAGCCTCATTGGGGTACCCCATGAGGGTCCTAGCATTATTACAAGACACTTTTGATAAGTGTTTTACTACAGATCACTTCCAGTTGTGGCAGGCATCAATCCATCTGCCGCTCATCCATTTTTAAGGATGCCATGGCATTAGCTAATGTGTTTCTGATTACAGATTTATTTAGGCAAATGATCTCATGAAAAGTTTTTAAATGCAATGGAAACAACTAATTATGTGCTATTTTTATGCTCCTAATGGAAAAGAATGGGGGAGATAATGGGGTTTATCTTGGTCTGCAGCGGTGCTTGCTGATTTTCTACTAATTATTTGCCATTTAATATGGGAGATTCGATGTCTCAATAAAAGCTGATGGGGAACAAATTAACTCCAACAATGTAACACTGGCCACTGCTGCTTTTCAGATGAATTTAGATTGGTTGTATAGCACAGAACTCAAGTATCAGACCAACAATGTAATCCTGTAATACCGTTTAATTTCCATTATATCCTGATATTTTTTTTGTAGACGTGGATTATAATTAAAAATAACTTCAGTTTACATAGTATAGCCTTCTCCACATACTTTCTCTTAAGACACTTCAGGTTATGGAAAACCACTGATTAATATTTGAACAATTCCAAGATCCCACTGAGGGAGTAGGAAAATTCCTATTCTCCTAATAGGAGAATTTTCAGATTTTTAGCTCCAAAGTGCATACACTTCAGAGCCCACATTTTAATTTTTTTATTTAAAAAATAGAATTGCTATATTAAAAACTAATACAAAATAAAATAAAAGGATAAAAAGAAGAAAAAATAGAAGATTCAGAAAAGAAAATATAGAAAGAAAAAGAAAAGAAAGAAAAAAGAATGCAGTAAAGAAAAAAAAAGAAATATATAAAGAAATGGCTTCCCCCTTCATTACAACAAATAGAAACAATTTTAGTAACTTGTTACCTTGTCTTAAAATACCACCATCTCTTTTTCCTATATATCATCTCTTACATGTAAACAAATCCTTAAAACCTCATCATTTCAATCTGGGTCAGCAAAAGCCCAGAAAGGGTTACCAGAGATAACAGCATATCTATTTTAATCTTAATCATTTACCATAAATCAACTTTATATTCCTTCCATTCCTTTACTTTTGACAATCTTAATCTTTAGTCCCTTCAAGTAATATCCTACAACTTGATTTCTTTCTATTTTTCTTTGTCCCATCTCATAATTTTTTCAAAAATTTACCAAGCCTCTTTTATAAACACAATACATTATCCAGGTAGCTTTCTTGATTTGTTATTTGTTTATCTCTTTTAATTATTAACATTTTACCTGATTTCTTTTGAATATCCCGAGTAACATCTTTTTGCACATCAGTCTTGCAGCCTTTAATCCCACTTTCAGTTCATTCTCAATCTGTGTTCCTCTAAACATAGTTGGTCTATAGAGCCTTTTCAAATTAGCTTCTGAGTTCATTGTTCAAAAGTATTGTTTTAAAGATTCAATGTCAAAATAGTTTGTTTCATTCTGTATTTGTAAGTCAACTTTTCTCCTTCAAGTGTAATCTTTAGTTCTTTCTAGCTCCCTCTAGTATTCAACCTTCACTGTCCCTTCTTATCATTTCTTTAAAAAAAAAGAAAAGAAATCAAACCAAAAGCATTTTCCCATGGGAAGGATTCTTATAATTAATTCCAAAATCTGTTTCAAATTTATCTGGAAATTCCCAGGGACTTCTGAAGTACAAATAAATTTTCAGGTTCTCCTGATGCTTGGTCAAAAAACCAAAAAAGAGCTCACAGAATGCTAAAGTTAACAGTGCTAAGATTAACATTTCTTTCTATGACTTATATTGAGATACAAGTCTACTTATTTTAATAGTCCTATTGTCAAGTAAGTAGCTTTAGAGGCAGAAAAATTATTGCAACTTTGTATACTCAGCGCATCCTTCATTTTATAACTTTTAGTAGATATTTAGAGTGATTTACAATTTGTTAAGGGACAAAATTTCTATTTCTATACAGCAATTGAATATTGAAGTTAATATATTATTACATACTACCGTGTTTCCCCCAAAATAAGACCCTGTCTTACATTTTTTTGAACCCTGATATAAGCGCTTGGCCTTATTGCCATGTGCTCAAAAGCCCGATTGGGCTTATTATCAGGGGATGTATTATTTTAGGTAAAACAGGGTATACTATATACGAGAGTATTAATGTTATATTACTATACTGGGAAAAATATCACTGGCGTATTTGCTATGATTCAAGATGGAAGTAAAGAATCAAATACATCGCTAAATTAATCCTACTCTGGCTTCACATGAACTCATACAGGTTTTGTATCATTCCATCCCTTGACCTATGAAAACCTGTTCACCAATTATAATTCATCTTAATCTTCTTAAGGCATTCAAAAGAAATGTGTGGAAGGTATGTGGTCACACAAATTAATGCTGTGCCAACATGGACAGTTTGCAAAAAATAATAATAATGATAATTTGGTGAAATATTCTGAAAAATTCCTGAACCTTCCTCAGACCATCACCCTCTGGAATCATGGCAGATGGATGTGTAAAATTAGTTTCACGTTCTTCCAATTCTTTGCAGTTTCCAAGATCTCTGTTGAATGGTACGAATACATTAACTTCAATATATCATTCTCCCATTTCACATTTTTCTGACAATATCTTATATGCAGAGCTGCACTTCAGCTCTATTCCTCTTTTGTGCTACAGTATAATACCTGACCTTCAACACATTTCCTTCACAAATCTTATGGTTGCCCTTGTGGAACCTAAGCATTTACCATATTGTGGAGTTTAAGATCACGACACTTGGTGTCACTTTAGAAACATAGAAATGAGTGACTTTAGGAATAAATGTTTGCTTGATCAAGTCTTCTGAAATATTTTGGTACTTCAATCACATCTTCCCCAAGGTTAAATTCCTTTAGTGCTGTCTTTGAAACTCAACAGGATCCTTTAATATTAATAGAACATTACATATTACTTGGAGTTTATGGGACTGAGTTTAAAAATAAAAAAGAAGAAAAAGTTGCATAATTTGAAAAAAAATCCCTTCAGGGATTGTCCTGATCCAAATAATAGAACCTTCCATATAAAGTTTAATCAATCAACAGAAGCAGAAATATCTTCATCCAATGTCTATTCTCCTTCCATTTAGCAATTCAGTTATGATAACCTTGCAACAGAAAGTTACTATGGTGTAGTCATTAAGATATCAGGCTAGAAACCAGGGGACTGTAAATTCTAGACCAGCCTTAGGCATGAGCCAGCTGAATGACCTTGGGCCAGTCTATCATACTCTTAGCCATAGGAAGAAGGAACAACAAAACACTTCTGAAAATCTTTGCCAAGAAGAATGCACGGTCTCATCCAGAAGTCAAGACAGACTTGAAGGCATCTAAACAAATACACAAACATCATACAACAGCCATGTGCACACACATGTCCTTGGATTCTCCTGGATGCTTTTATTTTATATGTTCTTTGTCTAGCTTCTTTTCAGCAGCTGTAGAAGACATTAAAGTACTTGTGCAATCTTCTTAACATAAGGTCTGCCTATAAACATAGTCCTCACCTTGGATGCCTCCTAGAAACGTACTGTATTAGAGTAGGTAATTATTTAGAAACAGAAATTCTGTACACCAATTTTGCTTCCTTCTATATTGCTGGAGCTGATTCATTGATTTATCCTTCAGCAGAACTCCAGGCTCTTAACCAATAGATTATATGCCAATAGCATGCAGTGGAATGAATCAACTATAACAAATGTCACAATAAAACTCACAGTCAAATGTGAAATACTAATACATACATACATACATACATACATACATACATACATACATACATACGTGTGTGTGTGTGTGTGTGTGTGTGCGTGTTCAAAAAGAATGTTCATGCTGTTATATATTTCCCCAACCTTTTCTATGAACTGGAAGGGCTTACTTTAGGTAATTCTTTTTATAAGTCACAAGGACCCAAATCCTTTCTTTATAAAAATATATTTCAAGCTGTACACCTTATTCCAACAGATCATTGTGCAGTCTCCCCATACAGCATCTCCTCTTTCCCCAAACTATTTATTTAACTGTGTTCATGAAAATGGTATCTGAGGGTGAATGCTTGCTTGCTTGCTTTGAAAATGTGAAGGAATGCCGCCTGCCTCTCTAATATAGCTATAGAAACTCCCCAAATGCTAGAGATAATCACAAAAGCTACATGATGTTGGCACTTCTTGTGGCCTCTTTTCAGGCTCTAACACATCCCATCAACAGAGAATAACAATTCGGTTCACTCAAGCAATTGTTTGCAAGGGCTTTTCACTGCCTATGGTTCAGGGAAAAAGGAAACATTTTCAGTTTATCATCCAGCTGAATAAACAAAAAGAAGCAAAGCTGTCAATTCTAAATACAAAGCCCATGGGCCAAGAGAGGACAAAAGGCTGAGAATGCATTCAAAAGTCTCATTTAAGGAAGCTTCTGCTCTTCTTACTACCTGGACTTGGAAAATATATTTCTGACAACAAAAAAAGTCCCTTTTTTCCCCCCATGAGCACTATAAGCTATTTGCTTTTTCTTGCTGACTTGTAATGTGAGTTGACCTTGTCCCCACTTGAACTTTGTCAGGGCAGAATTAACCTCTGACAGTATCTGTCTTGCCTTCCTCTCATTCCCAGGGCATGAATGAGATTACCATGAAAATACAGCTTTTATCGTGAGTTTAGATAAAGATGGTGCTTCCCCATTGGCAGGTGGGAAAATGACTTTCTCAACTGTAAAATGACTGTCTGAGCCTATGTCTTTGTCTACATGACCCTTGCAAATGTAGATACCAACCAAGATGCAAGGTGTACATTTTTAGCCAGGTGATGGCTAAGACTTTTAATTCCCACAATAGCCAATAAGCTCATTAAAGGGCCAGACTGATAAGAATGTAATACAAAGGCCAATAGCTGCAATCTTGACTCATCACCATAAAAACTCCATGGAAACTGCAGGTAGATGGTATGCAACATAAAATCAAATTTATCTGCACTTCAGGAAAGATCTGAGCACATTGCCTGCATCCTTTTATTTTACTTTAGCCTTGGGGCTTTCCTATTGATGAGGCTGGGGGGAGTAATCAACTTTCCTAGTGTTTTTATTTCCCCCTGTCAAGATAGTTTCTCTGTTTAGCACTCTTTCCTTTGTACCTTTCCTGTGCTAAATAATTGACCTGCCATCCCATTCAAGGTCCTAATGCCTTTTATATTCATTCGGTATGTTAGGATTTTACATGAGCCTCCCTATTTTCTCCCAATAATTACCAAAAGTCAGCACTATATAAATTAGCTTTCTTCAAATAGACATTTGGACAACTCCAAAGACTTTAATCTCTGGTTTTGGATCTCCATAAATTTGAAAGATTCATGGAGCTGGTTTTTATACCATGGCTGTATTTTAAACCTGTGCATTTTGTCTACATCATCATGAGGATACCCCTCTTACAGTTTTGGTGGGGACAGGGGTCAATGATGTTATTTCCAACTCAGAAGACAAGGTTGTTGTTCTGGGGAAAAATAGGAAGCAGGAATATTCAATATGTTCACCACTTTGAGATGACCAAAATATAAAGATAGGATAAAAATGTGATAACAATAATAATAACCCACATCTGGTTGTTTTTTTTTCTTTTCTTTTCTGGCTACACATTGAAAATTGAGTTTTTCTCCCTCTATTAGCATCAGCTTATTTGCTTGCTGTAATTCATTCCACCGTACACAATTGTCTCCCTTCCAATTGGCTGGGGCCTGCTCTGGCAGACCTGTCCTCCCCACTTCCCGCTCCCATTACCTTTGACAGTCATTTCTTAATTGGCTGCACAGATGGCCTCTCTGAAAGGCTGGGTCTTTGGAGGAAGGCATGTTTTTCAGGTACCATGTTGATGCTTGTCCTTTCTTTCCTTTACAGCAGTGTTTCCCAATCTTAGGAACTTTAAGATATGTGGACTTCAACTCTCAGAATTGGCTAAGGAATTCTGGGAGTTGAAGTCCATGTATCTTAAAGTTCCCAAGGTTGGGAAAACTGCTTTACAGGTTCCGCAGAGGAATGGTCTCCCCACCCCCACCCCTTTTAACTGAACAAATGACAAAAACTTTTACAGGTTTTGCCTTCTAGCCTAAGAGATTGGATGGTCAAATGTTGCCCTTTACCTCCCACCCCCCTCAACTAAACACATTCACAGAGATGGAAAGCCAATGGCATTGGCTTCCCTGGCTTAGTTGGAAGGGAAACAGAAGCAGGGGAATCCATTAATCAAGGGCCTCTCTGAGCAGAACATCTGGCCATGATTGTGACCAAAGTGGACAAAATAATTGGAACCTGGGAAAGGATTTTTAAGCCAGCTTCATTTCCAATTGGTGATGTACAGGAGAAAAGCAGTTGAAGGCCACAGTGTAGAAAAGATCTTAGTCTTTGCTAATCATAGCTATAAGATACCAGGCAGAGACAACCCATACAAATCCATTTGCATAAACTGTCCCTGCCTTGGAATTTAAGTAAGTACCCAAATAGATTTTCCACAAAGTAATGGTGATTAGCAAAGACACCAAAGTTTAAAACTAATATTGAAGAAAGAAAGAAACATAATGGCTTTTGATATACAGTACTGAGCCCAAGCTCCATAATAAGTGAATATTGGCTTGTAAAAGCATGCCATCATTCCTTGTTATTACAGTATTGTCTTGGATTTTTTTCAACATTATTAGAATACTTAATAAAATAAAGGAAATTGGAGCAATTCTAGATTTGGACTGCAAAAAAAATCCAAACAGTCTAATTCGCAAATAATTAGAGTCGAACTGCTTGTCTTCACTACCATCCAAGGGTTTTGCAGCCCAGCAGGTATGTTAGCTCTCAGACATGTTTGAAAGGAGGAACGTGAGAAAATGTGTTACAAGGTTTGGGGGAAGAACTGTAGGCAAAAGAGACACTGGTACAGTGCAAGGACATCTCTCAAGTGACTGTAGAATTGCAGACACGTCTCAGTACATTGATGAACAGTGTCATATTTCATCAGTTTACACATGACCCAGGAACTAAAATCAAGGGCATGTCTTAAGCATCAAAATAACCTGCAAATATAATACATCTTGTCAGTAAACATCTGATTATGAACTGTGCAGGGAACTTGACAGGGACTTGATGGGAAAGTGTTTAGAAAAACAGGCTTGTTTGCTTCAAATTTAGCAGATATGCTCATCTGTAATTGGCAGGGTTGCTGCCTGAATAAACATAACTTCCAGTATTGCTGTCTTCAAGCAGATTAGCTACAAGTCTCCTCTTTTTGGAACAAGCTCTTGTCCTGCTCAGTAAGCTTACTGCGGTTGAAGCAAGGAACATAGCTGGGAAACTCATTCAGGTTGGGAAGTAGATGTAGCCAAGGCAATACTTTGTTCACCATCTTCAGTACAAGGTTCTTGTTCTTTTAAACAGGCAAGGCTGGTGTGCTGTACTCAGGTGTTCAGTTTGAAGAGATTTCAAAGCACTCATTCGCAATCTGCTGAAAAAAACGGCTAGCAGCCATTGTTCAAAGGCAACGTTGTTCCCAAAGTAGATAGACACAAACACAGATTAAGTCTCAGACTAATTTTGAAACACTACTGAATAAAGAACCAAATTCAGCTGTTTTAATTACACACTTTACAACATGTCAACAGTATCAGCAATAAAAATAACCAAAGTACTAAGAGCGATGATGGAATTTGACCAGAAAGTCCTCATCCTACATCTGAGCTACAGATATTTGCCACTATTGCAAATATCAGCCCTCTCTGTCCCAAGAAAATCAGTCAACTGCTCCCTGGAAAACCAAAGAAGATGGGAACATAGTTATGTCTTTCTCTTTATACTGCCTCTTTTGCAGACAATAAACTCCAGCTCTCATTTCTGATGCACAGCAGTCAATAGCTATATTCTCACTGTCTAATTCTTTAAAGACATCTAATTTATTGGTTACATCTTGTACTTTGAATTCTACAGGTCTAGCAATGCAATGTATGGGGAAGTACTGCCTTCTGTCTGCCCTGAAGTTTCTATCATTAACATTTACTGGATGGTCCTAATTCTAGTATTTTCTCTACACACTGCATACCTTTCCACAACTTTATGTGCACATATACACTTAATCATTTTTTATAATTAGAAAAAAAGGTAGGTGTTCTAGCATTTTCCAAGAGGGTTGCTCTTTATCATTCTGGAAATCCTTTTATTCATGTTCTCCACTCTTCAAAACAGATGAAATGACCAAATCTGTATAATTATTTTCCCAAAAATAAGACCCAACCGGAAAATAAGCCCTAGCATGATTTTTCAGGATGCTTGTAATATAAGCCCTACTCCAAAAATAAGCCCCAGTTAAGATTTATTTATTTTATTTTATTTATTTTCAAATATTTGTATGCCGCCCTTCTCCCTAAGGACTCAGGGCGGCTAACACAGGTTAAAAAACATACAGTAATAAAAGAAAGCCAAATTAAAACCAATTAACAGAGACAAATAAATAATAAAACCCCATTTGTTGAAACAGCCAAGTCTTTAGGCCTCGATGGAAGGAGCGGAGATCAGGCGCCGTCCGAAGCTCGGTGGGTAACTCATTCCAGAGGGTAGGAGCACCCACAGAGAACACTCTACCCATGGACGTCGCCAGCCAACATTGTCTGGTCGACGGTACCCTGAGGAGGGCAGCCCTGTGTGAGTGGACAGGATGGTGAGAGGTGGGTAGGAGATGGTCCTGCAAATACCCCGGACCTAAGCCATGTAGGGCTTTAAAGTTGAGTACCAGCACCTTGAAGCAGATCCGGAGGACCAGTAACCAGTGCAGCTCACATGGAAGATGTGTTACACGGGAGTAACAGGGAGCTCCCGTAACAACCTGTGCAGCCGCATTCTGGACCAGCTGGAGCCTCCGGGTGCACCTCAAGGGTTGTGCAGTAATCAAAACGAGAAGTAACCAGGGCATGAGTGATCATGCGAAGGGCATCTCGGTCTAGGAAAGGGCGCAACTGGCGCACCAGGTGAACCTGCACAACCCCCCCCCCCGGTCACGGCCGTCAGATGGTCTTCCAGAGACAGTCGGGAATCCAGGAGGACACCTAAGTTGCGGGCTCTTTCAATGGGAGCGAGCACCTCCCCCCCATCAAAAGTGATGGGACCTCTAGAACATGAGGTGCCAGCATCCACAGCCACTCGGTCTTGGAGGGTTTGAGTCTGAGCCTGTTCCTACCCATCCAGGCCTGTACCGCCTCCAGGCATTGGGACATCATGGAAAGGGCATCCCCGGGGTGGTCCGGTGTGGAGATGTATAGCTGAGTATCATCAGCATATTGATGATACCTCACGCTGAAACCACGAATGATCTCACCCAGTGGCTTCATATAGATGTTAAAGAGTAGGCGGGAGAGAACTAACCCCTGAGGCACCCCAGGTTAGGGGCCTCGGGGTGGACCTCTGCCCCCCCGGCCCATACAAACTGCAAGCAACCTGAGAGGTAGGAGGAGAACCACTGTAAAACAGTGCATCCTACTCCCAACGCCCCCAAGTTGCTGCAGTAAGATACCATGGTCGATGGTATCAAAAGCCACTGAACAGCCTCCAACCCAGGCCTGCCAGAAATCATTCACCAGAGCAACCAATGCCGTTTCCGTGCTGTGCCCATGCTGGAACCCTGATTGGTACGGGTCTAGGAAGATTACAGTCTGACAGATGCATTTACTACCATATTTCCCCAAAATAAGACCTGACTGGAAAATAAGCCCTAGTGCATCTTTTGGAGCTAAAATTAATATAGGACCCGGTCTTATTTTCAGGGAAACTCAGGTATATAGTATTCTAAGAATGGCCACAACATAATTTTGCATAAAAGAAATATGGTAGTAATAGGGAATGCTGATTCCTTTCTTATTGATCCCCAGCCTGGGATTTGCTTCTTTCAGAACAGCAACATATAGAGATTATATTCAGGCTCTAACTACAAATACAGATTATTTATGGTATTTGTTTGAATAAGTATCTATTTCTATCTATGTATACTGAACTTCATTTGCTGCTCCTCCCATTTTGAGAGACATTTTTAAATTCTGTGCAGTCTCAAATGTCCTTAGCAACTGATTGTGTACCCTTAATTCCAAATAATTTGTCAACAAGTTCAAAAGGGTCCATCCTTCACAAATCATTGAGAACCCCAAAATTTCTGTTGCTTTTGTGAAACAGCTGACAATGTGATCCTTCTGTTGAAGGATCAGCAGTTTCTTTAATCAAACTGCTAATCCATAAGAAGACCTTTCTTCTTAGCCCATATATTAAGGCTACTATATATGGCTGCCAGACAACTACAAGATATCAGTAAGAAGGAAATACTTTTGCTTCCTCTGAAACAGCGTTTCTCAACTTCAGCAACTTTAAGATATATAGACTTCAACTCCCAGAATTCCCCAGCCAGCATCTTAAAGTCACTGTTCCGGGTTTTTTCTCCTGTCTAGATTTTTGCAACTCAGAATGGCAGTTCTACATAAATGCTAAGATTGATCTAAGTTTGGTGAGAGGCAGTGTCAAAAATTTGCCTCAAATTTAAATGAATAATGTCTCCTACACTACTTTAATTCACATTTTTGTTGACATGCTCAAAGAACCTTAAAAACATTAGTATACATTCTATTTATAAACATTACTCAGAGCAAACATTAAGCATACTAAGTCATATTTTCCTTCAGCTTCTTTTCTTTAAAAAAGTGGTGAAAAATGGGTAAAGTTAATGGAAAGATCTAGAAAGCAAACAGAAGTTATGTGAGCCAATTACATAAATTGGGGAATCTATATCTGGCCTATAAGTCAATTTCTTCCACTGCCAGACTAATACTTCTCCAATATTAGGAGAGCCAATTTGGTCTAATGGTTAAGGCACCAGTCTAGAAACCAGAAGATTATGAGTTCTAGTCTCACTTTAGGCATAAAAACCAGCTGGATGACTTTGGGCCAGTCACTCTCTTTCAATCAACTCACCTCACAGGATTGTTGTTGTGGGGAAAATAGGATGATAAAAGAGTATTAGGTGTGTTTGCTGTCTACAGTTATTAATAAAAATAATAAAGGTCGAATATAAATAAATATGAAAACAAATGGATGTTGAGGTGAAAAGAAAACAGTATTATTAGGATCTGATTGTAAGTGTGCTCCCTCATTCTTTTTTAAATATACCTTTCCACATAAGTACTGCATATGAAGTGCTATATTATTTTAGATAGCTGTTAAGATTCAAAAGTTAAGAAATCCTATTTCAGAATGCCATACACGGGTAGAAGGAGAATTAAAGTTATTGTGAAATAGTCAATATCTCCCATGGCTCCTCTGGATCAAGCAGATGTGATAATTTTGGAGCACACAAGGCATCTTCATATCTGCAGAATAGCAAACTTACAAACTGCCATCTATTGGCTGAATATTTATGTAGTTGTTGCAATACAAAATACATTCCAACATATATTCCAACCCTTACCATCTCAGACAAATGATTGTCCATTCTCTTCTTAAAAACTTCAAGTTGTGGAGCATCCGAGAACCATATCTTAAATCCAAAAGAAGCAGAAAGCAGTGATTCAGACACCTCCCTAATTCACATGGGCATAAGGAGGAGGAGAAAGTACAGCACATTCAGACTTTCCAAAGGTGCTTTTTCAGGATGCAACTAGACTTTCTGTTTTTTCTTTTTTAAGATGTTTTGCACATCATCCAAGAAGCTTCTTCAGGTCTGACTGGATGATGGGAATGGAAGGATTTATACTCCTTGCAGAAAGCTGGTTATTTGCATTCTTTTAGTGAGTTGTTAAGGTCACCTGGAGCTTTATCTGTGTCATCACAGATACCTTAACAACTCGCTAAAAGAATGCAAATGACCAGCTGTCTGCAAGGAGTATAAATCCTGCCATTCCCCACCATCCAATCAGACCTGAAGAAGCTTCTTGGATGAGAAGCAAAATGTTTTTAAAGAAAAAACAGAAAGTCCAGTTGCCTTTTGAAAAAGCACCTTTGGGTCAACCATGACCTGAATGGCTGAGAATCTCCATAGACACATTCAGACTTGTAAAACTCTGTTCCTATGACTGCTCTCAATAAAAGTAGTCTTAGTCTTCCTGTGGAATTTATTCCTCCTCTGATCTACATGGTGGGGCAACATAGCGACAGGAATCTCCTTAGGAAGGGATTAGCAAGAAGAGTGATTTCTTTGGAGCAGGGGATTCAGAATACGGTATGAAAAGTGAGGTACCAAATGAAATGGATTCTAACAAAGTGGAGCCTTGTCAGAAACTTTCAATGTATCTTCCCATTTAAAAATTAAAAATGGACCTGATAAATTTTCCGTAAGTGGAAGAAAATCATTCCCCCCCCCCCCAAAAAAAATGGTGGGGAGGGCATTTTCTGATTAATCTCTCACAAGTGGATTTGGATTATACTGCCCTTGCACAGTGGGAACAGTCTTAAACCCACAGCATGCCTGCACATATTTGACAAGTTATTATGCAAACAGCTATAAGAGGCAGCAGGTGTCCAGTAACAGTTAATTTAAACAATGTTAGTTTCAAGAGATTGTATGTTCTGCACATAATAACTGTTTGTCACCCAACTCCGTTACTCAAGAATAAATAAACAGACACTAAATAAGCGGCATTAGCACGGCTTTATTTTGCCATTTGTTGAGACAATGTAGTGCAGCTGATTCTTATCTAATCAGAGATTTCAGGAACGCTCTATTGGAGAAAGCAGATGCAGCCTGCGCAGTTTCTTCTGTGTGCAATAATGATGCACTTCAGCACACAATGGATAATTATTTACGTACTTTGAGATGCATAACTATGTGCGTGTATGTGATTGTTTCCTCCAAAATTATAATGTGTGGGAAAGCAAGGATTGAAAAATTCAAGGAGGGACATACTTGCATGGAAAAAAAGTATCTCAAGACAATGTCTTTTTTTTTTTCTCTCCACAGATTAAACAGGCGGATCTGTGAAGTTTTCTGATGCTCTTTAAGGACAAGTCAGGATGAGGTATCTCCCAAAAGAGACTAACAAAATTTTGAATCTGTAACTCTAACATTTAAAATTCAAACTTTAAGGACCTCAGTGTGGAAATATAATTTAAAGTGCTGGACTTAGATCTGAAGAGACTCAGGTTTAAATTTACTTTCTGCTATGGAAATTCAGAAAGTGACTTTGGTAGTCTCTCTCAGTACACTCTAATACACAGGGATATTATTGTGTGGGGGAAAAATGAAGAAAGAAAGACTAGCTATACTGTCTAGTTCAGTGTTTGATCAACCTTGATCATTTTAAGATGTGTGGACTTCAACTCCCAGAATTCCCCAGCAAACTTGACTGGATAGGGAATTCTGGGAGTTGAAGTCCATACATCTTAAAATGGCCAAGGCTAAGAAACTCTGGTCTAGAGTTCATGAGGAAAAACGAATGTAATATTATTATTAAAGTGTTGGGAGAAATAAGGAAACCTAGGTTGTTGCCTATCATGGTAGCTCACTGCATGATTTTGGACTAAACACTCTTTCCTGGGCAAACATTCCAGTTAGGGTTATTATTTGGGGGAAAATAGATCTAATAAATACAACAAATAATTAAAGTGCTTAAGAAGCAGCATGATATTCAATGCCGATCCTTGATATCCACACACATATACTGTATACACAATCATATGATAGATGACTTTTGAGAACAGCTGGAAAATGAATTTCTGGGGGAACTCATGGTGGAGAAAGGGTGTTTTACTTCTTCAGGAGAAATAATCCCATACATTGAAGTTGTTCCTGTGTTGTAGGAACCAGGTGAATACTATCATATGTGGGCTGTGAATTTGCAAACAATATTAGGCAGTAGAAGGAAATTCTAACTCCTTGCTACTATCATGTGACATTAAACTTTGCAATACAAACATAAGATTAGTAATAAAATGAGAAAGCAACAGAAAATATAAAGTATATTTAAGTTGAAATGACCAGGAGAATTCTCATTTATCTATCCATTATAATTTCTTCACTTTTTAATGAGCAGGATTAAGATTAGAGAATTCTGATTTTTTTTCCTCACACCCACACGTGTAAATAAACATGCATATTTGCATGTCTATCCAGAAATAAATTAAAATCCCAAAGTATATAAATAAACTTGAAAAAAAGAAAAAAGAAAATAGGCAATTAATGCTTTTATGTTGAGACTATTCCATTCTTAATGCATACATAATTAAGAAGAATACAGAAGATTAATTAACAACAGTTAAGCTATTTATTCAAAATGACATTTGTGCTGATGGGGGTTATTTATCAGGGGGAAAAACTCACATTAATATAATTAATAAAGGGTGTCCAGATTAGACTAAATCTTTTCTTCATTATGGGATTTTAAAATAACTTTGTGAGTATTACTGAGGGTTTTTTTTTCTTTTTTACTAATGATAATGAAGTTTAAAATATCACTGATCCAATGACAATCAAAGTTTTGTTTCCCAGTGTTTTATAATAGCAAGATTGGCTGCTAACAACAGATATTGAGTCATATTATTATTATTATCTCTTTTATTCATTAAACATGAAACTCAGTCAACTGAACATTTAAAAATGTATCACAAATACGATTGACTGGTGCTAATGGTTGATACGGGTTGCTGCCAGTGTCCTAGGTATCAACCAAGTATCTTCTTAAAATATTCCGAGTAATACAGTTTTTTTGCAGTTCCGCTGGTGTTATTGCAGGAAGCTGCAATTTCTTGATGTGTTTTGTAAAATTCTTGGACATGGTACAAAGTGCCCTGATGATAATGGGTATCACTGTTACATGTTTCATTCATAGCCGTGTAGTTTCGATGGCCAGGTCGAAATATTTCGTGATTTTTTTCCTGTTCTTTTTCTTCGACTCTGGCGTCTCCTGATACAGCGATATCAATAAACTGTATGCTTCGGCCCTCAACAACTGTGATATCTGACGTAATGTTCCAAATGACAATCTGTCTGTATTTGAAAGTCCCACAAGATCTTCACTGTCTCATTTTCGATAACTTTTTCCACTTTGTGCTGCCATGACTTTTCAGATACAGGTATGTCCTATTTTTTACATAATGACCAGTACACTAATTTAGCAACTCGATCATGTCTAGCTTTATAATCAGTTTGTGCGATTTTGCTGCACTCACATATTAAATGTGAAACAGTTTCAACTTTGTCATTGCAAAGTCGGCAGTTTGGACTGTCAGTAGATTTTTGTATCTTCACTTTCATGGCATTTGTTTGTAGTGCTTGTTCTTGAGCGGCAAGTATTAAACCTTCCATTTTTTCTTGATGGTCCCCATCTTAAGCCATGCCCATGTCAAGTTGTCATCACATTTTCCTTCAATGTTTTTCAAGTGCTGTCCATGCAGAGCTTTGGTTTCCCATTCATTTAATCTGTCTCTTTTTCCCATTCATTTAATCCAGCTGTTTTTCCTTATATTCTGCCTTTGTTTCTGTTGTTTTTATAATTTTCTCCGTTTTCACAGCTTGCAGCAATTTTTCTGTGCTTTGGTTCACATAATCATTCAAACTTCGTTTTTCTTCTTCTACAGTTTGATGGATTTGCAATAACTCTCTGCCCCCTATTCTTCTTGGCAGGTACAACCTGTCGGTGTCACTTTGTGGATGTAAAACATGGTACATATTCAATAGTTTACTTGTTTTCTGGTCCAGGTTTTATTATGTTTCCAGCATTCAGTTTTGATTTTAATATTTTGTGGACTCTCCTGATGTGTTCATTTCATGTTGACTCTTTGTCTTTTCCATTCAAGATGTTATCTGATTCCAATATGCCTAGGTATTTGTAACCATCATCCTTTGCTAATGCTTTCAGGATGCTTCCATTGCCCAGTTTTATTCCTTCTATTTTTTTCCATTTTTCCTTGCTGCATGGATAGTATAGCACATTTTTCAAGTCCAAAGTTCATTCTGATGTCTCTGCTGAACAGTTGAACTATACTGAGTATTGATTCAAGTTCAGTGGGGCTTTTAGCATACAGTTTTAAGTCATCTGTGTATAGTAGATGGTTTATCTTGCCATGTTGGCTTGAGATTTGGTAGCCCAGTTTTGTGTTTTGTAGGATTATTGTCAGTAGAATTAATGCAATGTTGAACAGTAGTGGTGCAAGTGAGCCCCTTGGAAGATTCCTCATCTGATGTCTTTCAATTCAGTTCTATAAAGGATTGGATGAGAAGCAAAATGTCTTCAAGGAAAAATGAAGAAAGTCCAGTTGCCTTTTGAAAAAGCACTTTGGGGTAAGTGACACTGCAATGTCCTACCCATTTTAACTTATTTCCTGCATGAAAAAAAGAAATGGAATTTTAATTATGTCATACCTACTACCTTGACTTTTTCTATATGCCCTATGGATACTCCTGATACTCTTGAAAACTGTGTTAGAAAAAATGGGAATATATTTGGGACTCTAAACTGAATTTGTTGATAATGTGCCATCAGGTTGGTATCTATTCTTAACAACTACATACCGTATTTTTCAGAGTATAAGACACACTTTTTTCCCTCCTAAAATAGGCTGAAAATTTGGGTGTGTCTTATACTCTGAATGTACCCCTGCACGGTGCCCAAAATGGCTATATGGAACATCTGCTGCCTTCTCTTACCCCTTCCGCGCTTTGCCTGCTTTAGTCACTGGAGCTCCCTCCGAGGATCAGCTGTGCTTTTGAAGCTGTTCTTCAGCCCCAATGTGAGCAAAGCAATCTTCCGTGCTTTGCCTGCTTTTCTAATTGCTGCTCCCTCCGACAATCAGCTGTGCTTTAGAAGCACAGCCTCAACCAGCTCCAACTTCAAAACCAGCAAGTGAACTAATGTGCTGGGACTAGCCAGATGAATACCTGGTAGGCAGAATCCCCCCCCCCTATTTTCCTCCCCAAAAACTAAGGTGCGTCTTATACTCCAAAAAATACGTGGTACATATTTTTATTTTATTTTTATTTTATTTTGAATTTGTATACCGCCCTTCTCCCTGAGGACTCAGGGCGGTGAACAGCCAAGTAAAAACATCAAATACAAATATTAAAATACAGTTAAAATATACATATATAAATTTGGCCCCATTGATTAAAAACAATAAACAAAACACTTAAAAACACTTAAAAAAAAAATTAGGCCAGCCCGGCTTGCTGGAAAAGGAAGGTTTTAAGGGCACGGCGGAAGGCACCGAGGTCTTGGATTCTCCTTATCTCTGGAGGCAATTGATTCCAGAGGGTAGGTGCCCCCACAGAGAAGGCCCTCCCCCTGGGGGTCACCAGCCTGCACTGTTTGGCTGATGGCACCCCGAGGAGGCCCTCTCTGTGGGAGCGCACGGGTCGATGGGAGGTCGTCGGTGGCAGCAGGCGGTCTCGAAGATAGCTAGGCCCTATGCCATGGAGCGCTTTATAGGTGATAACCAACACCTTGAAGCGCACCCGGAAGACCACTGGGAGCCAGTGCAGCTCGCGCAGGAGCGGTGTTACATGGGAGCGCCAGGCTGCTCCCGTCACTACCCGCGCTGCTGCATTCTGGACTAGTTGGAGCCTCCGGGTGCTCCTCAAGGGGAACCCCATGTAGAGAGCATTGCAGTAGTCAAGGCGAGAGGTGACGAGGGCATGAGTGACTGTGCACAGGGAATCCCGATCAAGAAAGGGCCGCAACTGGCGGATCAGGCGTACCTGACAAAAGGTCCCCCTGGTTACAGCCGTCAGATGTTCCTCCAAGGACAGCTGCCTATCCAGGAGGACTCCCAGATTGTGAGCCCTCTCTGTGGGGGCCAAGGACTCGCCCCCAATAGTCAGTGATGGAGTCAACTGACTATATCGGGATGCCGGGAGCCACAGCCACTCAGTCTTGGAAGGGTTGAGCCTGAGCCTGTTCCTCCCCATCCAGATCCGCACAGCCTCCAGGCACTGGGACATCACTTCAAGGGCATCGTTGGGGTGGCCTGGGGTGGAGATGTACAGCTGGGTGTCATCAGCGTACTGGTGGTATCTCACCCCAAAGCCACGGATGATCTCGCCCAGCGGCTTCACATAAATGTTGAACAGGAGGGACGAGAGGACCGACCCCTGAGGCACTCCACATATAAGAGGCCTTGAGGTCGACCTCTGCCCCCCTGCCAACACAAACTGCGACCGGTCGGAGAGAAAGGAGGAGAACCACCGCAACACGGTGCCTCCCACCCCCAACTCTTCCAGCCGGTGCAGCATGATACCATGGTCGATGGTATCAAAAGCCGCTGAGAGGTCTAACAGGACCAGAACAGAGGAACAACCCCTGTCCCGAGCCCTCCAGAGATCATCAACCAACGCGACCAATGCCGTTTCTGTGCTGTGCCCAGACCTGAAACCCGACTGGAACGGATCTAGATAAGATGTTTCCTCCAGGAATTGCGGAAACTGTCGTGCGACCACACTCTCAACAACCTTCGCCATAAAGCGAAGGTTGGAGACAGGATGATAGTTGGCCAATATTGCCGGATCCAGGGACGGCTTCTTGAGGAGAGGCCTCACCACCGCTTCTTTCAAGGCGGCGGGGAAGTGACCCTCACTCAACGAAGCGTTGATAACACCCTGGAGCCAGCCTCATGTAACCTCCCGGGAGGCCAGTACCAACCAGGAGGGACACGGGTCCAGTAAACATGTGGCCGCACTAAGTCTCCCCAAAATCCTGTCCACATCATCCGGAGTCACAGCATCAAACTCCTCCCAGGTAACATTCTCAAGACTATTCCTCGTCACCCTGCCCTGATCTACCCAGTCAGAGTCCAAATCCCCCTGGATCTGAGCGATTTTGTCATACAGGTATTGTCCGAAATCCTCCGCCCTGCCTTCCAAGGGATCCTCCCGCGCTCCCGGATGGAGCAGGGAGCGGGTTACCCTGAACAGGGCGGCCGGACGATTCCCTGATGACGCAATAGAGGCGGAAAAGTAGTTAAACTTTGCCGTCTTTATCGCCACTAGGTAGGTCTTAATATGCGACCTTACCAGTGTTCGGTCAGGTTCAGCGAGACTGGCCCTCCAACCGCTCTCTAGGCATCTTTTCTGGCGTTTCATCTCCCTCAGCTCCTCGGTGAACCAAGGAGCCACGAGGGATCGACACCGGGTCAGAGGCCGCAAAGGCACGACTCGATCCAAGGCCCCACCAGCCGCCCAATCCCAGGCAGCTACCAGGTCCTCGGCCGAGTCGTGTGCCAGATCTTCAGGAATTGGCCCAAGCTCCGTCTGGAACCTATCAGGATCCATCAGGCGCCTGGGGCGGATCCATCTAATTGGGTCCGCCTCCCTGCGGCGGGGTGTAGCGGTTCGAAGGTCCAGACGAAGGAGTGAGTGATCTGACCATGACAAGGGTTTCATATCTATATCCCCTATAATAAGACCACTCAACCACTGGCCAGAGACAAAAATCAGGTCCAGCGTGTGTCCCTCCCTGTGAGTGGGGCCATGAACTAACTGGGTCAGGTCCATGGCCGTCATGGAAGCCATGAACTCCCGAGCCATCTCTGACGTTTCACCAACGGACGGCAGATTGAAATCACCCATGACCATAAGCCTGGGTGTATCAACTGCCACCGTGGCTATCACGTCGAGTAGCTCGGGCAGGGCCGTTGCCACGCGGCAGGGAGCCAGGTACGTAAGCAGCAAGCCCATCTGAACCCCATGACCCCATCTCACAAAGAGGGACTCACATCCGGCAATCTGTGGCACAGTGGTCTCCCTCGGACCCAGACCTTCATTAATAATAACCGCCACCCCCCCGCCCCTCCCCTGGGCCCTCGGCTGATGGAATGCTCTGAAGCCTGGTGGACACATCTCAACCAGAGGGACCCCTCCCTCCGGGCCCAACCAGGTCTCCGTAATACCCGCCAGGTCCACTCCCCCCTCTTGAATAAGATCATAGATTTTCTCCATGATGATTTGTCTCTAACCTGGATCTTCAGCTCTGTTGATAGCAGAACCATCACAGCTGTAACAGTACATCCATCTTGCTGTTGGTTGTCCTCTTTTCTTTCCTTCCATCTTTGCCATAATTGGAGTCTTTTCCAGAGAGTCAGGTCTTTGCATACTTTGTTCAGAATATAATAATTTAACCCTGGTAATTTCTCGAGTGAGAACTCAGGATTCATTTTTTTTAATGATTCATTTGTTTGTTTTCTTAGTTGTCCATGTTGTTCTCAAGAGGTTTCTTCAATACTGAAATTTTAAAAATGTCAACATTCCTACTTCTTCAAGATCCAACTTTGGCTTCCATAGAGGGAATCTTATCACAGGGAATCTTATGGTTTTTGTTGTTGTTGTTTTACAAAGAGCATAAAAAATAACAGACCAATGAAGAATGAAAGAAAGAAAGAAAGTGTTAGATCAGGCGCAGGAACAGAAGACGTGACCAGCTCGATACATTAAATAACTTTATTAGTTACAAGGTAGCAAGACAAGACTGGCTGGCACGCTGCCGGAGCTCTCCTTATATTCGCTCCCGGCAGACGCACCGCCCCTTGACAGGGATTCAAATCTCCCGCCCGATGGCTAGCAGCCAATCAGGGCGGATGTCCTTATAAGGACATAACACTCCTCCCCCCTTAGTCCGACTGTCAAATCTCGTCCACAAAAGTCACGTAATCGCGCAGGTACGTAAGACGCCTCGGCACCCTAGCTGACCTGCGCAGTCTCACTTCTTCTCCGTCTCTGGCCTGGATGGATGGGGCTCCTTCGTCTCCTGGTTCCCTCTCCGGAACCGGGCTCGGTTCGGCTGTCGAGTGAGCGAGGTCACCCCCAGCGCCTCCGGCCGGACCGCAGACCTTGGATGGCTGGTTCTGTTGGTCTTCCTCCTGGCCTGTGGATCTATCGCCTCGTCTCGGTTGCTCGGTTCTGACCCGGGAAGAGCGTCTGAGTCTCGGTAAGTCTGTCGCTTGCTCCTCCCTGGTCTCCCGGGCGCTGCGGTTCGGTCGCGGTCCGGCCTGCTGCCGGTTGGGTGGTGGTTCCGCTCGGTGCCCTTGGGTCCGGTCCGCCGGCTGTGGGTGGTGCTGGTTGTCGTTGTGCTGTCCGACCTCGCAGGGGTGGTGTTGGTCCCCTCGGTTGGGCTGGTATTGGTCTACCCCGTCAGGTTGGTGGTGGTCGACCTGGTCGGGACGTTGTTGCGGGACGACCTCTGCGGAGCGGCGGAGGTCTCCCCTGCCGGGGTGGTGTAGGTCTCCCCAGCCGGGTTGTTGTTGGCTTTCCCTTCCCCCTAGTCCCTGGTCTACCGTCGGGTGGTGCCTGGGGTCATCCGGGTCGGGTTGTTGTTTCCTGGCTGTCTTCTGCGATGGGCGGGGGTCCCTCTCGCCGGGGAGTCGTGTGCCACCCTCGCCCATGGGTAGTGGGGTGCCCGTCTTGGCTGGGTCCCGGTCTACTCGCCTGGAACTGCGGTCTCCCTGGCTGGGCTGGCGTCGGCTGCCGTCACTGGTGGGGTGCGCTGCTCCTTCTCTGGGCAGGTCCCGGTCTACTTGCGGGCTGGGTTGGTAGTCCCTGGCCCTGTTGTGCCGGGTGCCCACCTGGCTGGATTGGTGTTGCCATCCCCCGTGCGGTTGGCCCCGGTCTACCTCGCTGGACTGCCGACGTGACAGTACCTGGTAGTGTGCCGGGCCGACCTTGTCAGGATGGCGTTGCTCTGCCTCGCAGGGGTGTGGTAGGCCTACCTCGTCTGGGTGTTGTAGGCCTACCTCGCCAGGGTGTTGTAGGCCTACCTCGTCTGGGTGTGGTAGGTCTACCTCGCCGGGGTGTTGTAGGCCTACCTCGTCTGGGTGTTGTAGGCCTCCCTCGTCAGGCTGGTTTTCGTGTGCTCCCCCCCACCTTTTCCGGAGTTGGTCGATGTGACGTCTACAGACCTGTCCATCTTCCAACTCGACGGTGTAGGATTTGGGGCCGGTTGTGCTGGCAATCTTCCCCTTCAGCCACTTAGGAGAGCCGTTGAAATTCAGCGCGAAAACTGAATCTCCGTTGCTGAAGGCGCGAAGCGGGCGGCTGGCGGTTGCGGTCACTTCCGGGCTGTATTGGGGGTGCAGCCGGTCCAAGGGTGACCTCAACCTTCTGCCCATCAGCATTTCGGCCGGGCTCTTGTGGGTGGTGGCATGTGGCGTGATGTGCTGGGTGAGGAGGAAGTTGTCTATGCGTTCTTGCCAGTCTCCCGGGCCCATCTTGGTGAGGGCTTCTTTGGTCAGTCTGACCATGCGTTCAGCTTGTCCGTTTCCGGCCGGCCTGTAAGGGGCGGACAGGGTGTGGCGGATGCCCAGTCCTGCCAGGAAGGACTCCATGGCCAGGGATGTGAGCTGGGGGCCATTGTCCGAGACCAGCACGTCCGGTAGTCCATGTGTGGCGAACAGACGGCGCAAGGCTCGGATCGTCGCTTCTGTTGTGGTAGATGCCATGGGTACCACCTCGAGCCACTTGGAGAAGGCATCTACCACGATGAGGAGGTGTCGCCCCTGCATCGGACCCGCGAAGTCGATGTGGATCCTCGACCAGGGGTTGCTGGGGGTCTCCCACTTTGTGACTTCGGATTGCGGCGGTGCTGGGCGAACTTCTTGGCACGGGTCACATCTGGAGACCCATTGCTCAATGTCTCTGTCCATGGAGGGCCACCAGACGTAGCTCCGTGCCAGGGCCTTCATGCGGACGATGCCCGGATGCCCTTTGTGCATAGTCTCTAACGTTCGCCGTTGCAGAGTGCTTGGAATCAGCACCCTGTCTCCCCATAGCAGACAGCCCTTTATGGTGGACAGCTCCTTCTGTTTCCTGGCAAATGGGCTGAACTTCTCTTCTGGCTTTTCCGATGGCCACCCTCTGAGGATCCAGGACTTCACTTGGCGGAGTGTGGGGTCCTTTTGGGTGTGAACGGCCACATCTGCGGATGACACCGGACAGCTGGTGTCGTCATCAATATGGAATAGGTGGAGCATGGGGGCTGGGTCTTCGACTGGATTTTTCGACGGGCATCTGCTGAGCGCGTCGGCGTTTCCTATGGCTGTGCCTGGCTGGTGCACGAGCCGGTAGGAGTAGCCGGCTAGGAAGATGGCCCATCTCGTCATCCGTGGAGACATGAAGGTCGGGGTGGGTTGGTCGCCTGCAAGGAGTCCCAGGAGTGGCTTGTGGTCGGTGACTATGGTGAAGCGTCTTCCGTAGAGGTATTCGTGGAAGCGCTTCACTCCAGCCACGATGGCCAGGGCTTCTTTGTCCAGCTGACTGTAGTTCCGTTCTGCGCCGGACATGGTCTTCGAGAAGTAGGCGATTGGGGCTTCCGTGCCGTTGGGCAGTTCGTGGCTGAGGACTGCCCCCACCCCGTATGGCGACGCATCACACGTCAGCTTGATGGGCAGCGTCTCGCTGTATTGGATGAGGACGCTTTTGGACGTCAATAGTCTTTTGATGGCCCGGAATGCTGCTTCCTCTTCCTGGCCCCACTTCCAGGAAGCCGATTTCCCCAGCAGGCGGTGGAGTGGCTCAGCAACTGTGGCTTTCTGTTTTAAGAAAATGGCATAGAAGTTGAGCAACCCAAGGAAAGCCTGAAGCTCCGTTTTGTTTTTTGGGCTTGGAGCTTCATGGATTGCTTCCACTTTTGATTTGGTGGGGTGGATGCCAGTGCTATCGATGAGATAGCCCAGGAACTTGACTTCCTGTACTCCTATGATGCACTTGTCCCGCCTGACCCTCAAGCCCTTGGCCTTGAACCGCTGCAGGACAAGCCTGAGCCTTTCCAGGAGTTGAGCTCTTGAGTCACCGGAGATGAGCACATCGTCGAAGTAAGGCACCACCCCTGGAACGCCTTGGAGGAGGCGTTCCATCATAGATTGGAAAATGCCGGGGGCAGCGCTGACTCCAAATTGGAGGCGGTTACATTTGAATGCCTCCCTGTGTGTGACAATTGTTTGTGCCTCCGCCGTTTTTTCATCCACTGGCAGTTGCTGGTAAGCCTGGGCCAGGTCCAGTTTCGCGAAAATTGAACCAGATCCCAGGGAATGCAGCAGGTGTTGCACTACTGGGACTGGGTATGCGCTCTGTGCCAACGCCTTGTTGATGGTACAACGGTAGTTGGCGCAGATGCGCACAGACCCATCATGCTTCAGTGGGGTCACAATGGGGGTCTCCCATGAGGCATGATCGATCGGTTCCAGGACGCCCTGGGCGATCAGCTTATCCAGCTGCTCGTCCACTTTAGGCCGCAGGGCAAACGGAACTCGGCGGGGCTTAAGCCTAATTGGGGTGATTCCCTTGTCCAGATTGAAGGAAATTGGCCTCCCCACAAATTTCCCCAGCTTACCATCGAAGACTTCGTTGAACTCTTCGAGGATGGTGTCGAGTTCGTCCCTATGGATTTCGTGGATGCCCTCAATGGAAAGCCCCAGCGGCTTAAACCACTCCACTCCTAACAGGTTCGGTCGGCTGTTCTCCACGATGGTGATGGGCAGCTCTCCGTTAAAGTCCTTGTATTTGATGTGGATGGTGGTTCTGCCCAGGATTCCAATGGGATTTCCGTTGAAGTCCACAAGCCTCGACTTCGGGGTTTTCAGCTGGGTCTTCTTGCAGGATGGCTTCAGCTGCTGTAGGTGCTGCCAGTCCATGATGGAGTAGGCGGATCCGGAGTCTACCTCCATCTTGCACGGTGACCCCTCTGCCAGCAGCGTCACGTGGAACTTGGTGGTCCCCTCGTCGCTTGTGTGAGCGATGGTGGTCTGGTGCACCGTTCTATTTCGGGGATAGTCCCCCTCCCCGCGCCGGGACTGGTTTGAGGACCGTTTGGATGTCCTCTGGTTGTCTTTGCGATTCTCCCAGGCTCGTGGTCTGGGCGGGTCCGGGGCTGGGTCTGTGGGTCTGCAGGCCTCTGCGATGTGCCCCCTCTTCAGGCATCGGCGGCAGGTCGCGTCCCTCCATCTGCAGGTTGCCCTGGGGTGGTCACCTCTGCAGCTGCCGCATCGTTCTCCCCGGTCGCCATGCTGTGGGTTTTCCCGCCTGGGGGGGCGGGAGACCTTGTGGACAGCCATTTCCTCATCTGACTCGGATTGTGTGGTTGCCTCGTCTGATGAGGTCAGGCCCGACTTGTGGATCTTATGGATCCCTCTTGCCTTTATCATTGCGGCGGCTGCTTTCTCTGATGTTTCGGCTGCTGTCGCCTCGTCGAGGACGTCTTTGAGCGGGATCCTCTTTTGGTTGAGGAATTTCTTCTGCAGCCCCACATCTCGCATTCCAAAAACAACGCGGTCTCGGATGGCATTATCCACGTTGTCGAACTCGCAGTTGGCAGCGATTTGGCGAAGCGCTGCCATGAATTCCTTGATGGATTCACCTTCCCGCTGGTTTCTTTGCTGGAAGGTGAACCTGTTTGCGATGGGGGTGCCTGTAGGTGCGTAGTGCTCCTGTAGGACTTCCTGCAGGTCGTTCCAGGACATCTCCTCAATGTCCCTGGGTGCCACGAGGTCAATCGCCATCTCTAGGACGTCCGATCCACAATGAGCCAGGAAGAGGGCTCTTTTCCGCTCATCGTCGAGGTTCTGGTAGCCATTACCTCGCAGGAACTGTCGGAATCGGACCATGTATGACATCCACTTCTCCCGGGATGGGTCGAATGGGTTCAGCGCGGTCATCGGGGCTTGCGGGGTAGCCATTCTGGAAGTCGCTGTGGTGTAGTGACTTCAGCTCGGTGGGCGATCGTGCCGTGAGTCTTTCTCAGGTTCTCTTCTCTTAGTCCTTCGTCGCCAGTGTTAGATCAGGCGCAGGAACAGAAGACGTGACCAGCTCGATACATTAAATAACTTTATTAGTTACAAGGTAGCAAGACAAGACTGGCTGGCACGCTGCCGGAGCTCTCCTTATATTCGCTCCCGGCAGACGCACCGCCCCTTGACAGGGATTCAAATCTCCCGCCCGATGGCTAGCAGCCAATCAGGGCGGATGTCCTTATAAGGACATAACAGAAAGAAAGAAGAAAAAGTGCAGAAAGAGAATCAAAAAGAAAAAAAGAAACTTCTGATTTCTTCTGCAGCAAATATAAATACAATTCAAATATTAACTCTATGATTACAAAAGTAACCCTCTCTTTTTTCTATTATCTACCATGTTTCCCTAAAAATACAAACCTGTCTTATATTTTTTTGAATCCTGAAATAAGCGCTTGGCCTTATTGCCATGCACTCAAAAGCCCGATTGGGAAAAAAAACTGTTTAAACTCTTGCCGCGGGGCTTCAAAGGGCCAACCTACAGCTGATCAGTGTTAAAAAAAAAATGAGTAGGCCATGCCTGCAAAAATAGAAAAAACAGCTCCTGTTAACAGCTTCCGCTAGGTTAATTAGCTGCAAAAAGCTGCAAAAAGTTCCTGGAGCAGATTTTTTTCCCCCTAGCTATGCTGAAAACAAAAGCGAAAGTAAAGCTGCAACGTGACAAAATGAGGCAGAGAGAGAGATTTCTTTCTTTTTCTTTTTCTTTTTCCTCACCAAAAAAGGTAGGTACAAAACTGCAAACAATGGGAAATTTTGGGCAAAAGAGGAGAGTTCAAGATTTTAAAACACAAAAGAAAAAAAGCTCTATTTAACTAGGGAATTGTAATAATTGAGATACTATTAATAATTGTATATTGTGTTGAAAGCAGAAATGGTTAAGTTGTGGATTAGAGGAATATATGGGAGAAATTATTTGGTTTATTATTATTGGTAAATATAATTAATTGATTTGTAAGAAATTGGATTGCATGGAAATAATTGGAATATTGTTGAATAATTGGAAGATAGTTATATAACTAATTGATTTATATTAAAATGTTGAATTTGTATTAAACAACTGTATTACATAATTACATAATTAACCAATGTGAGGATGGATATAAAAATAGATGACAATGGGAAGGGGTATAATATAGAATAGAAGGGAAAAATTGAATTTGATTAAGATTAGAGATGAGGATGAAGGGTAATATTGTTTTTTTTAAAAACTAGATGAGGAATAAATATGGCAAAAAGGAAATATAGAAATTGTAAATTTAATTGAAATGACTAAACGCTGTTTAAATTTGTGAACCAGCCAAATATTCTGTTCAAAGAAAATACATTGTATGTTTGTATGTGTGTTTCTAATTATTGCCATTTATTCATATTTGTTCTCTTTTATTCTTTAAAGTTTAACAATTCATTCTTAATCTTAATATCTTTATATTTGCTTGGGGTTGGCTTTCTTCCCTTTCATCTTTTTTATTGTACAGCAATCTTTCTCCTCAAACCTACCACCACTCTCTTTTCTTTCCTTCTTACTTTCTCTTCCCCCCACCCTCTTTTTCTCCTCCCTACTTCCTCTTCCTTTCTCCTTCTCCTCCTCTCTTCCTCCCTCTCTTACCCTCACTCCTACTCTAATTTCCATTCCTTCATCCCTCTCTATTGCTGTATCCTTTAATGCATATGGACTACTCAGAGGGCTGAAAAAGTTATTTTTGACTGGTCCTCACACTTTTGACCAGTCCTCGAACTTACGACTGTCCTCACATTTTACGTTTTTGCCCTATCTTGTCACCATGGTGAAGAGAAGCAGTTGTGAAATGAGTGACATGGTTGTTAAGAATGCTGCACGGGCATAAATGTGAGGATGGTCATAAGTGTGAGGACCAGTCAAAAGTGTGAGGACCTGTCAGAAATGGCTTTTCAGCCCTCTGAGTAGTCCCTATACACATAGCCATGGCCACCCGGTCACATGACCAGGTAGCCACTCCCACCCAGTCACATGGCCTCCAAGCCACGCCCACACAATAAGTCACGCCCACAATGGTGTCCTTCTTACCAATGTTAAAATCTGTTCACCTTACCCTATACACATAGCCATGGCCACCCGGTCACATGACCAGCTAGCCACGCCCACCCAGTCACGTGACCAGCTAGCCACACCCACCCAGTCACATGACCAGCTAGCCACGCCCACCCAGTCACATGACCAGCTAGCCACACCCACAAAATAAGCCACACCCACAATGTCCCTCTTTACCAATGTTAAAATCTGGTCACCTTATTGTTGGGGAAAATATGCTGACTCTGTAAACTGCTTAGAGAGGGCTGTAAAATCACTATGAAGCGGTATATAAATCTAAGTGTTATTGCTATATATATTTACTCCAAAATGAAGTAGAGGAAGTCTGAAAATCAAGGCCCCTGGACTTCTTTTCAACCTCTTAATATTAGCTTTGCCCTGGTGGTGTGAACAGGAGAAAGAAGGGGGAACTTACAATGAAGGAGGCCATTTCAAACATTTGCCCAAAAGTATCTAACACAGGGATGCACAGGGAGGATGTTTTTTGGATTCCCCCCCCCCGCCACAATTTTCAAACTTTATATTCCTTTTGTTACTTTCGCTCTAAACCAAATTTGATACCAATCCGCTTTTGTGGAGTTTGTTTCATTCACAGTCCCAAGCCTTTTTTTTAATACTGTTTTTCCAACATTCTATTGAGCTGGAAAAAATAAAAAGAAAAAATTAAGGTGGCCTTAATTAAGTTTTACATGTCGATACAGGTAGTCCTTGACTTATGACCACAATTGAGTCCAAAATTTCTGTTGCTAAGTGAAACATTACTTAAGTAAATGTTGTCATCCTTTTTTGTCACAGTTGCTAAGTGAATCACTGCAAGTTGTTAAGTTAGTAACACGGTTGAAAAGTGAAGCTGGCTTCCCCATTGGCTTTGCTTGTAAGAAAATCGCAAAAGGTGATCACAGGACCCCAAGACACCACAACCATCATAAATATGAGTCAGTTACCAAGTGTCTGAATTTTGATCACATGATCATGGGGAATGCTGCAACGGTCTTATGTGTGAAAAACTGTCTTAACAGTCATTTTCTTTTAGAGCTGTTGGGTAACTTTGAATGGTCACTAAATTAACTGTTTTAAATCGAGGACTATCTGTAACAACTTTGTGCGTCCCCACTGTCTGAATACTTTTGTCTTCCTTCCTGGATACAACAGAGTCACTATCAAGGTCTCCTTAACCAGGCCTTTGGGTCTCTCTGTTCTACCCAAGCAGAATTTTGTGGTGAGAATTTTGCTGATCTGAAAGAAATACTGAAGGAGCAAACTTAAGAAGTATTTTTCCACTGGAAAAAAAACATAATAACAGGTGGGTAGGGGAGAATCTGATATATATCATAAGAACTGCTGGATATGTTGATCCTGTTCCCTCACTAATCCCTAAAGTGGCAGTCAACCAGCATTGTTTTGTTCAGATTTCAAGGATGGTCTCTGGAGAAAAACAGATGATACAGAAAAAAAAATGTGAACTCTTTCTAGTTTGGTCCCAGGAGGAAAGAGAAAAATGAATAAAAATATACTTCGCTTGCAGCATCCGTTTCACAGAAGATTCTGCCAAAGCTTGCTCAGCTGTTGATGGAAAATCAATGAATCAATCCTGAATATTTAGTAGATGGCAGTGTGAATCTGCTGAAGTGTAAGAGCGTTTATTTTTGTAATGCTCTGACATTCTTTCTTGTTTTACAGTCAATTATGTTTGCTGAAAGTTTTCTGCAGCACCTTTTCATTAATCAACATTGGGCAATTAAAACAATGATAATTATTCTTGAAAACAGAAAGGTAACAAAAATAAACAACAGAGGGTAACAATATTATTCCACATGTGAAACCAAAATCTTATTATTTAAATGTAAATTTCAATATTAAATGCATCAATGAAATATTTGGATATGTGTGTATGTCTCTTGGTGTGCATAAAATCCTTTCTATATTGGGCAATTTTTAGCTATAGTTGTTCAATCTACACACCTAGATTCATACACTTGCAATTTTTTAAATGTAAACAAATGTGGCAGCAAGAACAATTCCAATTCCTTACCATTCATCATAGCATTGGTTTCTATTTGGTTTCCTTTCCCTCCCTCCCTCCCTCCCTCCTCCCTCCCTCCCTCCCTTCCTTACTTCCTCCCTCCCTCCCACCCTCCCTCCCTCCCTTCTTTCTCCTATTTAAAAAAGAAGAAAAAAATCAATGTATCACATTGCTCATGGTTTGTAATCATCTCTAGAAATTCAGAGGTGAACAGGACACCTTCATTCATTCATTTAGATAGTCAATATATATAGCTTCCCACTCGTTATTTAGGTGTTATGAGAAAATAAGTTTTATTTACTAATGATGAAATAAATTAAATCAGAAATGGCAGCAGAAAGAAAACTACAGTGTGTATTGTCCATTTTAACTTTAAATCAGTTTTCCACGGGTTTTCCTACCATATCTGTAACCATATTTTTTTTTCCTTTTCTAAAATATTGGACTTTCCAATGTTGGGAAAAAGCAATATCAGGGCCTTTAGGAACCAGGGGTAGAAGAAAAGTGATGAGTTCCAGTGATGGATTCCTACTTTGAGACTGTTGCTTTATTTTTATTGTTGTTGTTGTTGTTGTTGTTGTTGTTGTTGTTGTTGTTATTGTTATTATTATTATTATTATTCAATACGTACAGGTGGTTGTTGGGTTTCTTTTAGAGGAGATTTGTTTTACAGGAGAATGGCTTCAAGGATAGCGTCATCACTGGAGGCTTTCAAGAAGAGACTGGACTGTCATCTGTCAGAAATGGTGTAGGGTCTCCTGCTTGGACGGGGATCTTGGACTAGATGACCTACAAGGTCCCTTCCAACTCTGTTAATCTGTTGAAAGTCAGTTTGACACCTTTCAACTATCTTAACTTGACTCTAAGCTTCTTGCAATTTTCTTAGCAAGATTTCAGAAGTGGTTTGCTCTTGTATGCTTCCTAGGGTTGAGAGTGAGTGGCTGGCCCATGGTCATCTAGCTGGCTTTGTGTCTAAGGCAGAACTGGAATTCACAATTTTGTTGTTTCTAACCTAGTGCCTTTAACCAATACACCAATGTATTTAATAAAATACATTAAAAAGTAATTAAAAGAAATAAAAGAATAATACTATTCACAATTGTTTATTTCCTTGTCAGAGGACCCCAGAATTACTTATGCAGACCATTTAGAATACCTTCTGTGGATGAAACCAAGCCAGAAGGAGATGCAATTCATTCTGAAATCCTTGGTGAGCAGCTAGCATTGTAATACAATTTACTATTTGGAGCTGATAATCCTTCTTACTCTTTTGACTCCTGCAGAATCTTCTATTTCATCTGCAGAGTTTTATTGGATCACATATAGTTAATTCTTTGTATCAGTGAGTTAATATGTTGCTTTCAATGTGGATTGAAATCATTTGAGAAAGAAAATTAAGTCCTGGTAAGTCTTCATTTTGACAGCTGCAATTCAATCTAGGAAGGAATATATATATATATACTGTATATTTTCCCCATCTGGAGATAACCTGCTGTTGCACCTGTCCAACACGGTAAATTAGAAAGCTGTAAATTCCTAACTATTTAATAGTTTTTACAACAATGTTAAACCCCAAGTAATATTTTTTTTCCTATGCTGAATTCCATGGCAGCATTTTAGGGTTTTTTTTCCCTTTATTAATTCAATAATCTGAATTTCAATGACTACATTGTTATATGGTACATTACATTGAGAGTGCTAACTAGCACAACTATAATTGCAACAGTTAGCATATAATTTCAATTTATGTTCTTGAGTTGCTGATTTAACTTCTGAATCTTTATTTTCCTGACTTATTTTCATTGCTAATGGTTATAATGCCAATTAAAATAACGAAAGAGAAATGAGACAACTTTGTTTTGTCCCCTTACCATGATGCATGGTTGCAATAAAAACCATTTACTATTCTTTTTATTTATTTATTTTTATGTCACATTTGGAGACCGCACATCTCACTCACAAATCAACTCTTGACTTATCTTACCTATTATCTTGGCTTTTTATTCTTTATAATTATTTGCACTCAAGTTAAAAAAGAAAAATTTAGAACTACAGTTCATTTTTTTTCAAATCTGAAGCATGAAAGACCATTTCAGATTGTCAAATGTTTTTTCTGCATCAAGGGAAATCATGGTTTTGAGGGGTGTTTTCTAATTTTTTTTATCCTGTCAATAACGTACAGAATATGTCTGCTATTTTCTCTCACGTCTCTCTGAGAAACAAATCCTGTCTAATCAGCCTATAGCATTTCAGTTTAAAAAAAAAAAACCACATGTATTCTCTTTCAGAGACTAGCGTTAAAAAGTTTGTAATCTACATTCAAGTCTGTATCACTCTGGGAGAGTCAAATATTTTATTTTCTTATACATCAAAGAGATAAAGATTTATTTCTATGATGAAGGAGGTTCTCCGTATCCTGAAATTCATTTGTGATTTCATTTAAGTAATGAATGTATAAAAATACAGACAGTTTGGTGTAGTGGTTAAGGCATCAGGCTAGAAACTGGGAGACTCAGAGTTCTAGTTCTGCCTTGGACACAAAGCCAGCTGGGTGACTTTGGGCCAGAAGAAGGCAATGGCAAACCATTTCTGAAAAGCTTTGCCAAGAAAAGGCTCTGAGACAGTCTCTGAGAATCAGACATGATTGAACTGAATGGGGAACCCCCCCCCCACACACACATTCTTATTGTACGATAACTGATAACCTGGCATTGCCCAGTTATTTATTTATCCCAATCCTGTATTAGATAGGAAGAGCAACTTCACCCTCAGCCCTGATTTCAGCTGCTTATTGACAAAATGGTACTAAAAAATGCAAAACGAAGAACAAAATTAAATATGGCATGGATAGATTACAAGAAGGCATTTGACATTTTACCCCATAGCTGGATTAACGCCTGTTTGGAAAATTTTGGAATCAGCAAAAATATTTGTATATTTTTGAAAGCAAATATGCAAAAATGGAAAACAGTTCTAACAGCAAATGGGGAAAACATTTGCAAAGTCAACATCAGAAGAGGAATCTTCCAAGGGGACTCACTTTCGCCATTACTGTTCAACATCGCATTAATTCCACTGACAATAATTCTACAAAACACAAAACTGGGCTACCAAATCTCAAGCCAACATGGCAAGATAAACCATCTACTATACATGGATGACTTAAATTAGTTAAAAATGTTTTCCCTGTGCCCTCAGAAGCGTCAAGTAAAATGATACCATCTCGTTGTTTTGGTAGCTGATCCATTATCATTTGGTATGCTTTTTTCTGATCTTGATTTAGGGGTGGCTTCTTGTCCACGATATATGCACTAAGCTGTTTGATGTTGTAGTTCTTTTCTCGTATGTAATGTGCATGAAGTACGTCGTGTTGGTCTTGTAGTGGTGCAGGTAGGCCAAGTTGCAGTAATGTTTTATTGATCATGGCCATACATTTGTCCTCAAGAATAATCAAAGCCTTGTTGAAAGTGTCCAGACCAAACATAATTTCTAATGTTGGATTTTCCCCCTTACCTGAGGGGGCCCCCATGTGGAGTACTGTGAAGCCATTACCATGGCAACTCCACTGTGCTGTACAGTAGAAGCCATTTTAAGGCACTACAGTAGAAGCCATTTTAAGGCACAATAGGCTGTATCTTAATAGAATACAAACCCTGAGGGGTGTTAGGGGTGTATTTTTTTCAGAGAGTAAGCCATCTATGTACCAAGTTTGGTTGAAATTGCTCAAGACGTTCCAGAGTTATGCTGGAACATACACACACACACATACACACACAGCTATATACATATACATACATACATACATACATACATACATACATACATACATACATATACACACATATCAGAAATGCTGTCAAATCCTTCAGCTTTAGTTTTTTAATTGTATCTCTTCTCTTATCTTCAGGTAAGAACTTCCATTTGTTGATCTATAATATTATATTTTATTCAAATATTCTTCAATGTTTTCCAGATCAATTGTCTCTACTGTATAAACTGAAATAATGATCCATCGTTTGACCCATCATTTCTCTTATTTCCCCCCCAAAAAAGCCACCCCCCCAAACATGCTTGATTCCACCCCAAATAGAAATAATAGTTATTCTACACTTTTCCTTAGACAATGGAATTATTGCCTTTCTCAAACTATATGGCTTGATAATATTCAGCTTCCTGTAAGCCTCTTTTACTTCCAATAAACCAAAGTATTCCCTATTGCTTTTATCTTTTACTATAAAACTCAGATTGTGTTAACTTCATGCTTCTGTTTCTCTCTGTTCGATGCGAGAGAGATAACCATTCTCTCCTAAAGGTAGAACCTAGCCAACTTTGATTGACCAAAAAATTAAGCAGAGTTTAATCTGTTTAGTATTTGAATAGAAATCTGTTCAGAAGTTCCAGGGTTACCTAGATTGAGAAGTTTAAAATAAAACAAAGTAGAAGACAATAGCAAACTGTTACCATGTTGCTGCCAAGGAAACAATATACATAAATTGCTGAATTAAGCAGGACTGAAGCTTACTTTGAAAATATCATCAGTCTAAGAAACAAACTAAAGTTCACCATGCTGTTCCATATAACAACAACAAAATCCATAGTTCATGGTTAAGCAATATCTTTATTTTGGAATGGTCAGTGGCCATTAAATGGTTCTGCAGCAAAATATAAAAGCAGATAGAATGGGGAAGGAAAAAGAGGGAAAGCATACTTGATGCTGAAGTCATGAAAAGTGGGAACTGGAAAAAAACTGGAAGAACTGCAAAACCAACATAAAATAAGACACCCTGAGATATCATACAGGATTTATTCTAGTTTACATCTAAGATTGATGGGAAGAACAACCCAACACAAACTGATTCTTCCATTTTTGAAACTATAAAAATGCAATAATTCCCCAGACTTCTCTTCAGACATATTGAAGATAAACTAAATATATTCTTTCATATCTAGAATACAGAATAACAGAGTTGGAAGGGACCTTGAAGGTCTTCTAATCCAACCTTCTACTCAAGCAGGAGACTCTATACCAGTGATGGCTAACCTTTTTGCCATCACGTGCCTAAAACAGGGGGAGTGCGGTGTGGTCACACGCATACATGCCCACACCCATAATTCTATGTGTCCTGCCCCCCTGTGCATGGGCACGTGACACCCCCCCATGCTTCCCCCGCTTTTGGCATGTGATGGCACAGTGGACCCGGTAGGCCCATTTTTCCCCCTCCCCAGGCTCCAGAGGCTTTCTAGGAGCCTGGGGAGGGCAAAAACAGCCATCCCAAACCCCCCAGGAGGCTCTCCGGAAGCCAGAAACAATCCATTTGCCAACTTCTGGTGGGCCCAGAAGGCTGGAAAATCAGCTGGTCGGTGCACGCATGCGTGCTGGAGCTGAGCTAGGGCAACACTTGTGTGCCCACCAATATGGCTTCCCATGCCATCTGTGGCATGGGTACCATATGTTCGCAATCACAGCTCTATACTATTTCAGATAAATGCTGTGCAATCTCTTCTTAAAAAACCTCCAGTGATGGAGCAGCACCTACAATTTCTGGAGGCATGCTATCTCACTGACTAATTGTTCTCACTGTCAGGAATTAATTCTAGATTGCCATATTTGCGCTGTAGACACCCAGACAATTATTATGTGGCAGCAAGAAACTAGAACTAAAACTATAAGTAAGTGTACATTTGCTTCCATCTAGTACTCATCAATACTTTCATCTACTGGTTGTTCAAATATGTTGGTGAAAAGCAAACTGCCCAATTACTGTTTGAAGATAGGTTTGGCAAGGGAACCAAAAAGTGTGTGTGGTTGTGTGGCTATGTATGTGTGTGTGTGTGTATGTGTGTACAGCATTAGACCTAAATATTTGATAAGGTATGCAAAGGGACATAGTTGGGAAAAGTGTCCTAGATCAGGCAGTGCCATTATCAAGCAAAATATCCCATTTTTCCAGAAATGAGTAATTGTGGACAATTATGAATGGTGGATGAATTGGTGTGTGCCAGCAATAGAAGTCAGGGTGTCTTTTCCAATCACTCCAGTCTTCCCCAGCCTGATGCCCGGATAGATTTAATGGCATAATGAGAATGATTTTCCCTGCAGCATTGCAACATATTATTGATTCCTTCACCTAAAACTTTTAGGTCAATAATTCTGACAGCAGCCATTCTTTATAATACTGCTCAAGCCCTTTCAGCATGTGACACTATGATTCTCCTCACTTGTCATCCTGTCTCTCTGAATATTTTGTATTGCTTTTTCATCTTGTCGTGTCTGTTCATAATGGATTATAAATGGTGAGCACAGAATATATCCTTGTGTTGATTAAGTTCTCGAAACCAATGGGAAGAGGAAAAAAAGAAACAAAGATTATCCAGGGTGCTCATTTGTCAGGCTGAGCAATAGGCAAAATAGAAACTTGGCGTGAAGGTATCACCATAAGGTTTTCACTGTTGCATGATATCGTGCTATTTCAAAAAGTCACTCCAAGGAATGGCAACCAGCTTCTACAGTGGAAGCTTTTAATCTGCCTGGAATCAAGCATCAAGTTTTTGAAACATTTCATAGGTATCAATTCCACTACGGTTTGAGGTTAAGTCCAAATTTTGTACTTAATATTTTAAAATGAGCAAATTAGCTTAAATCTCAGAACTTTTATTTTGTGGATTTACAAACAGAATACAGGTAGTCCTCGACTTACAACAGTTTGCTTACAAGTTACAATGGCACTGAAAAAAGTGACTTATGGCCATTGTAGCATCTCCATGAGCCCCTTAAATAACTCTGTCCCATGCCATGTGGGGCTCTAAAGGTCAAATCCAACACCTCAAGTGAGACTGGATACAAACTGGCAACCAAGGTAGTTTGCAGAACAGAGGTGTAGCAATAGCAATAGCACTTAGACTTACCTACCGCTTTACAGTGCTTTATAGCCCTCTCTAAGTGGTTTACAGAGTCAGCATATTGCCCCCAACAATCTGGGTCCTCATTTTACCGACCTCGGAAGGATGGAAGGATGAGTCAACCTTGAGCCTGGTGAGATTTGAATTGCCAAATTGCAGGCAGCTGGTAGTCAGCAGAAGTAGCCTGCAGTACTGCACTGTGCCACTGTGGCTCATAACATGAGAAACATACCTAACTGCCTGCACTGCTGCATTTGGCACCAGCTGAAGTTTCCATATACTCTTCAAGGGCAGCCCCATGTAGACTGCATGGCAATAGCCCAACCAGGAGATGACTAGGGCATGAGTAACTGTGAATAGAGCCCTCAATCCAGGAATGGGCACAAATGGCACACAATATGAAGTTGTGCAAAGACCCTGCTAGGTACAATTGCCATCTGCTCCTCATGAGTCCAGGAGGATTCCCAAATTGCACATGGAATCTATTTGGGGCAGAGTAGCCCCATCTAGCACTAAATAAAGATGGTATAGTCCCATCCCTAGAAGATCCCCAAACCCAAAGCCACTCACTCTTGCCAGGGTTCAGTTGAAGCCTGTTATTCTTCATCCACACCCACACAGACTCCAGATACCAGGATAAGATGTCCAGAGCATCCCTTACTTCACCAGAAGCAGAGATGTACAATTTCAGTGTCTGTTTCCTTTGAGTCTGATTAAATTGGACTGGATGAGATTTCCAGTATTTGCTTTCCCTTACAGGTCATAATTCCCTCTCCAATTGTAAAGGTGGAAATCCAAAAGTTCAGTTCTGCCTGGAATACACAGCATCTGCTTAAGTATTCTGCACCTCATTCTACAATGAAGGCTTTGTTTGATTGATTTTTTTTTAAGTACTGCTATCAACATCTGATATGGCTCTGCAAGATTAGGAAATACAAGCCTTGAAGTTTTCTTTTCACCCTAATACATGTGAAAGATGTTGAGATTTGCCATAGGGCCCAATGCTCCAGAGTAACACCTGTTCTGAAAGTGAGCTAGCTAAGCTCATTGGAGAGAAGAGAAGTGGGAGGGGGGGAGAGGATCAGCCTTCCTGGTGAGATCAGGCAGGAAATGAAGCCAGATGAGTTAATTTTATTTACAATAAGTATACAATGAGAAGCAGCTCTACTTTACAACACTAACTCTACTCTGAAGACAACATTAGCAGAATCTTGTAAATCTAAAAGTGTGATCTGCTCATCATTGTCAGATACAAGAAACCAGGAGCCAGGATAGAATTTAGAAAACACTGTGGATGTATACACAAAAATCTGATCTACTAATGGTCCAGGTAAATTGGTGCCAGATAAGAGGCTTCAAAGAGGCCTGGACTTAGGTCTCTTTCGGAAGTGTAGGGAGTCCAGACTGATGACCCTGCCTTAGGCTCAGTCCAGTCATCTCCTACAATCATCTCCTTTACAGCCCGATAGGATCAAGAGAAGGTCTCTTCTCTTGATCCACCCACTATGCAACTGTGTGCTTATGTTCCCTCTTATCTGATGTTCCCTAAGGAGCATCTCTTTGTCCAATCTCCCAAGGTTATTCCCACATACTATTACATGGAGTTGAGAGATTTGATGGAGCTGCTCTGATGAAAATGCCATTGATGCAAATGATGCCTTATGGATAATAAAAATAGGGGATGTTTCAATCCAAAACAAACAGAATGGAAGCATACATTACAAAGGCCATTACAACTGCTGACATTAGGCAATGAATTTCCTGAGCAGCTTTACCTTATTTTCATAGTGAATCTTGTTAAAACCTGACTTTTCCCCCCTTATGTTATACAGTACACAAGAGAGCCTCACTGACTTGGGGAGGTATATTTCAGAGTCAACATACACAGGATTGCCATGTCAGTTTGGCATAATGAATAGCGGCATCACCCAGCTTCTGGAAAGAAGTTGATATTTCAAATACTAGTTCCTGACTCATTAGTCATCAGCATCCTTCAAAAATATATATTTTAGTGGGTCTTAGTTTCAGCCTTTTCCACTCAAGATCCAAAGAAGTTGAATTCTAGGCTGGAAAACTGCTCTGCTGTTGACTTCAGTTTTCTTTGCCCGGCACTAAGGCATTCTTTGAGCTTTATCAGTTTCCTGAATCAAAAGCTCAGGCACAGGTGCTGATGCTGCCAAACTGGTTTCTTCAGTGACTGTTTCAAGAGATAAGATTGCCAGAGGCTCTATAATCAGTGTGGGTGAACAAATCAATTCCCTTACATAAAACAAAGCCAGAGTCTCTAAAACTAGTCCTCTGAGAGAGAGGGAAAGAGGGAAAGAGAGAAGGAGAGAGAGGGGGGTAGAGAGAGAGAGCGATTGGGAGGGAGAAATTTTTGAACTCATGAGGGAAATAAACAGTGATTAAATAAAGGCCAACCAAGGAAAGGAGGGGACCAATAAAATGAAAGAGCGGAGGAAAGAGAATTGCATTATAACTCTGAGAAAATCTCAGGAGGAGAACCCAAATACTAGTTTCTTTGCAGCAAAGAATGTTGCATTAGGAAAAGCTGATGGGGAGAGGAGCACCAGAAATCAGAACAGCAGCTCCCCTGCGTGCACACATGGGAGCGCTGGAAACTGGAAAAGCAGTTCCCCAGAATGCATCAGGGGTGAAATCCAGCAGGTTCTGATAAGTTCTGGAGAACCGGTAGCGGAATTTTTGAGCAGTTTGGAGAACCGGCAAATACCACCTCTGGCTGGCCCCAGAGTGGGGTGGGAATGGAGATTTTGCAGTATCCTTCCCCTGGAGTGGGGAGGAAATGGAGGTTTTGCAGTATCTTCCCCTGCCACACCCACCAAGCCACATCCACCAAGCCACACATGCCTACCAAGCCACGCCCACAGAACCGGTAATAAAAATATTTGGATTTCACCACTGGCGCGCATGCACGTCAGGGAGCTGGTCTTCTGGTTTCCGGCACTCCTATGTGTGCGTAGACCAGCTGGCCAGTGAGCATGTGCATGCCGGAACTTGGAAGAGCAACAGGCGACGGCTAGCGTGCCTGGAGAGGTGGCTCTGCGTGCCACTTCTGGCATGTGTGCCATAAGTTCGCCATCACTGCTTTAGAGGTAAGCTCCTTCTAGAAAGTGCCAAGCCTTCTGGGCTTGGGGGCTCTGTGTCATGGACCTCAACAATGATTTTGGTGGCGGGGAATAAGCAGATTGTAACCTCTAGTGCAGAGCAAGAAGCACAACCCAAGGCTCTATGAACTGTTGGAGAAATATCCCACCTGAAACAGACTGGAGAGAGTTAACAGTGCCTATTTTATTGCATAACAAGGAACACTGATCATTTCCCTGAAAGAAAAGGGCACTTGGGTAGAAACAAGAGCTGAATAAATTTGTTTTATAAATACACATTCATTTAATTTATTTTCCCATAATTAATGAAGAATAGGCAAGCGAGTTTTTGTTATAAATATGTTCACCTGTATATTCATAAATATTGTGTTCCTTGAGACTAAATAAGAACTTGTTTTGACCAGCTAAAGACTATGGTGGTCATGCCAATTCATCAGGTTGAATTCATTTGAGCCTATTTCTTCTAGGATATGTAGATTGTGTTCCTGTCTACATAATCTGCTTGGTTCTTATTAACCAAACTCCCTTGAAAGGTAACATATGACATATCTATCTGGCTCCCTCCTTCTAATCAAATTCATTAGATTGGCCAACTCACATCTCTGGGCAGAAGACAAGTTAAAAAAGAAAACATATTCAATAAAATGAGTGGCGCAGCAGACTAATGCTACTGTTAAAAGGTAGTATTTAGCTTCCAGCTGCCTGCAATTACTGCGAGTTCAATTCTCACCAGGCTCAAGGTTGACTCAGCCTTCCATCCTTTCTAAGGTAAGTAAAATGAGGACCTGGTTTGTGGGGGCAATAAGCTGACTTTGTATAAAATATACAAAAGTATGAAGGCTATTGCTTAATGCATTGGAAGCCGCCCTGAGTCTCAGGAGAAGGGCGGCATATAAGTCAAAAATTTTTTTTTTAAAAAAAACATAATTATATAACTATAACCAACATACCCCCAACATACCCCAATACTTTGATACAATCATATTCAGGGGCCACAAACTCCAGCTCCAGGAGTATAGAAGAAAAAGCCAGGTCTTCAAGGCCCATTTAAAGAACATAAAGTTCAGGTCTATTCAAATCTTCAGGGAGATACTATTTCAAAGTTCAGACACTGCTCACAGAAAGCAAATAATTTGAGTCTCATCAGCTTGCACTGTTTTAAAGAGGCAACTTGAAGCACGTCCATCGTGTTGGATCTTATCAGACAGGTGGAAACATTGAGAGAGATAGCCTTAGATAACCAAAGTATTATTCCACGAAGGTCTTTATAGGTAGCAATCAAAATCTGGAATTGCATTGGACCTTACTGGTAACTACGGTGCAGCTTCCGAGTGCCTTCAAAATGTAGCCCCATGTAGAACACGTTGCAATAGTCCATAAATGAAGTGACTAGAGCAGGAGTGATTCTGATAAGAGATGCAATTGGTACACCAGATCAATATGAGTAAAAGTCTTTCTGCCCATAGTTTCCACCTGTTGTTCCAACAAGAGTTGAACATCCAGGAGGATACCCAAATTGTGTGTCAATTCTGTATGGGGAATTTCGGAACTAAACATAGAAACTCCATAGGACCAGAAATATAAGGAACACACAGTGTTAGATCTTCTTAAAGTTGGATTTAAGCCTGATTTTCCCCATCCAGAGTTCAACAACCTTCAGGCTCTGGAACAAGATGCCTAAAACATTACTTATTTGGCCTAGGGATAAGATGCACAATTGGGAATCATCAGCATTCTGATGATACCTAACCCTGTTTTGATTGATGACCTCACATGCTGATTTCTGTAGACATTGAACTGCAGGGTTGAGAGCATCAATTCCTGTGGCACTCCACAAGGCAAAAATCACAGTTCTGACTTCTTTGCCCTTTCCCATCAACACTAACTGGAATCAGCCATAGAGAAAGGAGCAGAGCCTCTGCAAAATCATCTGGCTCCTAACCAGCCATACTAACTCCAACCCACTGAGCCATAACCTGATCAATGCTATCAAAGGCCAGTAAGAACAATCATGCCACCACTATCTTATTGCTGTTGGGGGTCTTCAACATGCCTTTTGCATTCTTTCCAATCCCTTAACAATAGTTGATTCACGATTCACACGACTTCCTCACGTGCAGGAGAGGATTTAGACCAAAGGAATTAACAACTGTACAATTTACTGCCCACTATCTCTCCCAGAAGGATGCATTGGATATGTTGCTGTTTGTCCTGATCTTTTTTTCTCTACAGCCCATGATCAGATCCAGTCCTCCAGGTTCTTTCTGTACAAGATTTGGCTCTGTTCTGTTTAATTTCCAAAAAAATAAGGAGAGGAAGACATGGTACATCATGACCAGCAGTCAGCAGACCAACAGACAATTGGACAGAGTCTCAAGCTCCTTTACCCATTTTTCCCATCCTTCCATTGGATGGGAAAGAATAAAATGGGTTGGCTTCACTTTTTTCCCAAATAATATATTTCTGTTTTGAGATTGTCTGAGGAGAAACTCATCCATCAAAAACAGATAAGCCACTTGTCTCAATCACTATCTGAAAGCCTGCATTAAACTGGGACTCCAAGTCAGAAAAATGCAAACAATTCCAAAATTTTGACTGGTCTACTCCACTGGATGGATGAGAATAGCCCGTTAGTACACCAGGGCCTAGTCAAGTAGCCCCTCTTCACTTGACACAACTTGTATGGTGGAACAGTGTTGTTGCTATGGTGGCAGAGAGAAGAGCAACCGAATGAGAGCTCTTTCAATTCAGAAAAAAAAAGTGTTTTGCTTTTTTGTTTTTATACAAAGAAAGCAACTGTAGAAAGAAAGACAAGAAAATGTCTACAGCTCATTTAAATTAAATTGCTGTGTTTCCAGGGGCTATTATTTGAATCTGAAATGTCCTTGTTCCACGTTCTGTGCTGTATTAAGCATAGTGAGTGAATGAAGCAGTATCAGAGGAAGGGAGGCAGTAGTATAAGCATTCCCTGGGGGAGGGGTTTTTAAGAAAGAGCACCAATAAATTCAGGCAGTAGGAAATAGAATGGAATGGAGTGGAGTGGAGTGGAGTGGAACCGCATGACACGGAACGGAACGGCCTAACTCTTTTAAATTGTTTTAATTTTTAAATTGCTTAATTATGGGTTTTAATACAGGGGTGTTTTTAATTGTGGGCCAAATTAATTTAACTGGATTTTAGTACTGTTTTTAAATTTTGTAATTCTTGTGTTTTATCTGTTGGCTGTTCACCGCCCCGAGTCCTTCGGGAGAAGGGCGGTATATAAGTATAAACAATAAAATAATAAAATAAAATAAAATGGAATAGAATAGAATTCTTTATTGGCATCCGGTGTACTCTCAGTGTACATACAAACAAGTGATAAGACATAGTTCCTAAATCATAGTTATAATAATTAATGATAAGATTGGTGTGTGTGTGTGTGAGAGAGAGGGAGGGAGGGAGGGAGGGAGGGAGAGAAAGAGAGAGAGAGAGGGAGGGAGAGAGGGAGGAGAGAGAGAGGGAGGGAGGGAGAGAGAGAGAAAGAAAGAGAGAGGGAGGGAGAGTGGGAGGAAGGGAGGGAGGGAGAGAAAGAGGGAGAGGGAGAGGGAGGGAGAGTGGGAGGGAGGGAGAGAGGGAGGAAGAGAGAGAAAGTGAGAGAGAGAGGGAGAGAGGGAGGGAGAGAGGGAGGGAGGGAGAGAGAAAGAGAGAGGGGGGAGAGGAAGAGGGGGGAGAGAGGGAGGGGGGAGAGAGATAGAGGGAGGAAGGGAGAGTGGGAGGGAGGGAGGGAGAGAGAGAAAGTGAGAGAGAGGGAGAGAGGGAGGGAGGGAGGGAGAGAGAAAGAGAGAGAGAGGGAGGGAGGGAGGGAAAGAGGGAGGGAGGGAGAGAGAAAGAGAGAGGGGGGAGAGGAAGAGAGGGGGGAGAGAGGGAGGGGGAGAGAGAGAGAGAGGGAGGAAGGGAGAGAGGGAGGGAGGGAGAGAGAGAAAAAAAAGAGAGAGAGAATTAGGAAAAATGTACAAAGAAGAAAGGACAAGCTGAATTAAGTTCTGAATTATTCCTGATAATATATAAAATAAAGCTCTCAACATCCCCCCCACTACTGGCCACGCTGGCTGAAGCTCCTGGGAAATGCAAGTCAGCAACATCTGGAAGGCTACACTCCGTCCCTGTGTATAACACAAAACTTGATGTTTTCCAGTTTACCAAAGCAACTAATGGGCATTAATGTCGACAAAGGATGCTCTCTATCAATGAGCAAAATGGGCTCCTGCCATTTTCCTCTGCTGATGGTTAGCCAAGCTCTCCATCGCTGCAGGCTCTGGTGTAACTCAACTTAATCCCAAGAGACAGGTTTATTTTAAATATGTACAGGCTCGTTTCTGAACGAGTTTCACATCAACAGGAGACAGTAGGCAAGTAATGTCTTTTCAGGCCATGCGGCTGTGCTTGAGAAATAGCTCTGGCAGAATACCTGATGATTTGAATGAGAAACGGTTCAGCTTGGAATTGCTGCCTGTTGCTTTTCAAGCCCCTGATATGATGTGCTGGCTCAAGACACTTGGCAGCATGAAGTGGAATTTACATCCCCTCCTTTCTTGGGCCAGCATTTTATTAGAAAACATATAAATCCGTGCACCATTCAAACCCCAATTCCTGCCTATCTGCATGCTGTATAGGCTTTGCCTCTGCCTCTCTCGCTCACATGCTTGTTCTGTTTGAATCAGATTATTACAGCAGGCCTAGCTCTGGTGGCAATATTTTTCTCTTTATTTAGTCTGGAAAACTGGAAAATTTATATGGGGTTCATCCATACTGAATGGATATATGATATATGATATATGATATATGAATGATCTATATAATGTATATGAAAAGAGCTGTAGTTAAAGAATATATACTGTATATTCTTTAATTATAGATCCTTTCTTATATATACTGTATATATAGTATATACACCAGTAGTGAGTTCCAAATCCTGTCACGCATGCACAGAAGTGTCCGGGCGGGTGGGCGGAGCCTCCCACCACCACCGCTACCGGTTCGCCCAACCCAGAGCGAACCAGTAGCAACCCACCACTGATATAAACATATACCATATCTACACATACACAAACACACACACACACACAAAATCATACACACACACACACACACACACATATATACGCATACACTACCGATCCTTTCTTTCCCTGCCTCCTATGTTATCTTTGGCACAAAAGGATAACAAGAGAAAGGTCTTTCTCCTGCAATTTAATTTTGCAAGTGGTAATTGCCTCAATTGCAAATTATACACAGAATGAAAAAAAAAAAACCCCCAAAAGAAAATGGTATAATTATCAGGAATAATTTCGAACTTAATCACATGTTTCCAGTTTGTTGCTTGGGAGGATGGGATACTGCTGTGAATTCACTAAACTGACCCATATAATTGCACAAGTTTATCACATTTGCACTGCAGGTGTTTCTTTCTTTTTCTTTTTTTCTTTTTACTGGGCATAAATAGTGGAGGACGTTTCAGGCTTTGATTGTGAACAAGACAACAGTCTGCGGGGCAGACTGTTACAGTAAACTAAGAATCTCTCTGTGATTTCACAGGTAAGACAAGCTTGTATGTTGCTAATGCTGAAATATCATGATATCTGTTTCAACCACTGTTTGATTAACAGTTTGCTCCTAAACAATGTTCAATTAGTGCCCTAAGTTTCTACCTCACTGGCACGCAGGTAGTCCTTGACTTACAACCATTTCTTTAACAATGGCTCAGAGTTACAATGGTACTGAAAAAAGTGACTTACAACCAGGGGTGAAATGCTCCCGGTTCGGACTGGATCACCCGATCCGGTAGCAAAAATCCCTGCTCCCCCCCCCATGCCCAGCTGAGCCGCGCGATCAGCAGAGGCTTTTTTTCTTTTAAATGCCTCTGACGATCCAAGCTGAGTTGCCTGATCATCAGAGGCATTTAAAAGAAAAAAAAGCCTCTGCCGATCAGGCAACTCAGCTGGGATCGTCAGAGCCTTTTGAAAGCATTTTTTTACAACCTCTTTACTGAAGAGGTTGTAGAAAAAATGGTTTTAAAGGTTGAAAAAAAAATTGGCCACGCCCACCCAGTCACATTACCCCCCCACACACCAAGCCACGCCCACAGAACTGGTAGTAACAAATTTTAGATTTCACCACTGCTTACAACCCAACCTTGAAGTTACACCCATTTCACCACCCTTGTGATCATGTGGTTGTGACTTGGGCACTTGGCGAGCAGCTCACATTTACATTGATAACAGTTGCAGCATTGTCCTGTGTTCATGATTTGCAACCTTCCCAGTCAGTTTTTTGACAGACAAAATCAATGGGGGAAAGTCAGATTCTCTTAACAACCATGGCGATTTGCTCAATGACCATGAGGTTCACTTAATGATCTCATGATTTGCTTAAACTTCGCAGTGATTCACTGAACAATCATGGTAAAAAAAAATGGTTATAAAATAATGTCATGACTTTTAATGAGTGCATCACTTAACAACTGCATTTGGGTCCAAGTTATGGTGGTAAAAAGGGATGCGGTGGCTCAGTGGCTAAGACGCTGAGCTTGTCGATCGACATGACCACGGAGACGTCTTCGGGCAGCGCTGGCTCTTCAGCTTTGAAACGGAGATGAGCACCACCCCCTAGAGTTGGGAATAACTAGCACATATGTGCAAGGGGAACCTTTACCTTTACCTTATGGTGATAAGTTAAGGACTATCTATACAACTACCAGATCTTGACTGCAGAAATCCAGAAGGGAGAAATTTTGCAAAGAGATGCAGTAAACTCTAGTGTTGCATTTATACAAACCAGATATGATAGCCTTAAATCAATGTCATCTTAAAATATAAAGTCCCTCTTATTGTAAAGAAGAAATCAGGTAAACTCCCTTTGTTTATTTAAGCTTACTAGCAGTAGCACTTAGACTTAAATTCTGCTCCATAGTGCTTTACAGCATTCCCTGGGCAGTTTCCAGTATCAACATATTGCCCCCAACAATCTGGGTCCTCATTTTACTGACTTTGGAAGGATGGAAGGCTGAGTCAGCCTTGAGCACATCAGGATTGAACTCGAGGCTGTAGGCAGAGTCAGCCTGCAATACTGCATTCTAACCATTGTGCCACCATAGCTCTCCTAGCTAGCAAGTCATTCTTCTGCCACATAAAACAGGCTTCAGAGTGTTTCCCTGTGCCACCTTCAGAGTGTTTCCCTGTGCCACCTATGCAGTAACGTAGTTTGTAGAGATGGAAAAGGATAGGCTCTGACTCTGTGAATGTCACTGAGAATGTCCATTTGCGATTAAAAAAAAAATTGCCCTTTGATTGTAACATCTGGAAAACCACCAGATGGTAGCAAAGGGACATAGAAAATGCTAATTCCTTGTTATCTAGCAGACATTCAGAGTTTTGCAGTCCAGATAGAGTAGTCTTTCACATCTCAAAGCTGGTCTCATCAATTCTGGGCCAAAACCAGACCTTACTAATCCTAAGTAGTTGGGTTTTTAAAATCTGTTTACAGTCGTCTTCTCCTATGAGTTCACTCATAGCTCTGTACCAGCCTTCTTCAAGCTGGATAGTGTAGGAAGTTAGCACCCACCCCTCTCCTAGAAGAATGAAATATTTTAGGAAATATTAAAAAGGTAGAATATATTTCCCTGGATGAGAAATAGAGAAACATGTTTTAAAGACAAAGCAGCTTCCTGCTCCCCGCACCTTTGTCAATGGGCCATTAAGGCCTCAGCCAAGCTCACTCATTCCCCCCACCTTTGTCAATGGACCATCATCTGCAACACAATAGGACCCATCTAGTAACAGAAACTCCCCACATGGCACCTGGGAAGATTACATCAGCCAGCAAGGCTAGCTAAGACCCCCACCCCCTGAGAGTCTGACAACCAATCAGGATACTCTTCCTGTGCCCCAGGAAGTTCAAAGCTCAGAGAGGGCATAAAAACCCAGGGACTCACAGCATCTCTGCCCTTTTTTCTGTTCAGGAACTCAAACCATGTGATCCTGTCCACCATTAAACCATCTTTCCAACCAGTCTCCATGTTTCCAGTGTTTTTTTCCCCATTTGGAGCTGAACCCAGAAGGATATTTCTTCCAACAATAGCATGTAGGTAATATGGATTTCAGCTCCCAGAATTCCCCACTCAGCAGGTCCATTGCTAAGAATGTAGAGGTTACATCTACCATAACTCGAGGTCACTTGCTCTAAATCCCATTATGGTTTGTTTGTTTCTGGTTTAATGTGACAAGTAAGGGTAAAGACAAAGGTTTTCCCTGCTCAGTCAAGGGAGCCAGCATTTCTGAAGACGCTTCCGTGGTCATGTGGGCAGCATGACTATACATTGAGGTGCATGGAATGCTGTTACCTTCCCTCCAAAGTGGTACCTATTGATCTACTCTCATTTGCATGCTTTTGAACTGCTAGGTGGGCAGGAGCTGGGGCAAGTAATGGGAGCTCACCCCATCATGCAGAACTTGAATCTTAAACTGTCAACCTTCTAGTTGACAAGCTGAGCATCTTAATCACTAGGTCATCCTGCCCCCCCTCCCCTTTAATATGACAAACATGAATAAAACTCCTGGCTTTATTTCTATGAATTGTTTCTTCCCATGATTAGTTTGTCAACATCACTTTTCAAAACATACAATTCAGTTACCTTAATTTTTACATCCATACTTTCCTTATCAGAATCCATACTTTCCTTATCAGGCAAAGCCGCTACAGATTGGACAACATACAGAAACTAGGACACCAGTTTATGGAAGGATGGCTTAAGCATTGCAGTTGTCTAGCCCATAGCAATCTTGCTATGCTTCAGGGATAATAATGATCCAAAGGAACTCTAAACATCATATTGTATACTCAAAATTTACCAGCAGTGTGCATAATCTGAACATTTTGAACCTAACTTGATAGCACATAGCAATGGGCAGTGAGACCTCTAGTGGTAAATATTAATCATTTTTTAAAAAAAAAAAGTGTTTTCTTCCCTCTCTACTTGAATCCTCTGAACAAACAAGGAACCACATTGTGATTCAGATAACTCTGAGTGGCCTTACTTCAAAAAGGCTGATTCTGCCTTGTTAAACACTTCTTTTGCACCCAGCATAGATATGTGAAACAAAGACTTCCGACTGCCAGGATATGTCTTGCAGTTCATCCCATATTTTATATCATTTAATTGCATGTATCAAGAAGAGAATATCAAAGCACACCGATGCACCAGGGAGAAAATGTTTGAGTGACTGAGAAGTCGCTCATAGCTAAAAATGAAACAGAACTGTACTCAAGAGCAAATAAAGTGGAGTTGGTGAGCTCCCTTTCACTAGATACATTCAAGAAAAAGCTTAATGTGTCTCATCCCATAACTGAGCAAATAAGATGGGGGTGTGATATGACTCTAACTGTGATTGTGAACAACTGCAAGGCATTTTTAAAGAACAGAAAAAGTAAGGTAAAAACCTAACCACCTCCTAAAATTAAGGAAGATTCATTCCACAACACAAGAGCTGCATTAATCTGGGACTGTGCCATGCACGAATAACACAGTGCACCTTCCCCAGTTCCTTAACAGCTCAGTTGGTAAACTCTGCAAATTAACTGGCTCGGTTATTGTTCTATAAATAATCCAGCAAGAATAAATTTAGAGCAGAGTTTTCCAAGTATAGGGATTTTTTCTTCACCCCACTTCCTGGTTTCTGAATTTTCTCTCTCCTTCCAGAAGTTTATGTGCAAAGATGGCCTGCCCCATCCCCAACTCAAATCAATTGAAGCCAGTAGTGTATTAACCATTAAGCAGACTAAGCACGTGCTTAGGACACCAGGCCCAAAGGAGGCACCACAAAGTTTTATGTAGCCTAAGCTTGGCTTTGTTTATACAGTATGTACAAAGGAGGGGGGCACCAAGATTTGTGAGTGTTTAGGGTACCAGTAAGCCTTAATCCACCACTGATTGAAGCAATTCCTCATACAGTAGCCCTATATATTTACAAAATCACAAATCAAAGATAGTGTTACTTTTTGAACTCTGACTTGAGAGAAACAGGCACTGGCTAATATGGCAGCTAGAATATGAGATCACTTGTGAGGCAATATGATCATAACTACAAGGCTGTGAGAATGCAATGTGTGAGGAAATGCCCTAAAGTAAGTCAAAACAGAGACTGGATTTCAGGTAGAGAGGAAGATGCTAGCCTATCAGATTCAAATGTCTCAAATTGTTAAGCCAATTTTTTAAACTCACAAAAAAATTAGGAATAAGGTTGGATTGGAATGTATATCTAGACTCAGAGACAGGAAGCAGTAGCATTTAATATATCTAAAGTGGATTTCCTATTGTGTCTGAAAAGGAGATATTTCTTCCAGTGGTGGGTTGCCCCCAGTTCGGACCGGTTCGTAAGAACCGGTAGTAAAAATGGCAGGAGGCTCCGCCCACCATCCTGGATGTTATCATCTGCGATCTGCGCGATCCCATTGCAAACCAGTAGTAAAGGTAAGTAGAACCCACCCCTGGTTTCTTCTGAATTCAGTATAAGCAGTATAAAGAGCCAGGATCATGGGAGACTCCATTGTAGTATGTATAGGATTAACTCAATGACTGCTTGTTTTGCTGCCTCTGTTCCCTTGTATTTACTGAGTGTGTAACAAGAAGAGCAAGGAGAAGTAGAAGCCTCTTCTTGTCTTGCTGTAAAGGTATACATTAAGGATGGAAGTACAAGAAAAGAGGTGGAGGGGAGAAAAGAAAGAGAAGAGAAGAACAACAGATTAAAGAATAGTGACGATGTCAAGAAGAAGTTGGATGTCAGGAGAAAATGGTTGACCTAGCGCTATCCTTAGGGGGAATGAGGCAATCACAGATACTCAAGGACAGCATCCTCCTGAATTCCTTTTTAGCAATTGTCCGCTGCTGAAGAACAGAACTGAGCAAGCTACATAGCTTCTCTTGATCTTCAGGGGGACTGGAGGTTGCTAGTCCATGCGACCAGCGCATTCAATTTCTGTGGATAGAATTGAAGAAGGAACATTATCTTTGACCTAAAGAGCAAAATACCTTTGTGATAAAGTTCTCCTAAATCCAGGAAACCACATTTGAAATACTGTAAGGTCCTTTGCAACATGAAATTTTATAAGGTGACCAGCTAAACGTTCCAACCATACTAAAATGCAGTTAGCTAGTTTGTTAATTAATTAATTAATAGTTAACTAGTTAATTAGCCATTGGGCTAATTCCATAAACCACAGTTCAGTTATCTGTAGGTCAACTTACAGTTGTGGAAAAGAAGATAGGTATAATAGAAACATATGGTTGCCATAAAAATCTTCAGTTTTGCCAAATGCAAAAAGAGAACTACTGGTAGATAATTTTGACAGGTGTATAAGATCAGAAAATATAGTTACAGCAGATGCTCATACTAGAAAAAGTGGAAAAGTGAACTGAAGTTCACAACAAAATTTAAATGTGTTTTAAAAGAGGCAGAAAAAGAATCAAATGGGTTTTTTAAAGGATTTTAAAGCACAACTATGATTTACTGTTTGGAGATAAAAATCCTGACACTCATACAAATTCAATTATTATGGTTCTTGGGGGAATAGCGGTCATGAAGGTGAATAACAGGAGAAGTTAAAACAAATATGCAAATAGGTAAGAATTTCAGGGTTGATGAATGCAATTCAAAGATTATCAAATCTGTGTTTGCATCCCTGCATTTGGGTATGTCATTCCTCTTTCTCCATTTTCTCTTACTGATACAAGTTGATTTGTATGCAGAATCACACCTGGGTAAAATTACCTGTCTGCCCTATTATTGCAGTTGTGGTATTACTATTGCTGTTTACATATATTCCTACAAGCAACATGACTCCAAATTTTCAATGAGCTTCTTAAATAAGGTGGCTTTAAATCTGGATCTTTCCAGACCTAATCTGATTTGTGATCACACATGTTTTCACAGGATGGAGAGATATGTTGCTTTCCAAAAGTTATTGGACTAAATAACATTTAAATAATGATAAATAAATGATAGCAGGGGCTGCCACAAAGAAGAGAGGGTCAAGCTATGTTCCAAAACACCGGAATGCAAGATAAGAAACAATGGATAGAAACTAATCAAGGAGAGAAGCAAAGTAGAAATAAGGAGAATTTCTTAACAGCGAGAACAATTAACCAATGGAACAGCTTGCCCTCAGAAGTTGTGGGCTTTCCATAGGGGTGAAATCCAGCAGGTTCTGACAGGTTCTGGAGAAGTGGTAGTGGAAATTTTGACCAGTTTGGAGAACCAGCAGCGGAAATTTTGAGTAGTTCAGAGAACCGGCAAATACCACCTCTGGCTGGCCCCAGAATGGGGTGGGAATGGAGATTTTGCAGTATCCTTCCCCTGCCATGCCCACCAACCCACGCCCACCAAGCCATGCCCACAGAACTGATATTAAAAATTTTGGATTTCACCTCTGGTTTTCCATCACTGGAGGCTTTTAAGAAGAGACTGGACATCCACTTATCTGGAATGATATAGACTCTCCTGCTTATGCAGAGTTGGACTAGAAGACTTTCAAGGTCCCTTCCAACTCTGTTATTCTGTTAAATTTCCCATTATCTCTGATAGTGAGCTGCATGTTTGGGGTTGATGGAATTGGGGGGAGGGTCCAATGACATCTGGAAAACCCATTCTCCATTCTAACCATTATACTATATTATAGTTTTCAATTAAGAATGGAAGACGTGGGAAATGACTGCGCCCCCCCCTTTTTTTTTATTTCAAATGGAAGAAATAGATTAAAGGAGAAGGGAAAAGAAAGAAAATTCAAGATAAATGAAAGATGCTTTTTAGTCAGGTGATTTAAATTCTGATTCCAAACTAGCGAATGGACCAAAGAAAAAACAACCTCTTCCTTAACATGAAAGCTAATTTATCATAAAGAAGACCAAGTGTTAGGTTGGTGTACATTTTGCATAGAAGGGTACTTAAATACATACACCCACAAATACAGCATATATAGCACCCACTGTGATGCTTTCAGCATAATAATATCCACTGAATGTGCAAATAGCCTTTGAAGCTGAAGATAATGCTAATGAACTGAAAAGGTTTGCCGGTTTCATTCCTGTTCTCCCATAACTTACAAAGGTTCAATCAATGGGGATTATTTATGATACACATTCATAGTATATTAGAGACAATTACAAGAACAACTGTAAATGGAACATAAGATAATTTAAAACCATCATTATTATATATCTTTGGATCAAGCATTCATTTACAACCATCTATAAGCACTGATCTTCTATTACAAATATGTAGATTCATTTTCAATCATGTTAATGCAAACCTCCTACTCAGAAAAATAACAATTTATAGAGGGCATCAAAAAGACAAATGTGTCTAAATTGGAATTCTGGGACAATAGGGGATAAGGCAGCAAACAAAGAGAGGACTCCTTCGATTGCTAAAGGTAATGATTAACTAGCTGAGCAAGATCTACCCTGGAGCCTCCTCTTTATGTGAGGCACCATGGTGGATCAATACTGGAGCTTCTTCTCCGTATGCAACTCTGCATGATGATACTTTCCCGACAAGCAATTGCTTTGCTGAAGGCTCGTGATAAACAGAACAGCACCATATGTGCAACATTCAGTACATGAGCACAAAGAACACATTTCATAACTTCAGGAAAAAGGCCTCCATGCTTTCAGTGACAAGCAACACAGCAATCACTGGTCCCACTTGCTATATAATGCTTGGTCATTTCAGGCAGATTTTTCTCTCTATGAGCATGCAGAGCTTTGAACTACTGCTTCGTCCTTCCTCTAATTTTCAAAAAGTTTCTTCATAGTAATAGGGAAGGGAAGGGATTTTTTCCCCCTGGTCGCCAATCTCCTAGAAAAAAACAGAGGTTAGATTGGTGCCTTTCATTGCATTGGCTCCCTTGGTAGTTTATTCTTTCTTCATTCTGTCTGCAATAAGCTCTGGGGACTGGAAAAAATAACATGCATGTCAAATCACAAACCAGTCCCTGGTGTACTAGCATCGCAATGTCAGGCTTAAGAACTGCAGATGCCTGATTTGCATAATGACATCAAGGTGCATCTTTCATCATTTGTCCCCACCTACCCACTCACAACTGCCTATTATTATCTAGTCAATCTCACAATCCATTTCATTAGGGGATCTCATCTAACCAGTTTCATAATCTTAGAATCAGTTTCCTAATTTTTAAATTTCTAAATTGGGTAGATAGAAGAGCTTTGGTGGCGCAGTGGTTAGAGTGCAGTGCTGCAGGCTACTTCTGCTGATCACCAGCTGCCAGCAGTTTGGCAGTTCGGGTCTCACTGGCCCAAGGTTGATTCAGCCTTTCATCCTTCCAAGGTGGGTAAAATGAGGACCCAGATTGTTGGGTCAATATGTTGACTCTGTAAACTGCTTAGAGAGGGCTGTAAAGCACTGTAAAGCAGTATATAAATGTAAGTGTTATTGCTATTGCTAGATAGACAAATAAATAAAATAATGACAACAGTAAAGTCCCAGAGTTCAATTTTACCTGTTAACATAAATATTATGCACTTTTTGCCTAAGAACTCCCATAGACAAAACTGATAGTACTGTAGCTTTGAAACACAATGTGTTCAACAGTGCATGAAAACACAGCTTGAAATAGCAATATCACGAAAGGAGACAGAGAAAAAATGTGAATTTTTAAAAGGAAACAGGATTGGAAAAGTTCTGTCTCATATGAGTTTTAAATGGTGCAGTATAGGCCATGGTATATTTGTCCTGGATAAAACTCACATTAGTTTCTAAAGACATAGCATGATTTGAGATAGTTATGAAAGTCTAAACAAGAATAACACTATTAATATTGGATTATATTGGATTGCACTATGTCCTAAAAAGATTGCATATTATCCCATTGTTATGTCACCCAATATGCTGACCAACAGAAACATAGAAAAGCTATTATTTCTGAAGCTTATGGAGTTAATCACAGTTGGCTAATAAAGAATAGATAGGCTTGCTTCAACTTGTCTAGATAAGCAACTATCTGGAAGATATTTTGACTGATGTTATATTTTGTCAATGGAAAGTTGAAACCAGATTTACTTAGCCTGGATGAGTTTGCAAGGGAAAACAGGAAGAGGGAGAACAGTATGTACTGTATCATATTAAAAGTCAATTTGACTTTAGACTTTTGGAATGTGTAGGGCAGCAGAATTTATTCATGGATTAATAGTGCTGGGTGAGATCAAGTTTTATGGAATTCACATGTAGAGAGCTTCGCATAGAGCTTTGTGGTGAGGATTATGTAAAAAGTTGTGCTACCTGTGCCACCATGAAGATGAGGCCAGGAAAAAAACCCTGAGCTTCTCCAACAAGTAGCTGACCCCAGCTGGCCCTGGGAGGAGATAGCTATGGATTTTACAGTTGAATTCCCAGAGAGTGGGGGAAACACAGTCATCTGGACTGTGGTAGACTTATTCTCTAAACAAGCCCACTTTATGGCCTGCTCCAGATTGCCCTCTGATAGGAAACTGGCTAAGATGTTTATCAAGCAGATTTACCGGCTGCACAGAGTGCCCTGCTGAGTAATCTCAGGCAGAGGAGTTCAGTTCATCACTAAATTCTTTTAGATTCGGATTTTCATCCAATCATGAATGGAGCAGCGGAATGGCTGAAAGCCATGGTAGAGCAGTACATAAGATGCTATGTGGATTACCAACAGGAAAATTGGGCAGATCTGCTGCCTTTCACAGAAGTGGCTTACAACAACGCAGTACATAGCAGCACCGGGCTAACCCCCTTTCAGTGCTTGCTTCACTACTTTAACATGCTCTTCCAGTGTTTCACTAAATATAAGGATGTCATCTAGGTAAACTAGGACCCCCTTGTAGAGATGCTCGTTGATCATCACCTCGTTGATCAGCTGCATGAATATGGCGAGGGCTTTGCCCCATAGGGAAGGATCCAGCTGAGCAATCTGCCAGGATTTGGGCTGGGTGCCTCGCTGATGCTCAGCCTCCATGGCCTCTGCTCTGCTACCACACTCTCTGAAGGGGAGTAGATGGTCTTGAGGAGAACCTCTGAACTAATTCCTGTAGCCTCTTCCATAGTTGCCATCTTTTCCTTCATCTTCTGTGAGTCTTTGCGCCACCCGGCAATCAGGTCGGCTCAGGACCCCAGGTAGCACCCCATGGAGTGGGGAGCTGGGTTAAGTTTTTAATGGAGATTCTGGTTAATGTCAGGGTTCCAAGTAACACCCCCAATTAAGTAAGGCTCCAAGGCAGGCATTTCCTCAAAGCTCCATTTTATTAGAGATGTCATATTGGGACATCTGAGAAAACCTGAATCTGAAACCTCCCAGGTTTTCCCCACCCAAAAGAAAGTCAAAGTCCCTTCCCCTGTACCCACATGTCCATCACATGGTCCAATCAGGTCACCATCCTAATTGGAGTTGTTTCCCAGTCACACCTCTCCAGGTGCAGGCTGAATGTCCTTGACTCCCAGTGAAAGAATGTTGTTGTTTTTATGGCTATACATCTCACCCCATAGCCATCCAATCCCCCCTCCTAGTTCCCACAGCATGCCCATCCAAGTGTGGAAGCCCTGAAGATCCAAAGAAAAAGATGGCCTCCAGGGCTGACAGGATGAGCCAATAAGAGAGGGAAAATGCCAACTTAGTCCTGGGAAAGAGGAAAACATGGGAAAAAATGTCAACATAACCTCCTTTTGATTCTGTTGAGTCCCCAATGGGACAGAGAAAAACCTTCACAGCCTTTCATGATTCTGTTATTATATCCAACAGTAATAAAGTAGAATTCCTGGAATCCTTGTGGTATTGATTTCCTGATCTGACCAGCCTTGAAGAATGGGCACAAATGAAGCAATGGACTGTATCTTCTTTATTTTTTAAGAAGTCCAGTGAGTCTTGTGTAAGATCTAGGCCAAGGGTGTCAAACTCGCATCATCATGGCGGCATCACATGATATTTCAGGACTTTTCCCCCCTTCGCTAAACTGTGTGGGGGCAGGGCCAGCACATTATGCAACTGGCCCATGGGCCGCGAGTTTGACACCCCTGATCCAGATGCCTGCTTAGAATTAAAGATAATGCTAGAGGCTGGTAGTTTGGTTTGCAGGAGGCCAAATTCTCACTAGATTTCAATTCCAATTTATTTTTAAAATAATGTTTTATTTTTTAAAAAAATTAAAAGGTTGGAATAATGAGTCTGGTAGATACTCAGCAAGAGATATGTGACTATATTGACATTCATGGGCACAACACTGGGACTACTAGACTAGCTCAATTAGTGAATGAGAATAAATGGGATTCTGACTGAATGTTTCAACAATGAACAGGAAGTAAGACAAAGAATATTGATGGTTGAATGTGTAGATGGGATTAGAAATACATTGGGTGTGGATGGGAATGTTCATATGCTTTGGCAGGTAAGCATTGCCATAATATTTTCTGAGAACCTGATAGATTTTCAGTGAATGTTAGAGGAAATGTATGATATAGCAGGAAAAATTACATCTGAAAGTGTGTCAAGGACCAAAGGAGTCAAGGCAAGTTTTATAGACAAAACATAATGAATGATTGTAAGTTACCCATAAATGGAAAAAAAAGAGAGATTGGTCAATATGTGAATTTCTGTACCCTGATAGAATATTCTTAAAGATGGGGAATGAATAGAGATGTTTCAAAATGTGTAAATGCTGATAGAAAGATAGCAGATAATAAGTATTCTGAGGAAGGAACATTTATTTAAAGAAGCAAAAATAGCCTTTGTAGAAAAGCCCTTTTTCATCCAGAATTAAAACCTGAGTATATCAGGAGAAAGAAGAGATAGATGAAGAATATATAGGGTGTTACATCAGTGTAGTCATGGCAGACAAAACTGAACAACCAGTACAAAAGACATACACTAAAGTGACTTTATTCAGAAAGAATGAACACAGATTGTATTGCGAAAGAAATGTATGAAGGGAAAGTGAATGATTGAAGGAAAGAAGACCAAATAATGGTTGGATAGAATTAATGAGAAAGGCAAAAAAGGGGAAAGGACAAAAGGTAATGAATGAATCAATGAATGTTATGGAAGCAAAGGCAGTTTGCAAGGAGAGAAAGATAGAGGGAGGCACAATGATTGATATTGGCTATGCTTCTTTCCCTTTTCTTGTCTCATGCTTTTAATTTTGTTTGCTTAATAATACTTACTGCCTTTCTGTGTTTCCCATAATTGTTTTATTCTGTTTATTACTAAACTATTTATGCTACTCTACTCCAGACTAACTGAAATTCTCCTGGAAGGGAAAAGCAAGGTGGGTATGCTTGTATATGTATGTATGCTTGTGTCCCTTTTGTATTGTTCATCACAGTAAGGCAGGGGTGAAATCCAGCAGGTTCTGACAGGTTCTGGAGAACCGGTAGTGGAAATTTTGAGTAGTTCAGAGAACCAGCAAGTACCACCTCTGGCTGGTCCCAGAATGGGGTGGGAATGGAGATTTTGCAGTATCTTTCTCCTGCCATGCCCACCAAACCATGCCCACCAAGCTACACCATGCCCACTAAGCCACGCCCACAGAACCAGTAGTAAAAATAATTGGATTTCACCACTGCAGTAAGGACTATTGGGGAAAATACAGTGCATTGGAAGAAAAAAACCTTTCCTTAAGTGAAGAAATTAAATGTATAGGTTTAAAATTTAGGAAAAATAATGTTACAATCAAAATATTTGAGCTAATGTCAGGGAAAGCAGTATAAAGTTGTATTATACTGGATTGGCTCCATTTCTTTTCCTGGGCTGAGCATTCATCACATTAAGAAACCAATTATATAATCTACTAGGAAGATACTATTCAAAATCAGAGTTTGCAAGCTCCAGTTTTCCAAAAATCTTCCTTGGGCAATTTGGGTGAAGACTATTGGACCAAAAGCTTGTACAATCTTTTATATGCTCTTTGAGATAATCAATCTTGCCGTCCTATTTAATTTGGATTTCTTTTTTTATCATGAATCAATACAACTATCATTTTTACTTATTAGAAGTCTCTTCAATCCAGATCACTATCTACCCCTTTATGCCTTGCAAAGGTAACAAAGTGTCCTTTTTTTTTTTTAGAAGTCCTCCTTGAGAAAATACTTTATTAACCATGAAATTATATCTTCATACTCTCTTAAGTCAGCAGGACAGCACTGGGAGTCTTTATCATATACTTCACCAGATGCCACCATAACTTTTGATTAGTCTTTTAGATAGTCTTTTTGAAGACACTTAAAACTTTATGTGGAACAGGTATTTAATTAGAATCTTATTAGAATCTGTACCACAGAAAGATAGACAATGAAGATATGAAAACTCAGATTAGAAATGTTTGGCATAAAAACAAAAACCAGTAACCAATTTAATCAATCTCAATATTAGAAGCAGAACCTGCACATTCCAAAACTTAGAATAACTATAGAGGAAACATGCTTTAAATGTGACAATTCACGATAGATATAATTGCAACAAGGTATTCTGTGCTTTAAAGTTGTGTACCCACAAAAATTATAAAGAATAAATGCTTCAGATCTCATGGAAGCTGAGCAACTCATCTTTCTTCTATTGAAGCAGCTATGTCCTAGATGTTGCTGCTTTAGGGAATTGTCCCATTAAAGTGATATCTTCTGTCATGTCCCACAGATGTCCACAAAAATCATATTTGATTTTAAAATAGCAGAGAGCTCACACATGGTCCAAGCACTTCTGAATTGTTTTAAAGTCTGCACGCCTTTATTTTCTTATTCTGACATTCTCAGCACGAGGTAGCTATTTTCAAAAGCAAGAATTTCAAGAACTAGAAGTTGAAGGTAATGGCAATCCCACTAAGGCAGATTGGGCAAAAAAGAAAAAAGAAACTTCAAATCTGGAAGATAGGGTGAGCTCAAAATATATAAAGGCAGCATTTCAAATTCACTTCCCCCCCGCCCCCATGCTCAGGTCATTGCAGCAATGATCTGAGGGCTTATTAAAGTAGAGGTGCTAATATGTTCCTTGGGAAGTTGTAGTAATTTATAGTTAGGTAAGGTGGATGTCAGAAAGACAAACAGGACTAATTTTCTACATAAGTCCCATTGAGGAGAAGAGTTACATTTTACTTTAGTTTGCTCATTTGGCAAAAGCACAGCAACAGCCATTCTTGGATGGCTCTTCTTGAGTATTATTGAAATCATTCATCCCACCTCCCAGGGATAATTATTCTGCAAATGAAACTTTGTTGTGGTGGTGATTGTTGTTTTCTTACTTGAAGCTGGGTCAGTTCCAGGATCTTCTCCTCTCCACCCCCCACCCCCATTATTGAAAGTAGCAGCCAAACTTTTACATGGCTTGCATCTTATTTCATATTCTAAGATTGCAGGAAGGTTCAGAACTCACAACAGAGGTAGATAAGTTTGGGGTGGTTGGGGGTGCTATTGATCTGTGGAAAGGCCACAGGAGGCCACCCAAGGATGAGATAATTGAAATATATGTGGCCGAAATGGTTCAGTTCATTTTGTGGTTGTTTGTTTAGTCATTTTTGAGTTGATGCAGGGGAATGATTGATGGTCATGAATCCTTTAGGAAGCAAATCATTCTCTTAACCACCTCTAGATCTTATCCTAACATCCCTAGGGGCTCATCATTGAGTCCTTTGAAAGACAAATAACTACCATTTCTTCCAACCTTACCCCCCTATTTGGGGTACATGAAAGGAGCCTCCCTGAAGATTGCATTACTTTTGGCAATTGGGTATCCCCTTGTCACCAGCAAATCCTTTCAATTCAGGAGCACTTTTCGGTTAACTTTGTAGATGCTTCTGACACAAATACAGACAGACCTCTCAATTAAAAAAAAAAAAAAACCACTCACAATCCTATAGCTGAACTTTGTCAATTTTACTGAATTTTAGTGGTTTGATTTTGATTTGCTGGGAGGATGGTTGGGGTAACGGGGCATTTGTCCATTTTGGTGAATTTTAGTGGTCTGATTTTGGCTTGCTGGGAGGATAGTTCAGAGTGGGTGGGTGCTTGAAGCCCATGGTCCATAGCTATCCAAGTCTGATCTCAAAGGGACATGTCATCTTGGCTTTCACATAACACAGAATGAAATGTTTTGCTAGATATACCTCGGGCCATGGAAATAATCATGTTTTCCTTGCAATGTTTTTTTATGGGAATGCAGTCTTGCCAAATAAGAGAAGAATTGACTTTATATGTGTTAACTGGTTTTGTGAAAGTCACACAAGTTTTGAGCAAAAGTATTTATTACTAAACGGGTTAACCATTGCGCTTAGGAATGCTGGAGGCTGTAGTGTAACCTTTAAAAAGAAATAAATGAGAAAAATCATCCCGTCATCTCCACTGATACTGTAATAAGAATGCTTCCAAAACACTTGCTCCCATCTTTATCAGACATATTTATGACTATCCATCTCCATATATCTTGGAGTCAAGCATTCAACCAACTTAAGTATCCTATTATGCATTTTAAGTTCACATTTACATCTGCCTTATATGAGCTTACAGTCTGTATATACCACCCTAAATATGACATCTTAGAAACATTAAATGTTGATTGATTGATTAGCATCAGTGATGAAACATTCTGCCAAAGACTGAGATGATGATGCATAGGACTGTTGAATGTAGACTGTGATTTTAATTCCAATTAAATCCTAGAAATGGTAAGTCCATTATATGGGCTTCTTTAGAATACTCAGATGTCTCACCAGGTTCATGCCAGCAATAGAAGTTAAATGTGGGGTGTGATTTTATATCCCTTCAATTTCCACAGAAGAGGATGAAATGATTTCTTTAGCTCCACAGCTGGTATACATCTATCTCCCACACTTATTTTTTTACAGCACAATTGATAATCCATCATACTATGGTCTGACCTTAAACTGTGATATTAGGAAGGGAAGGGCATGAGGTAACACAGAGACAAGGAGGAAACATTTAAGATCAAACTCCTCCCTACCACCAATATTTAGAAATTCCTCTCTGAATTCATATCCAATTTCTTATATAATGCCATTCCAGAGATTTTACCTTTCCAGAGAATATAGAATGTACCTTAATTTATCAGACTGACGTACAGTATTATCAATTCTCTTTCTTATTCTGATTTAGTTTGAATTGACTATTAACTCAGCCAAAATTTTACTGTTCTATAAAAATATTGTTTATTAAGTGTTTATCATCCCTTTCCTTTAAGGACTCAGGGTTCTCTTTTCCTATATTTTTCCTTAATAACAACACTGAGATTGAGATTAAGTTGAAAGAATGTCAGGGTCAAAGTGAATCAGAGAGTCTACATGGCTAGGTATATATTAGATCCTGGGTCTCTCCATGTCTAGTCCAATGCCTTAACTATTACACCAAAGAAATTTAAATTTACATGAATGGATAGATGGAAAAATAGGTAGCTATTTTTTTGTTGTTGTTGATTGAATATAAAATTTGTTTCCAGGTTAATGTAGAACAGATCAACACATACAGTATTTGTCTTCATCAATATAGTCATATAGCTTTTGGAAAGATCTTTGATGGGAATGAAACAATGTTATTCAAACCAAAATTGGACTTGGACTCTGAACTATTACATTTGTTATATATACACTATAATCTCTTTCCCTCCCCCTCTCTCTCCCCCTCTCTCTCTCTGGAAACAGTGGTACTTACCCATTTCTGGTAAGTAGAAGCCAGATCTATCTATCTATCTATCTATCTATCTATCTATCTATCTATCTATCTATCTATCTATCTATCATCTACAAACACACAGAGACAGATGTGTGTGTGTGTGTGTGTGTGTGTGTGTGTGTGTGTGTGAATATATGTACCTGTACCTGTGTATGTGAAAGAGTACAATATGGTTCAAACATTTTATCTTGAATAATATACTGTCAAGAAGAACAGCGCAATGAAATCTTCAACACAGATAACAAGAGCCTTTCGGCTCCAAATGTCTACCTGATTGGAAGGCAACCTGTAACACTTCAAGGGCAAAATAAGAAAAGGGGAGCTCTCCTTCCAGCAGGAGTGATCCATCACTGCCCTACAGAAGAGCTACCTTTTAAGGCAGGAGAGGCTAGATTGATTGCTGGTCTAAAAGTCTAGATTCATGTAGTATACAGCTGCTTCCATGAATAAGAGGAAGGAAGGAAGGAAGGAAGGAAGGAAGGAAGGAAGGAAGGAAGGAAGGAAGGAAGGAAGGAGGGAGGGAGGGAGGGAGGAAGGATAGATAGATAGATAGATAGATAGATAGATAGATAGATAGATGGATGGATGGATGGATGGATGGATGGATGGATGGATGGATGGATAGATAGATAGATAGATAGATAGATAGATAGATAGATAGATAGATAGATAGATAGATAGATGGCTTCTACTTACCAGAAAGAGGGTAAGTACCACTGTTTCCCTTTTTAAAAGTTTGTGTTTATTATAATTTAGATTAGGGACTTGTTTAAACAAAAAACTCCTCACTTCTTCGATTTGATCAGATCTCAGCGGTAGCTCATATTCTCTCTGATTAGCTCCAGGCCAAATCCTCACTGCCTATTAAACATTTCGCTTCAAGATATTTTGGGAGGGGAAAAAGAAAATCCAGAATGAGATTCAGCATCCGATGAGTTATACCAAATTACAAAAATGGGAGGGAATCATGTATGTCAGAATGAACAAAAGAGGGCTAAACTAAAACAAATTAAATTACAGTATATGAAATGAAACTAGATTTCTCCAAGGATGAATGTAAATGCTAATTTTTTTAAAAAAGCACATTCAAATATTCTTATAGAAATATGTTTTAGTATTTGCAGTTCTGTGTGATAGCTCTGAATACAAACATGCCTTCCCTTAGGCTAAAAAAAACACCCCACCTTGATAGGGGTGGCAAATATTTTGAATTAAATTGCATGCAGAACCAGTTGTGGGGCAGAAGTTACACAAACATACTTGCATATATCACCTGTGTTTTGGAGTGAAAACCTGAAAGCTTTGTCAGAGATTATTTGACTTCTATTGCCATCCTTCTCCAATACAGGTAGTCCTTGACTTGAAACAGTTCGTTTAGTGACTATTCAAAGTTACAACAACACTGAAAATAAAATTACCTAAGGTTGTTTTTCACACTGATGAGACTGCTGCAGCATCCATCCCTGTGGTCACATGATCAAAATTCAGATGCTTTGCCACTGACTCATATTTATGACCATTGCAGTATCCCGGAGTCATGTGATCCCCTTCTGTGACCTTCTGTCGAGCAAAGTCAACAGGGAAGCCAGATTCACCTAACAAACATGTTTCTAACTTAACAATTGCAGTCATTCAATTAACAACTGTGGCAAGAAAGGTCGTCAAATAGGGAAAAATTCACCTAACAAATGTTTCACTTAGCAACAGAGGTTTTGGGCTCAATTGTGGTTGTAAGTCGAGGATTACCTATAGTCCTTCATTTTGTTCTCTTTTTCTTGCCTGGTGCTTGAATGCTTCTTTCCTGTTGTAGCACAGACACAAAATCTTGGATCCAACAAACCTGCAGTTTCTTCTGGTCACCCAAATCCCCCTCTATAACATTTAAAGAAAAAAATATATAGGATTGTAAAATATTTATTGTATCTTTTGGAAGTCATGTGATCATAACATGTATATTGTTATATAAATGATATAAATTATGGGATTTGCACTAGTGTGGCATGGTTTATTAATTTATGAGTCTTACAATCATATCAATAAACTAAAAGGAAAGTAAGATACCTGATCTAGTTCTGGAATAAACCTGATAAAAGAAAAACACAGTGATAAAATACAAAAATGGTAATGCAAAGAGTTAGCAATCTGATAAATGTGTCACCTTGATAGGGAACCCCAATTTGTTCAACGTAATTGGAATCTTAGCTCAACAGCCTTAATTATAACCTTAACAGTTCTGCTTACGATATGTACATTAGAGCCCAGGGTAATTTGCATTAACCCTGTCAAGATGCAAATGATGTACAATGCACCTTTTATGACATTTGCCCTGCTTCTGATATCATTTATCCCCTGCCCTATCCTGTGAATTCCGAACGTCTGCCTACTAACCCTCAGCAAATGTTTGATCAACATGACTGTGTCTTCAAGTTGCTTCTAAACATATGCTACTTTTTATTTACAAGACCATCCTTTGGACAATTTTGGATGCTTCTGGTTTCTGAGTTTCCAAGAGAAAGGAAAGAAGAGTAACTGATTCCATGCAACACAGTGGTGAAATCCAATTTTTTTTACTACCAGTTCTATGGGTGTGGCTTGGTGGGGGGGATGGCTTGGTGGGCATGGCTTAGTGGGGGTGGCAGGGGAAGGATACTGCAAAATCTCCATTCCCTTCCCACTCCTGGGGGAAGGATATTGCAAAATCTCCATTCCCACCTCACTCCAGAGGAAGGATACTGCATTCCCTCCCCACTCCTGGGGAATGGATCATGCAAAATCTCCATTCCCACCCCACTCTGGGGCCAGTCAGAGGTTCTCCAAACTACTCAAAATTTCTGCTACCAGTTCTCCAGAACCTGCTGGATTTCACCCCTGATGCAACACCTCCCCACTTAGGTGGTACATGAGTCATTCTGGAAGAAACATGTACTAAGTCTGGGAATGAGTTTGGTACAGATGATCAGGGAACTAGAAAGTAAGTTCTACAAGGAGTGATTGACAGAGCCTAAAATGATATAAGAGCATCTTTAAAACACCCTGAAATACTCCCCAAGAAGGCTAAGCCTTGCTCAATGCAGAGTGTAGCGACAAAATGATGGTTTTAGGTTACAAATCATTGTTTGCTAATTTGAAATTTTTGCAAATGCCTTAGGATGGTAAGAGACCTTTCCTGTCAGTCAAAGTAGTTTGAGGGTGGGACAAATTACCTAGCAAAGCGCTGTGCTTCCCTCCACTGCACATGTTCAATCAGAGGCCAGACAGCCAATTCTCTGGGGTGTTTTAATCTGGGTTCCTGTATTGAGCGTGGGATGGACTCGATGATCAAGTGGCCACTTCCTATTCTTTCTTTTGATTCTGAGGCTGGATATCTGGGCATAATGAGAAATGTCCCAGTAAGGAAATGTTAGATGTAGTATGCTGGGCCTCTATAAGGACGAAGCAAGTTTGAATGATTTCTCACCTATTAAATCCCCTGATTGGTATTCGGCCATCCTCTCTTTCAGCGAGCCAACTTCCCATCAATATTCTGAGGAAAGGAGCATGGGTGTTGCCTCAAGGTCACTGGTAGAAAGGGAAGGCGGCCAATGAAATGCATGAGAGATGAGCTGATTCTAATTAAACTATCTCAGCTTCATGAACAAGTCCCACAGTAGAGACTGCTTAAGCAGTAATATAAATCTCCTGTTGTATCAGAACTAAATATGTGAATGCCAAGACTCGGCAAATGTCTACCTCCATATTAAATATTATTTCCTAATGCTGCATTCCTAATTTAAACATGAAACACTCCTTTTTTTTAAAAAAAGTAAAATATAAGCAGCTGGCAGGCATACATAAACTAAAGGGTGATTGCCAAAGCTGAGCATTTCAGCAGTCTTGATTGCAGATTTTATCAAATTTATATGACCATCCAGCACAAAAACTGACTCTGGGCATTTGCAATTAAATAAAAAAATTATACATATACATATACATATACACATATACAAATATATACACACACACACACATTTGTATATATATATATATATATATATATATATATATATATATATATACACATACATTAAAAGATATAAAAACAAAAGGCATAGGAGGATACGTATTCATTATAATGATGGAGCCATGTTTTACTGGGACCTGCAGGCTTGATGACAAATTGTATAAAAGATGACAAAATACTCAAGTTGACAGCTACAAAAATGCAATTAAAGCCCTTACCCTTTTTATATAGGTTAAACACACCATGCATTTAAAAATGGGTGGGGCTTTGATTGCATGCTTAAGGCCTTAATTTATCTTATTTTTTATTGACACAGACTCACAAACACAAATGCCTCTGAGTAGAAAGCTCTCATTTGATCAGGATGTGATTATATTGCCCCTTTGCTCAGCCTGAGCACAGAATGAGACAACTCGCCACAGCCAACTCGCTGTGGTCAATTCATCACAGCCAACTCACCATGGCCAACTTGCTGCAGGACAACTTGCCACGGCCAGCTCGCCACGGGTTAACTTGGCTGTGGCGAGTTGGCCATGGTGAATTGTCATAGACCCACCTGAGCATGCTTTGATCTTTCCATATAATAAAATGGGGAATATCCAAACGTTTGTATTTTAAAATGGCAATCAACAATAATTAAATAGTAGATAGAAAAATAACCCCCTCTACATGGAGTGTGAAATTATTTTTGCAAGATATATCGTATTTTAGCTGTCCGTCTTCAGCCTATTATCTTAATATTACTACTGTAATCGCTTGGATTTATCTTTTTCCTGATGCCTTTAAAAGCAATACCGTGAAACTGCATTCTTTTTTAAATGTTGTAATTGTATTATTGAAATACAATAAGCAACATTATTGTTTATTGAAATACAGAGTACAACTTTATTGCCTAATGTCCCTTTTTACCGATTTAATTATTGTAAACTGGCTTGAACATGTCGTGTTGGCAATGTTCTTATCTTCTCAAGCCTGCTTGTTGTCTATAGGTGATAAGAGATTGTTCCAACATATCCTAAGGTTTTTAGGATGGGGAAGATTTGTCCTTCAGGACAGGACAAATCAAATCCATACAAATTCTTAAAGATATTGTGCAAGGATTGATTTATCCCTCTCATTAATATATTCCACCTTGAATATATACACAACTGATTAATTAGATGAGTATTGTTTTCTATTACATAGCTATTCTGCAGCTACTCAGTCTAGTAGTAAAGCATTCACACTGGCAAATAAATGAAGGAGTGTCTCTTTCACATCAGTATTATGAAATACTTTCTGCGTGAAATGAATTTATGATAAGGTATATTCCACACTCTTTCAATTAACAGCTTTTTATTTTAAACAAATATTATAGAAGTCCTTTAACTTACCCCATACTTAATAATGATTATTATGCACCTAGGAACTAACAGTATGTTATTAGCATAGCAATCTAATATAAGCTAAGCTGTGATCCATTATATTTTGTTATTAAAAAGGAGGTAATTTAGGTTTTTTTTTTTTTAAAAAAAAGATTTTGTTAAAGCTTGATATAATCTTCAGAATGAACACTGGCAGAGTCCCTCTCTAAAGGAGTGGAAAAATAGTTATCTATGATTATTGTTTTAAAGCTGGAAGCCAGGTACCAAGACCTCACTAAATCATCTAATCTCTCCAGTTTTTCTACTTAGATTTCTGTATCAAAAAGAATCCTTTAAGTTTCATTCTTAATGGAAATAGATCATCAAATACAAGAATTCATTCTTGAAGCACAAATAATCAGGCTCAAGTTGTCCTACTTTGGACACACTATGCAAAGAAGCACCTCTCTGGAGGGCTCTAATACTGGGAAAAGAGGGAGGAAAGAGAAGAGGAAAGCAAGTAGCATAGTGCATGGATTCAGTTATATTGGTGATGGGTGCACCATTGGAAGACCTAAAGGACCATGTTAGGGACAGATCATCATAGAGGAAATCTATCTATGACTCTGTGCTAAGGGTCAATTCCATCTTGATTGCACATAAGAAATCAATTTCAGTAGTGGGTTTCAAATCTCGTCGCTACCAGTTCGCTCATGGGCATGTGTGTGCTTGCGCTTGCCAGTGATGCTTCTGCGCATGTGCAGAAGCTTCTGCGCATGCACAGAGACATCTGGGTGGGTGGGTGGAGCCTCCCACCCCCACTGCTACCGATAGCAATCCACTACTGATCAATTTGTAAATATCTAAATACCGGCATATACAAACAAAGTTTGAAAAATCAGCTTTGGTTAAGGTGTTTCCTGGTAGAAGTTTAATACCAATTTAATAATTGTTCTGCCTCATTCACAGATTTCATTTATTTATTAGATTTATACCAAGCCTTTTGTTGAGTAACTCAATATCCATACATTATGCTTTCGCCTTCCATTTTTACCCATAACTAAAATCTTACAAGGTAGGTCGGGCTAAAAGAGTGATTGGCTCAAAGACACCTGGTGAAATTCCATGGTCAAAGTGGACTAAAACACTGATGTTTCTTTTCTTACTCTAATACCTTAACCAATAGACCAAGCTAGCCTACACCCCAAGCTGTATTTGTATCATCCTGTTGTTCTGCTTTCTTTGCAACTTAAAAAAAGTGTGTGTGGGGGGGGGGGAGAACTAACTGGAAATATAACCAGACAATTTTTTAAAAGGGAAGTGAAACCCACAGAAATCATGTATTTCAACTATTTTATTTGGGGCAGAGATTTGCAACATGTGGCCCCAGGGTGACATCTGACACCAAATCCTTTGGGAGGGAGCATACAATGAAAATCAGGAACATTCTCTCCAGGAAGGAATATATATTCCATGGATGTTTTAATGTAAGTCTGTGTGCATTTTTTAACAAAGTCCTTGTTGTTTAATGATGTGCTCTCCAATCAACCAATGGCTTCTGTAACTGCCATCCTTAATATTTACTGGATCATAAAATAATTTGCTTTAAATTTAATTAATTTCTTCAATTAATTAATTAAATTTTAATTAATTTGTTTGAAATTTGTAGACCATCATGAATACCTGGCAAAAGAAAAGATAAAGGGAAGTTATTCAATTAGTCTTTAAGACTCAGCAAGGATTACAAAAATAAAATTGGAAGGGGCCAGTTAGGGTAATGAATGCTACCTCCCACTTAGTACAAGAATTCAAATTGAAACATTCCAGGGAGAAAACTGTCTAGTAATGGCAAAACTTTTGGGGTTTTAAGTGCTCAGAAAGTGCCTAACTACACTTTCCCCAAACAAAAGAGAAATAATTGTCTATCTCCTCATCATCTAGGCCACCCTGAACACTGAGGCCAGCACTGAGCAACATCCCCAAGGATGGGCTTGAAGTTGAGGCCCAGGTTTTGATTTCAGCCCTAGCACCATCAGTACCACTCAAAAGTCTTGGGGAATGGCATGTTTGCCACCATGGCTCAGTGCTCCTCAGGATCTGCCAGACGCCACTTACTTCAGGCTGTGGTCTCTTTCTGTTGAGAGGCCCCTGTGGTCTACCCAGGCCACCCGAGGGCTTCACGCTTGAAGTGGCTTTAGAGAATGTTCTTCACTGCCTCTGCAGCCTCCAAAAACTGTTCAAAAGCATGCCCTATTCTTGCATAACTTCTGAAGGGTCTGGATGCCACACAAGAGCATTCCCCATTCTCATATTGCCTCTGAAAAGCATACAAGAATATGGCATGCTTTCAAGAATAGCTGTTGGGTTTTGGTGATCTTCCATATCTCTTAACAGCTATCTCTGTTAAGACTAAACAAACTCAGTTCTTATCACTCAAGTTTCCAGTCCTGAATTATTTTTGTTGCCCCTCTTCGTACACATTCTGGTTTCTCTTAATCTTTCTTAAAAACTGGTTTGGAATCTGATCAGCATAAAGCAAAATGGAATTGTTAATTCCCAGGATTTGAAAACAATGTCACTGTTGATGCAATTAAAATTTGCTTTATTTGCAGAGACATCACACTGCTGAATCAAATTCAGTTTCTAATCACTAGAATGGTAGTGGTAGAAGCAAGGTAGATTGGATTCAGTCTGTGGAGGCAATGTGATGCAACTGAAGTGGCTTCAAACCATCTAGAGCAGGGGTGTCAAACTCATGTTGTCACGGCGGCATCAAATGACATATAGGGACCTTTTTCCCCTTCACTAAACCAGGCATGGTGTGGCTAGCACATGATGCATCTGGCACACAGGCCGGGAGCTTGACAGCCCTGATCTAGAGTTAATGCTGCAGGGAACAGCTTACTGATGACTTCTCCAGCACTGACTCAGTTCTTCCAAGATACTTTCTGGACTGTCTACACTTCTGAAACAAACTAAAGCTGCCTAATCTGGAAGCACTTTAGTAAGTATTATTTTGGATTCATGGTACTCACTATACAGTTCTGGAGATACAAATGGAATGTTTTGTTTATCTTCAGTCAATTGAAGTTAGGATGAGACCTATGACAGTTCCTCTGTAACAATGGCCTCCCCAGGACTGTTCACCAAGGAAGCCTAGGGGATTTCAAGCTGCTTGAAGCAGACCTTAGGTCTTTCTAGCCTGGATAATTTTCAGTCCTCTCAGCCTGCTCCTGCAATGCTTAACAAAAAAGGTTAATCTCAGGTACTGTCATAGCACAAGCTCTTCAGGAAAAGAATGAAAGATGCTTTAAATCAATACAAGAGGAAGCAACATGATTACTTCCCTTAGTTCTTGGAAGGAAGAGGACAATGATACTTAGAAAGCAGTTTTAAGGGATATGCTTTGTTCAAAAATTAGTTGAAGTGAACCCATTCTTCAAAGCTAACTGATTAATCTCTGTAATCAGTTATTATTTCAAGATCTATTTCTCAAGAACTGTCATTAAGCCAAGTATCCTCCACTTGATACCTTTGTTTATGATTTTTATATCCTAATGAAGAATTTCCCTACAGTCATTTCATTACAAGGCTAAGTAATAGCATCAGTACATGGGAGAGTGGAATTTGCTGGCTATTTGTGGGTAGTAGCTTGTCCTGCTAATCTTGGTGGAGATGTTTTTTTCTTTCTTTCATAATCCTTTCATATTATTTTTTCCTTGATTATTTATCTGATGTGCTTTCCTGCTTATTTGGATGTTAGTTGTTGGAGACAATGTGTTCAGGACCATTTGTATTGTTTTCAACATCCTTTGCCAACCTCAGAAAAAGTCTTAGGTGGTGTTTTCCTTATGCTTCCATTTATTTTAACAGAAATACTCTTTGCTACTGCCAAATTCATTTACTGAATTTCTGAACAGGTACAGATAGTTTAACATACAGGGCAATTCCTTTCCCCTTTTATTTCTTCTGTTCATTTTGAACAAATTGTAACTTTCTACTTCTGCTCTCCAATCATGAAAGTTATCCCACTACAGGTATGACTACACCCCACTATACCTATTAAGTCACACATTTCTTCCAATACCAAGAGTTAAAGCCTATCCTGATTATTTTCCATTAAAAGGTAATAACTACCTCAAATTGAGTTGAACTTCCCTTTAGCCGTGGTAATTCTTACGGGATTCATTAGCAATAGCAATAGCACTTAGACTTCTATATCACTTCATAGTGGTTTACAGCCCTCTCTAAGCAGTTTACAGAGTCAGCATATTGCTCCCAACAATCTGGGTCCTCATTTTACCCACCTCGGAAGGATGGAAGGCTGAATCAACTTTGAGCTGGTCAGGATTGAACTCCTGGCAGTAGGCAGAATTAGCCTGCAATACTGAATTCTAACCACTGTGCCACCACGGCTCTCATTCCTAAGATCCAGCCCTACTTAGATTTCTGTACATCATCCAAAATTGTCTAGATTTCTACTACCTAGCTGGGCTTTAGTTCTCACAATCTCAGAGTTACTGAATAAACAAAAAAAGGCCAATATTTTTTTCTGCTTGTTTTATTGAGTAGTTTAATAGGGACCAATACAGCATACTGCATCCTTCTAAAGTGCCCAAATCTTTTTCTGGGAGTTCTTACTTCAAGGTTTTCATCTCCAGCTCCCACAGGATTTAATTCAAAGCCCTTTTGATCAAACTCATCATAGTTTGGTCAAACTCATTTTTACAAGCCCTTGTAAGATGCTTCCCATCTCATGAGGAGTCCTGTCCTTGTTATTTCTGTGGGTTAATCATTGCATTCTTGGAATTAAAATAATGCAGTCGTTAAGGAAGCATAAGCTCTTTTCTTCAAATAAAATATTCTGTTAGTTGCACCATCATAGGTGAGATAACTCACACTGACACTTCTAACCTTCTGCCTTGCTTGCTTATTTTGAATTGTCTGATCTATTACAGTAGCACCTTCCTGTATTCTAAACGGTGCTATAAAGGCAAACCTGATTGTAAATACTTTTCCTATGACTGAATTCATTTACTGCACTAAGCAATAGAATAGAATTTGCAAAGTACTATGCCCAGACCAAAATCAAGTAGTCTTTGAGTTGTAAGGTAGCCTAGATGGTCTTCAGTTTCTTTATCAAATCAATTGACTGAGGGGAAAATGTATTTCCAAATGAATTCAGAATATGCCTTGCAACACAAATTTATTTGCACTTCCAAATTTCTGAATATGATCCTAGTTTAGATTTTGTCACAAAACCAATACCAATCTCTCAATAAAGATAAGGTTACAAATATGTATCAAGCTACTATGGCTTCTTTGGTATCAAATTCCCTCCGGGCAATAGAAATGTTAGACTTCTAAAATATGGCCTTATACTAATTTCAAGAATTTAATACTCCAATGCTTAGAACCACCAAAAATGAACAATTGCAAAAATCTATGAGTTATTACCACAATTACTAATAGGGGATCCACTGTATGGATTAAAAGAAGCTTGAGATACTGATCTTGGTAATCCCATGCAAGAAACAAATCAGCAGTAGTTACGGAAACCAGATTGACTTTAGCTTCAATGCAAGAAATGCAGGGGAAGATTATACAAAACCGGTACCAGTGGTCTGGTGGACACTGAGTTCCATTATCTGGCATTTGTTACAAATCTGTGCTCCATGTGGTGCTTTCTAAATGTGTCTTAAATGCAAAAGCAAAAACTCAACCAAACCTTACAAAAGCTCCCAACTCCTGGTGTTTTTTTTTTTTTGTTGTTTTTTTTTTTTGCACAGATTTATCTTACTGATATAACAGAAAAAGAGGATTGTGTTTTTCTCCTTCAACAAGCAAGTCTCAAAACTAATCTCCCTTCAAGTAAAATTGAATTTAAATATAATCAAACTTGCATTGCTCTGGCACATTCATTTATCTTGTTTAAAACCTATATGCAGCTCTCACTGGGACTTTCTCAGAGGTTTTGCTTCCCCCCCCCTTCTCTAAAATCTGCCATCCTCGGCATTGTTGGTACATGAATGAGATGATGGAACACCAAGTACTTCTGTTACCCACTATCTGCAGGAACAGAACTTACATGCATGGCCTCTTCTTATCCACCCATTATACTTGGAGTGAATGCTCAAGAGGAACCAATATTTTGAAAGATAAAGCAGCAAGCCAGAACAGATCTAGGAGAAGGAAAATTACACATAGCATGATTGATGAATTGTCAGCTCTTGTGTAACAGATGCTTTTCTCCCCAACAGGTGAGATAACTCCATACACAGACCATAGTAAGAAGTCAGCATCTCCACTGCATTTTCTTCATATAATCTGACTCTGAAAGGAACACTATGATTATGCCCTCCTTGTATTAGTAAACTAAGTGATATTATAAAACCTCAGGAAAGAATAATGCAAGAAGAATGAGTTGGCTAAGAAAGAAAGTGTGATTTTATTTTTTATTTTTTGTAGATAAAGTTGTATTGTTAGGATGAGAACCCTATCACATGTGACGTTTTCATATCATCCTTTAAGTGAAAAGTTAAAATTTTGTTCTACAAAGTTTTTAATGGACACCACTGCTTTCATCTTTGTGAGTTTTGCTTTATTTCCTATGCTGTTTCTGTCTCATCTTGGGTAATAATTGGGTTTGGTTCTAGTAATCTTACATAGTATTATTGATGCTATGCCTCTTCTCTTATAGCTATCTTCAGAGCAAGGTAAATATGCACTTTGGGTAATTTACACGCACTCTTTACTCAAGTGCTTTGAAGCAAAGCCCTGATCAGAAACAAAAGCAAATAGATAGCCCTGGAAAAATAAGAACTTCTTCTGTACAGGTGGGAAGCCCTAGTAGGTTAGCAAGTTCCTGACCTCACCTCTGTGTCTAGAACTGCAGTGGCTCCTAAAGCTAACAAAAAGGATGGTCTTAAGACACGCAAGAGAATCAGTCACAAGTAAAAAGACCTACATGGGTTGGGTACATAATATACATGAGGGAAAAGGAAGGAATGACTTTAAAAGGAAGAAAATCAGAGGATTGTAGAAGCCCCAATCTGAAGAGTGGGGTGTGTGTGTGTGGAAAAAGGAGATGAATCAATCTGCAACATTCATCTGGGCTAGATTGTCTGTGTCTCTTCTGATCCAAACAAGCAGATTTCAATGTATGACAGTTCCAAATTTACCTAGACAGCTTGTTTCCTATAACTGAGCAATCTGTTATAAAAGGGAAAGAACTGACAATTGCTTAAGTGATTTTTAAATAGATTTAATTTCTAAAAATTTTTGTAGTAGATGACAGTAAAAAAAACAACCATAGGTGTTAATTAACTAAACCTTGTATCCAATAATTTATTTTCATTCAGAACTTGCCACTAAAACTGGTATTTTTTCTTGCAAAAATACAATAGCCAATTGATTGAGGGTATGTTTATAACTGCTGAATTAGATGGTGTTTATTGTGAGCCATTTCAGAACTGTGTTTGGGTGGGCATTCTACAGCATATTAGTTACTTTTACAGAGAATACCATTGCACCCATCATCCTTTTCTTTCAAAGTAGATTTTTAAAGATCAAGAGTTGGCTTTGGCTCAGGCAGCATACATAGAGCATCTAGATTCTTCATTCAAAAATACAGTTGCCACATTCCTGTTTGTATAGCTTTAACAGCTCTCCAGAGAGGTGAAGTCTTTGCTTACAATGCAGATAAAATATTTGGAAAAGCTACAGTACTGGTTTTCAAGTGAAAGACCATAGAAAGTAAGCTTTATGGTGACCATGAACTCTTCCTTCCTTTATTTTTTTCCTCTGGGACTTTAAAGCAGTGGATTGCACTTGGTTTCCAGTGAAAAAGGGAAAAAATGCTGTAGCACTTGATTGACAAACATCACGTCAATTAAAAACCAGGATCCACGAACACTAGCTGGCAGTCTAACGCTATGATCCTAAATCTTTGATCTCTACCCACTTGGGTAGGTAGTGGGTAGGTAGTCAGTACCAGTTAGATTGGAGCAACACAAAAATTATCAGCCATGCTACCACCCACCATGCTCGTGAGTTCATTGAAGCCTGGCACTCAACAAGCAATTCCATCAACAGACACATCGACCTACAACAAGCCAACGAACCACTCAGAATCCAAATCAACCACACAGAGAGAGACAGAACCAACCCATGCAACAGGCATGGCAGCAGAAGTAGCCTGGTGCAGCACTGCATTCTAACCACTGCACTACCATATGCTCAGAAGTTAAATATAGTTGCGCACATATTGTATGAATGTCATTCATGCCTGTTACTTTCAAGCTTCAAATCCTTTTGTCAGATGAAGAGAGACGTATCAAAGCATAGTTGCATTAAGAAAAAGTGATACTGAAGTGCTTCCTACTGTATTTTAGATAAGAGCAATGTGATTATGAAGTGATTAGTTCTTTTTACTAGGAATAGCTCTAGTAAGGGAATATACTATACTTTAGAGTAGGAAAACCACTTATTGTATCTATGCTCCTTAAGAGCTTCAGATTCACCATCAGAAAATCTGAGGACTATCTCCAACTCACTGCAGGAAATAATATGCCAAAACTAATTTCTTTCCATCTGGCCAGAAAAACTCAACTCTGACAGGCCACAAGCCTACTTGAATTTATTTCCCCTGGTGTTGACACAGGACATCTCAGTGACATCGGGATTATGTTTTGTACCTGGGAGGCAATTTGAAATGCATGATGGATTGGTCTCCGTGCTAAATTTATTAGACGATGGCTTTGCCAGTGGGGGGGAAAAAAAGGCATCCGAGAATCAATTCTACTCCATGTGTGACCTCAAATATGTTCTGGGGCCAAATGGATGGATAGATGAGCAGCACAGGGGGAATGGCAAAATGGAGAAATCTCATTGTGTGTAATTAGATATTTACTTTCATGACATTGACTGCAGTCCCATTAGCATATATTTTCTCATGAACATATGGTCTAGCAGTTTGCACTTTTTTTTTTGAGTAATAATGCCTAATACATACATTTGCATGTCATGGAAATTATTGGGCATAAGCCAAGCAAACACTCTGTGGAGATCCATACCTGCCTTGAGGTTGCATTTGGCTGTCATTCAATCAGTTCTTTTCACTCAATTTGAGGGAATGCTTTTATTTAGCCCTCACTCTGTTCATTCTTAACACACCACAGACTGCAGCAATCTGCTTCAGGAAGCAGGATGAAGGCAAGAAAATGCTGACTACCTGCGAAGTGTGGGCCTGAATGGGGGAAGCATCATTTCAAGCCTTTGGTTGGTATCACTCTTCAAAGCCCCAGTTGTGTTCCATTCCGTTAAGCTAGGCGTTCGAGAGCCTGCAGTCTGATTCTGCCCTTGTCACCATGACAAATAGCCAGGAAATTATGCTCTTTATGCCATTGCTGGGGAGATTCATTTAACTGCATCCCTTATCACATTCATTTTCCTGCTGATTCAGTTCCAAAACATTACTTTATAAGCTGATCATTAAGCTATTTGTCTCTTGTGGGTGTTTGAAAGTGTGAAAAGGGAAAAGGAAGAGGGGGAAATATGATAACAAAGCATCATTATATATGGTAGTTCCTGAATGCTTGTCAAAGACTTGCGGACAGACATTTCCACACTGGCTGAGTGTCACACTATTAGCCATAGCAATATCTCAGCAGGAACAAAGGACAAGAAGTGAGACAAAATAGGGGGCTGTTTAAGCCTCAGCTGTCAAGAGAACCAAAGAGGATAATTTCAGGTTGGAAACGATGGGAAGTCACTTCCAGGATGCCTTGTCAGTTAAGATTCTTTTCAATGGCTAAGGGGAGATGATAAAAGAATAAAGAGACCTTCACCCATTTGTTCCCTAAAAAAGTAAAGAAAAAAAGTAACTTCATCTTACAATGTCAGAGAAAAAAGAAATGCTGCAGCTTTGGGTGGGTTTCATCAGTAATAGTGTTAGATCGGCGCAGGAATGGAAGACGCGACCAGCTCGTTACATTAGTAACTTTATTGAGAACAACAAACAGTAGCAAGACTGACTGTGCGCTGCCGGAGCTCTCCTTATATTCGCTCCGGCAGTTGCACCGCCCCTGACAGCGACTCAAACTTTCCCGCCCGATGGCTGGCAGCCAATCCGGGCGGATGTCCTTATAAGGACATAACACTCCTCCCCCCTTAGTCCGAAAAAAATTTCAAAGTTCATTTATAAACGTCACGTAGTCCCGCAGGTACGTAGGACGCCTCAGCGCCCTAGTTGACCTGCGCAGTCTCACTTCTTCCTCGTCCCCGCCCTGGACGGACGGGGCTCCTCCGTCTTCTGGTTCCTTCCCCGGAACCGGGCTCGGTTCGGCTGGCGAGTGTGCGGGGTCACCCTCAGCGCCTCCGGCCGGACCGCAGGCCCTGGATGGCTGGTTCTGGTGGTCTTCCTCCTGGCCTGTGGATCTCTCGCCTCATTGATGCTGCTCGGTTCCGACCCGGGAAGAGCGTCTGAGTCTTGGTAAGTCACCGGCTGTCACTTGCTCTTCCCCGGTCTCCCGGGCGCTGCGGTTCGGTCGCGGTTCGGCTCGTTGTTGCCTGGTGGGTGGTTCGGATCGGTACCCTCGGGTCCGGTCTGCCAGCTGTGGATGGTGTTGGTTCGGGTTGTGGTGTCCGACCTCGCAGGGGTGGCGCAGGTCTCCTTGGCCGGGCTGGTGTTGGCCTCCCCCGTCAGGTCGGTAGTGGTCGCCCTGGTCGGGCTGTCGTTGCGGGGCTACCTCCGCGGGTTGGTGGCGGTCTCCCCTGTCGGGGTGGCGCAGGCCTCCCTGGCCGGGTTGTTGTCGGCTTTCCCTTCGCCCTAGTCCCTGGTCTACCGCAGGTTGGTGGCTGGAGTCATCTGGGCTGGGTTGTTGTTGTTGCCGGGTTGTCTTCTGTGCTGGACGGGGATCCCTCTCGCCGGGGAGTCGTGTGCCACCCTTGCCCATGGGCTGCGGTGTGCCCATCTCCGATGGTCCCCGGTCTACTCGCCTGGAGTGGAGGTCTCCCTGGCAGGGCTGATGTGGGTTGCCTTCGCTGGCGGGGTGTGGTGCTTCCCCTCTGGGCAGGTCCCGGTCTACTCGTGTGCTGTGATGGCGGTCTCTCGCCCTGTCGTGCCGGGTGCCCACCTCGCTGGGTTGGTGTTGCCACCCTCCATTCGGCTGACCCCGGTCTACCGCTCCGGACTGCCGTTGTGTCAGCGCCTGGTAGTGTGCTTGGCCGGCCTCGTCGGGGTGGTGGTGGTCTGCCTCGCCGGGGTGTGGTAGGCCTACCTTGTCGGGGTGTCGTAGGCCTACCTCGCAGGGGTGTCGTAGGCCTTCCTCGCCGGGGTGTTGCAGGCCTACCTCGCAGGGGTGTTGCAGGCCTACCTCGTCGGGGTGTTGTAGGCCTCCCCCGTCAGGCTGGTTTTCTTGCACTCCCCCCCACCTTTTCCGGAGCTGGTCGATGTGACGTCTACAGACCTGTCCATCTTCCAGCTCCACGGTGTAGGATCTTGGGCCGGTTGTGCTGTCTATCTTCCCCTTCAGCCACTTAGGGGAGCCGTGGAAATTCAGTGCGAAAATCGAATCTCCTTTGCTGAAGGCGCGAAGCGGGCGGCTGGCCGTTGCGGTCACTTCTGGGCTGTATTGTGGGTGCAGCCGGTCCAGTGGTGACCTCAACCTTCTGCCCATCAACAGTTCGGCCGGGCTCTTGTGGGTGGTGGCATGCGGCGTGATGTGCTGGGTGAGGAGGAAGTTGTCTATTCTTTCCTGCCAGTCGCCCGTGCCCATCTTGGTGAGTGCCTCCTTGGTGAGCCTCACCATCCGTTCCGCTTGTCCGTTCCCAGCTGGCCTGTACGGGGCGGACAGGGCATGGCGGATGCCCAGTCCTGCCAGGAACGCCTCCATGGCCAGGGATGTGAGTTGGGGGCCGTTGTCGGAGACCAGCACATCCGGTAGGCCATGGGTGGCGAAAAGGCGGCGCAGGAATGGAAGACGCGACCAGCTCGTTACATTAGTAACTTTATTGAGAACAAGAAACAGTAGCAAGACTGACTGTGCGCTGCCGGAGCTCTCCTTATATTCGCTCCGGCAGTCGCACCGCCCCTGACAGCGACTCAAACTTTCCCGCCCGATGGCTGGCAGCCAATCCGGGCGGATGTCCTTATAAGGACATAACAAATAGCAACAGGATGCAAATGGTAATTTGCGACATTAAGTTAAAATTTCAGTTTAGTTCCATGTTCTGCAAGGTCCTTACTGTCCTAAACTGTAATCAGGAGTGATATAATAGTGGCTGTATCTCAGTTCTCAGCTCATCTATGCAGTTGGTTTTCCAAGGTCCTGCAAAAGCATGGTCTCTTCTTCCCAAGTCTAGTGAGAAAATCCGCAAAGGATTTTTATTCATAGCTAAGCCTGAATCTCTAGTATCGCTAGAAACTCTGATTTAACAATACGTCAGCTAAAAAGAGGTGGGATTTTTGTCCCAGTTTTCTTCCAGAAAATCATACTCTATCCTTGAATATTTTCTCATAAATCCCCCGGGGCTGTAATCACTGGCTTAAAACTACCTAGTGATTTTTCTGGACTGACAGTGGACTTGAATTTTAAGTCTAATCTTAAACCTCAGGCCAACATCATGACCACTACTCTATGTGTTCAATGTGTGGTCTTTTTATGAATTGCATGCTTGGGGATGTTGGTGGAAGAACTTCATATTTTAGCCTGTCCCATTTTAACCTCATTGCTTTCAACTTCAAATGTGCAGGAAGACTTGAGCCAAAGGTTCTATTAAAGGAGCATCATACACCACACAGACTTAACCATAGACTAAGTTTGATAGTGGAATCAGTTTCCTAGAGAAAACAACTTAATGGTTCCAAACAGAGACTGGATAGCCACCAGTTAGGGATGCTTTATTTTGGGTCCTATACTGGACAAGAATGAGGATTCAGTGGATTAAATACCACATTCAGTTTATGACTCTATAATCACAATGATCTATGGTGGTAGATGTATAACATACATGCGGCCTGACAGCTTCATGAATGACTATTTTGTCATTCAAAATAACAATTTGCCTTTCATATTTTGAGTACATTATTTTCCACCATGGGTTTTTCAGTAAGTCATAATGGCTTCATTCACAGATATCACTGATCCACAATGATGAATGTAATTGCTCAAAGCCAAAACCAAACAAGTCTGTACATATTTTAGACTGATGTTAAAATTCATCCTCATTCTGACTAGCAGTATCCTTCCAGTAAGAATAAGGATAAGGATAAGGATAATTTTATTTCTATACCGCCCCTCTCCCGAAGAACTTGGGGCGGTGTACAGCCAGGTAAAAACACAGTACAAATATCATGATTTAAATTTAAAAATTATTAAAAATATTACATTTAAGGCCAATTAACTAAAAAAACTCAAAATTTAAGAACTCCGAATTTAAAACTCAATTATGAAGCTAGCCCTGCCTGTTGGAAGAGCAGGGTCTTAAGAGCACAGCGGAAAACTCGGAGGTCAAAGATCTTGCGTATGTCTGGGGGCAGTTCATTCCAAAGGGCAGGGGCTCCCAGAGAAGGCTCTCCCCCTGGGTGTCGCTAGCCGACATAATTTGGCTGACGGCACCCTGAGGAGTCCCTCTCTGTGGGAGCGAACTGGTCGGTGGGAGGCTATCGGTGGCAGAAGGCGGTCTCGTAGGTACCCAGGTCCTGAGCCATGGAGCGCTTTAAAGGTGGTAACTAACACCTTGAATCGTACCCAGAAGACCACTGGGAGCCAGTGCAGCTCATGCAGGAGAGGTGTTACATGGGCGCAACGAGTTGCACCCATAATTACCCATGCGGCTGCATTCTGGACCAGTTGGAGCCTCCGAGTGCTCTTCAAGGGGAGCCCCATGTAGATCCACCCACTTGCATTCTTAATCAGTTTCACCATTTTTAAAAAAGTGAGGGGGGGAGGCTGAGTGAGAATTCTTACTATGTGTCTGTGAAAGGGAGTAAAACAAATCTGTGGTGTCTTCTCGGTCTCTGCATAAAACTCAAATCCCATTCTTAGAGTCAAAGAGCAACAGCACCTCCCTCAGTCTTGTAAGGAATTCAGAATTGTTGTTCCAATTGTACTAACTTTGAGTTCTGCAATCAAGACTCAGACGAATAGGGATTAACACCAAGATTAATACTAGATCAATCATCAACAACTAAACAATACCCCAATCAAGGAATTACCAATGCAGAGAAACAAGCTAGTGGTAAACAACAGCCTAATTAAGGAATCAAGACTGGTCCTGCCAACATTGACAGGGCAAGCCACTAGTATGTAAAAATGAGAGCAAACCCCCTCCCTTCTAGCACTGATGATGTTACTTAGTTTGGTAATGAAAAGTCTGCAAGAAAACAAACTCAGAGAGCACCAAGGACCCTGCTATTCCAATAACCTACGAATACAGGTACAAGAAGTCAGGAACCCAGATAGAGTTCAAAAGTACTACACATTTATTTCATGCTATCTATACACAAGAAACTGAACTATTAATGGTCAAGGCAAATTGGCAGCAGAAAAGAGTCAACAGACTTCAAGGGGGGCTCAACATAGGAGCATAGAGACTCCAAAGTGATGGTGCATTTGACGCCTCCCTCAGGCTCAGCCTGGTCATCTCCTACAATTGGTGTCCTAACTAAGTGAGCAACATATACACATACTTTTTAAAGAAATTGGGAAAGGTCTCAAAAGAAATGCTGATATCTGTGATACTTAATCTGCAACGACTCATTCAAACATGGAACGTATCTTTTGACACATTTGATCACTGCAGGCATCAGTATGAACTCATATTTAGGTTCATTCATTCAGGGTTTGTCTTCTTATCCATAAGACTGGGATTTGTTGCCCCCATCTTCAAAAAGAGAATGAAAAGATGTATATACATAATTCATAGTGAGCTTAGTTATTGAAGCTTGCAACTATCAACCATGACATATTGACATCTACAGGTTCTCAGATGTTCTTTTTTTCCCTATATTTTTTATCAAGAATTTTAAATGGGAGATAAAAGCTAACAAGATCTACTATAAGGTTAATGAAAGAAAGAAAGAGAAAAAGGAAATCAAAAAGCTAATAGTGTAAAAAGAAAGAATGATAAGATCTAAAAGAACTTATTTTATAGCAATTACAAGTACAAATATAAAATTACCTCTTACTCTATGGTTACATAAAACCTCTCTTTTTCTATTATCTAGTTTTTCTAATCATCAAAACCATAAATTGTGAATTTATTTGTTTGTGTTCCACACAAAAAGTCTATAAGTGATTTCCAGTCAGCAATAAATGTAGATATAGAATAGAATTTTTTATAGAATAGAATTTTTTATTGGCCAAGTGTGATTGGACACACAAGGAATTTGTCTTGGTGCATATGCTCTCAGTGTACATAAAAGAAAAGATACGTTCATCAAGAATCATAAGGTAAAACACTTAATGATAGTCGTAGGGTACAAATGATACAAGCAACAAAATTACAGTCATACAGTTATAAGTGGAAGGAGATGGGTGGTGGGAATGATGAGAAGATTAATAGTAGTGCAGACTTAATAAATAGTTTGACAGTGTTGAGGGAATTATTTGTTTAGCAGAGTGATAGCATTCAGGAAAAAACTGTTCTTGTATTTAGTTGTTCTGATGTGCATTGCTCTATAGCTTCGTTTTGAGGGTAGGAGTTGAAACAGTTTGTGTCCAGGATGTGAGGGGTCTGTAAATATTTTCACAGCCCTCTTTTTTTCTCTAATCAAGGAAGTTTAGATTGATTAGAGAAATATTGATTTCTCTAATCAATATTTTCTCTAATCAAGGAAGTCAGATTAGTCATCTCTGCAAGTTCCATAATCTCCACCAACCATTGCTCCATTGTGAGTAACACTTTCCACTTTGGGGTATATAATCACCTCACAACTGTTCTCATATATAAACATAAAATTCCATGATGTTTTTTCCAGCTGTTTATCCACCAATACCAGAAGAAAAGCCTCTGGTTGCAACTGCATCTTTAAGATCCTCTGAGTTAGTTTCTGTATTTGTATCCAAAACTTTCTAGCTTTCTTACACGTCCATCAAACGTGATAAAATGTCCCTTCATGTTATTCACAATTCCAAAATAAATAGTACCTTTATACATTCTAGACAATTTCTCTGGTGACATACCAACTTCTCAGCTGTTCAATGCAATGAGTGACATATTTACTTATCAGTATATAAACACAATCAAATCAATTGTTTAGCTGAGCCTATAAAGTAGAGCACCGTTGATCAAAACAAACAAAAACAACTTTTAAAAAAATCTCCAGTACATAAAAATGTTCCTAAAGAGATGTGAAAGAGATATGGATCAAGCTGTCATCTCCCAGATAGGCTCCATCTGCTCCAGAGACACTCTAGTAAGGTTCGTGACTCTGTAATATAATGCAAGGGCCAGTCTAAGACTGGATCTTGGATTGGGCAACAGGCTATGCAATTATTTTATTCAACAGTTCTCTGTCTCTGGTTTCTTGAACCATTTAATGTTAGAGAATGGGGGGAGACTAAGAGAGAGAGAGACAGATACAGATAGAGACAGAGACAGAGACAGAGACAGAGACAGAGAGAGAGAGAGAGAGAGAGAGAGAGAGAGAGAGAGAGAGAGAGAGAGAGAGAGAATCTTTAATATTTATGGAATACTAAGAAAAACTCTATTGTAGGTCCTTCCTATATATTTCCACTTATTTATCTGTCTATTGTGGCCATATGATCCAATTATGTACAGCTTTGTCATAAGCTTATTGAGGTGGTATTCTGTAATTTTTGCCTTTATTTTCAGATGTATGTATTTAGCAGAGGTAGCAATGCAGCCTTATGTATCTCATCACAGCCATATCCTTATCCTTTGTCTCCACTTGACATCTCCACCCAAGTCACATCCACACATATTAAAACATTGGGCTATAAATGCATCATTCCATCTGATCTCTTTGGACTGCAGAGATCAGGAAACTATTTCTAACTTTAACCAATCCTATACCATGTTTAAAAGAAAACCAACCTGAAAATGCAAAGCATAAAGAATTTTACTGTGTTTAAAATAAACCTGTTAAATCAGTTGAACTGTAAACATAATGAATTAAATCTCCTAATTTCTTGGGTCTACTATAATCACAGTTAGGTCTTACTTCAAGCTAAAGTTATTTCAGAATTATTAACAAAGCTAATAGGAATGAAGGCAAATTGCTAATAAAAAGTTGCTTGAATATTGTATGTTCAAACATTATGACAACGTACACAAGCCAGCGATGGGAACATCATCAGTTATGGTGTTGTTGAAATTAATGTTATATAAGTGTTCTTATTTTCATTACTCCCACTGAATTCAGTCTTCAACATTTGATGGATTAGATAGTCCATAATCAAATTATATGGTACAGACTACCATATTTTAAAATTGCTAAAAGATGAATTGTAGGTTTTTAAGTGGCTTTATGCATACACACATATATTCCCCAGTGTATTAAATAACTTGCAGCTTTGTTAATGCTTTCCCCCCTTATGTGAGAAGCTATGAGCACATATACCTGAGATTGTTAGTGTTTCATAAGCAGAAAAATGGGTACTTAGTATATGTGTTTTAGAATTATAGGTGTGAATTGAATTCTATCAAGCCTGTCTTCCTTTGTAAATTAGTGTAGGTACAAGCTAAAAATATTTTAAAAGCATGAGATATAGCCAGTGATGGGATTCAGCCAGTTCGCACCACTTCGGGAGAACCGGTTGTTAACTTTCTAAGCAGTTTGTTGAACTGGTTGTTGGAAGAAATCATTAGGGCAAAGAACCAGTTCTTAAATTATTTGAAACCCACCACTGGATATAGCCTAATAACATCAAACGCAAAAAGAGGTGGGTTTTTTATGCATTAAAGGTTAACAAATGTGTTGTGACATATATTTTATGTTATATATTTTAAGGGGTTCAGAGAGTCCCATGCAAATGTTAAGCAGGTAGGGTCACCACAGCAGAGCTGGCTTGTTATCTTTTAAGGAAAGTGAAGTGATGTACCTTACCATCTACTGCCACCACCCCATTAAAATTAGATTTGTGCACTAAAGACAGTTCAGAATTTGTCTTCATTGTCTTGTCACTTTATTTGCCTCCTCATGTTTATTCTTCTCATCATATTTATGTGAGAACTTTCATCACATTCATGTGACAAAGTTTATTCTCGTTGTTACATTCATGAAGTCTTCTCATGAATTACAGCCTTGCATACTTTCAAGGTCAGTAAAAGGAGAACCCAGATTGTTGGGGGCAATATGCTGACTCTGTAAACCATTTAGAGAGGGCTGTAAAGCACTGTGAAGAGGTATATAAGTAAGTGCTATAGCTATAGACATGCTTAATATTAGCAATAGGAATTAGAAGTAGGAAAGTACTAAACAGAAACAGAAACACCCTACATTTTTAATTGGTAACACCTTATTTTTAATTTTGTTTTTAACTCTGTTTTAACTCTTATTTATGCTTTTATACTACTTTTTATCTTTATATTTTTATTGCCCAGAGTCACTTAGGTGAGTTAGCAATAGCACTTAAACTTATGTTTTACAGCCTTCTCTAAGAGGTTTACGGTGTCAGCATATGATCCCCCAACAATCTGGGTCCTCATTTTACCAGTCTTGGAAGGATGGAAGGCTGACTCAATCTTGAGCTGGTCAGGATCAAACACCTGGCAGTGGGCAGAATTAGCCTGCAATACTGCACTCGTGATGGTGGTGTAGAAATGTGATAAATAAGTAGATAAATATAACATCTGCAGGAAATACAGAAATATATTACCATTCCGAAAAATGTCCCGAATAGCAAAATTTTTTCACATTAATGAATTGATGATGTTATGAACTCAAACAAAGGAAGCCCTTGTTCCTGATCAAGACCAAGCTTCAGAAGCTGAACTTCAGGATGAATTGAAGTTAACCTGTTTCATACTTAAATCTATCTTTGTATTCAAGATCCACCACTTTTAATCAGTGACACTGAAGTTATTGAAGGGCAAACCAGTTCACTCCTAGTTAGCTGAAAAGTTTCTCTACTGTTTTTTTTTTAAAAATATGATCATTAATATGATCATTTAAATACATTATAATAATAGATTGCCCATTTATAACCATCTGATTTAGAAAGGGAACAAGCTGTCTTTAAGCATTAATGAAAAATGGATATTAAATAGAGCAAGGACAGATGTTCCAGCCCAAAATTTTTCTTCTCAACCTTCTCATTGTGCTCCAGAATATCTGGAAGGAACCGTAGCCACCTCCAGTTTAGTGTAAATTATCGCATTTCAAGTATCGAGTTTCAGATCACACGTTATCTTCCCCACCAATTCTATAAGGATCGGGGAAGAGAAGATATGGTCATACTGCATACTTCAATCTCTGTTTCTTACATAGGTTTTTGAATACTAAACAGTGCTAGTGCCATTTTAGGAATATCAATCACGTAAATATTTTAATCGAAAAATATCTTTTAGGGATAATTGGACAGGAACCCACCATCTTTCTGCATTTCCAGATCAATAGAATATAGAATTAGACAGCTGTTCAAATTTTAATAAATATGAATTATTTTGATTTGTGAAGTTCTCAGAAGTTCCTATATGGTACTAATGTCTTTAACCCTCTGATGCAAAGGTCCGGTTTGCCTAGAACAGGGGTGTCAAACTCGATTTCATTGAGGGCCACATCAGGGTTGGGTTTGACCTTGGGGGAGCCAGGGTAGGTGTGGTCAGTGTGGGCATGGTCAGCTTGACATCACTCATGTCAGGGCCACCAGTGGAGGCCTGAGCACTCTGCCAGCAAAAATGGGCTCCTGAGTTCCATTTGCAGCTGCAATGTCCTCCTGCAGCAAAAACAGAGCTCGGGAGGACCACACACAGCCCTCCCAAGCTCTATTTTCACTGGCAGAGGCACCGTGGGCCAGTCCTTTGCTGTTTCCAGGGCGGCCCTGCAGGCCATATCTTAGCACTTCATGGGCCAGATCAGTGGTGAAATCCAATTTTTTTTACTACTGGTTCTATGGGCGTGGCTTGATGGGCGTGTTGTGGCTTGGTGGGCATGGCTTGGTGGGCATGGCAAGGGAAAGATACTGCAAAATCTCCATTCCCACCCCACTCCAGGGGAAGGATACTGCAAAATCTCCATTCCCACCCCACTCTGGGGCCAGTCAGAGATGGTATTTGCCGGTTCTCTGAACTGCTCAAAATTTCCACTACTGGTTCTCCAGAACCTGTCCGAACCTGCTGGATTTCACCCCTGGGCCAGATCCGGCCCCTGGGCCTTGAGTTTGACACCCCTGGCCTAGAGTTTGATACATTAAAAAATGGCAACCTTATGCCTGAAAAGGCTTCTCCACCCTTAAACCACTTTCAGATGCGCACTGACTTCTAATAAGGCATGAAGATTGCCCCGACATTTCTTTCTTGAGTTTATTCTGATAACCTGCAAATAACACAGCATCTGTGTGATTGGAAACAGTGTGCGCATGCAATGATAGCAAACCTTATTTCAGTGCAAATAAATGCATCTACATTAAGTCTTTGATGCTTTTCTCACTCCAGCTCATGAGTGTCCAAAATCTTCTCAGTGTTATCATTAAGCAGATGCAAGAAACTTCATGCAAACAGAAAGGGAGCAAATGAAGCATGGAAAAAAGAAAAATGCTGTTTTGCTTCGCTGATAACAAGTTTAAACAAAATCCCACCTGCAAAGGAAAACATGATTAAGTGGAAAGTTATAGAAGGGATTGTAAAATGTGTTAATGAGATTTGTTTGCTCAATTTTTGTTTTTGTTTTTTAATTTTGGCAGCTTTGGAGTTTTAGCTAGACAACCAAGTCACATAATAGCTTGCAGCAGATGGTTTTAGATAGAGAGGATGTTTTAAAATTAATTTTAAAAACATAGGAAAATATGGTCTAAAACATGATGGAGTGCCTAACATAATAAGACTTTTCATGGATGATCTAGCTGAAAAAATATCTGGCAGAATATTCAGTGTTGGAAAGGTAATGAGATTCACCTTATGAGGAACATACAAATATTCACATTTGTACATGTGATAATTGTTAGGCATCTGCAGTGACTTACCTGCAGTAACTGTATTTGGCTTTCCATGGGCATATCTGAGGTTTTAAATGACACTTCCTTCTTGGATTTGAACATAATCTCATCTATTCTAGTGATGACCCTATAGCAGTGATGGCAAACCTTTTCAGCATCGAGTGCCAAAAAGGGAGCACTTTGCGCGCACGCTCGTCAGCGCCATGACCTGGGAGAGGAACTGCCCAGTGGGCATGCACATGCTGGATAAGGTACTTCCAGTTTCCAGCACACACATGCATGAAGACCAGCAAGTCTTCTGGTTACTGCCGTGCATGCACATGCATCAATCAGCTGGCCAGATGCTTCCAGCCCCAAAGGAGGAATCAGCAGTTCTGCATTGGCGGGAGGAAATGTTTATCTCGGACTTTTGAGATGGGAGGGGCCAGAACGAAGGGCAGCACTAATGCGAATTCTCCCTGCTTGAGCATCATTGGTCTCTGGGCAGAGTCCTTTGGGACTTCACCTAAAGGAGGAGAGACAATTCTGTGGGGAGAGAGAAGTGGAGAAAGTGGGAAGCGGGATCTTGGTCTGAATAACCAACTTGGGCTTCTTCTCTGCACAGACCTCTCTCCTCCAGTGGGTGAAGTCAAGGGAGACTCTGCTCAGAGACTGATGACACTGCAGAAGAGAGAATTCCCATTGGTCTGCCTTCTTTCTGGACCCTCCCAATTCCAAAGTTCAAGGAAGACCCATTCCTGGCTCACAGACCAGCTCTTCTGGTTTCCAGCACTGCTGCACACACAAAGGCCAGCTGATGTGCATCAAAAACCTGGAAGACGAACGGGTGACATAGCGCATGCCAGGTGACATGGCTCCACGTGCCACTTCAGGCATGTGTGCCATACGTTCACCATCATGGCCCTATAGGCTACCAATTGTGACCTTTTTTTGGGGGGGGGATGTTCTGCAAAAATCATGTGCTTTACTGGTGTTGGAAGAAATGTCCATCTGGGTTCAGTTCCAAGTGGGGAGAAAGACACTGGAAACATGGAGGCTGTTCAGAAAGATGGTTTAATGTTGGACAGTAGCACATTAAGGTCCTGGGCAATTGAGTACATGGGAGAGAGAGAGAGAGATTTATACCCCCTCTTGGGCTTTGAATTTGAGCTTATCTTATTGGTTGAGTCAGACTGCCATGGCTATGCAGTCATAGCTGAGGTTGTCTGTGTCCCAGGCTTGGTTGAATCTTGCTAGGTGATTCAATGAAGGGCTATTTCCTATTGTGCTGAATGGCTTTGCCCTGAGGGATAATCCCATCAACCTGGAGCTGAGGTCCTTTGTTTTGTAGATAGACTGGCCCAGTCTTTTGTCTTGTAGATAAGATGGCACCAAAATATCTGCTTGGGGCAGGGAGCTGGGGTCTTTTGTTTCTGTTTCCTTTAAGAATTTTATTTCACTTTTAGGGGAACTATTCTGTCTTTTTAATATTTCCTAGAATATTTCATTCCTGTAGGAGAGGGGTGGGTGGTAATTTTCTACACTGGTGGTCCATGGTACTATCTGACAACAGTCACATTAATTTAATGGACATTTGGAAGTCTCAAAGAGGTTGAAATGAAGTTGCAGTTGCATCAATTCACTGACCTAGGAAGATTTATATTGATCTAAATGTCAGGATTTTTAGAATCGTTATGATGATTAAGGGACCAATTTGCCTACATCTGCAATTGAAAGAATCCTATAATTAAAGGGATATCCAGTTTGTCTGGTTTAAAGAAGAAAAATATCTTGAAGTTGCCAAGTTCCTTCCATGACCAAATGAGCAAACTCACTGGTCATCTGGCCTGACTTCTCTTACATAGTTAATTGTATTATATTCTACCCAAACCGTAGAACTAATTTCCAAGGGTGGATGTATACAAAGATTTCCATGTATAACCATTATGCAGATTTGTGGCTAAGATGCTGAGCTTGTTGATCGAAAGATCGGCAGTTCAGCAGTGCAGCATAACGGGGTGAGCTCCTGTTATTTGTCCCAGCTTCTGCCAACATAGCAGTTTGAAAGCACGTAAAAAATGCAAATAGAAAAATAGGGATCACCTTTGGTGGGAAGGTAACAGTGTTCGGTGTGCCTTTGGCGTTTAGTCATGCCGGCCACATGACCACAGAGATGTCTTCAGACAGCGCTGGCTCTTCGGCTTCGAAACGGAGATGAGCATCACCCCCTAGAGTCAGGAATGACTAACACATATGTGTGAGGGGAACCTTTACCTTTTATACATCTACAATACTCTTCCTTAAAAATGCCTAATTTCTAAAGTCTGTTGTCCTACAAACACTTAATGAACTTTCTTTCTTTCTTTTCTTTCCTTTTTTTTTACTGTTGAGAAAAAAGAGATGTTCTTACCTCCTTTCTTGTAGGAAACAACATATTTTTCATTTTTATTGTTGCAATGGCAAGAAACCCATTTCCAAAAGCAAAATAGCTTTCAGGGCCCACACAATAAGGATGTATAAATGAGTCCATCTCTGGCCCGGCTAGTATCCAAGCTAGTTTTGCTGTCTGCTACTAAACTACTACAACAGAGAAAAATAGTTCTCAGCCTCCTCAAAATTTCTTTTTCATGTCGTTTGAAAAGGAAAACATCCATGCCTCCCAATGACAATGCATACTTGTGTCTTTCCCTTTTTTCCTCCTATTTCTCATGGCAATCAACATGATGGGACAAAATGGCAGATTAAAATGTTTCCTATCTCTAAAGACCATTGGTTTCTCTATTCTAGCTATTGGTTCTTTCCCAATAGTGGTTTTTCTTCCCTTTATTCAAAATACCTAGAGAAGGCTTGTATTATGTGGCTCATTTTACTGACCATGCTTGCCATGTGTGTTTGCCCATTTTCCATAGCATAATAAATTTCTCATTCAACTTTGGCAATAGAAAGTAAAATTGTAAGATAGGTTCATCCCTAAATCTCATTAACATGCATGGTGTTCCTATAATAATGGCTAGTCTTAAGGAAGTGGACAAATTCCCTGTAGCTGTTAGTGAAAACACTTGTGTGTGTTTATATATATCTATACTGGCCTTCTTGATGTCTCAGAAAATCAGCACTGTTGATCTTGATATTGTGGGGTTGACATAGCAAACATTGATTTGTAGAATCTCTCCTTCCTTTTGGGTCAATTTTGGTTTTGATAAGTGGGGGAGGTCCAGCTCTCAGTCCCTGCTTTGTGGGACACCCACAGGGTTCAATTCCATCTCCACGCCTGTGTAACGTCTCTGCAAAGCTGTTGGGCAAGGCATTCATCAACACAGGATTAATGGTTTATCAGGATTCAGAACAGATACTCACTTATAAACATCTGTTGCTATTCATACAATGCCAATGAAATCTTGCCTCATTGTTTGGAGGATGTGAAGGTCTGGATAGGGGAAAACAGATTCTAGAACTGACTGGCTATAGATTTGGGGACCATTTGGGTGCAAGAAATGTCCTTCTTTATTCTGGATAGAGCTGCACTTCCATGGACAAACCTGGTGCATAATTTGAGGTTCCCTCCTTGAAAATCAGAGAACAGACATGGGTTGGAGGGCATTTGTCCAGATTTAGCCAATCACTTTCATTCCTACATGGGGGGGGGGGTGTACTCACAATTAATCATATCCCTTACTTATATTATTGCTGTAGATGAAGTTGCCACTGAAGACAACAAAGAACCATCACTTTGTCCAGAAAACATCACATGAGTTGAGGAATTACCAGTTGTCCATGTAACACCATTACTCTGTAAACAACATTGGTTGGCAGGATGCATTACTTAATCTGTAAGAGATCCAATCTCTCTGAGATACAAAATTCCACTAGAACAATTTTTGTCTGACAATCAAATTTTAAATAACTAAATAGAATCAGAAAAAAATAAGGTGAAAAAAAGTTATTGGTGCCTTATATTTACAGTACATACTTGTTTTTCAATTAAAAAGAATCAAATAACAAACTCCAGAAAGACTACAAAGAGCAGCTTCATACTCAATCTACTCTCCCACAGAATGGTTGATTTTGGCTTATCTTATTGTTCATCCAAGCTACTACTATGGTTTGTGTATCATGGCTTGGTTTGAAATATGAATTCATCCAATAGTGATTTATTCAGAAGAACTCTAGTCTAGTACAACTAGTGTCATCTCTAGTGTCATCTCACTTACAATGAACTCACAGAAATCAGCATCCTGGATTCAGTGTTAGCTTTCACATCTCTTCAGTCTTTGCACGCTGTTTCTGTGGATTCATTTATACAATTCTATCAAAATGTAACCCATTTTGCATCAAACACCGTCTCAGATGTGGTTATACATGGCCAGTACAGTAGAGAAAAAAGTCTGAGAGACTTAGAGCACAGCATCAACAAAAGCTATACCAAGGGAAACCACATTTTTGTTCTTGTAGTGCTTGTTGTGTTGACAAGTATTCACACCACTTTGATAGTAGTTTATATTAACCACTGTTGATAACAAGGATTGAATATATAAAATGGTGCTTTGGGATTAAAATTAGATGTGGGGAAAACAATATTCCCTTTTCTCACTTATGCATACGAGTCAAATGGTTCATGGCTAGACTTGGGATGAATTATTGAAGCATTCCATTTTTCTTGAGTTTAATCTTACATAAATTAAACTTCTCATGAAAGACTATGCAGAATAGAGTTTTCAACCATATTGAATTTGATTAGTATCCTATACTTTGCTAGCACCTCTGACAACTGTCTCCTCATGCTCTGACTGTCATTCATTTTGAAAAACAGTATATTACAACTAGGAAGGAGTTGATTTGCTGGCTATAATTGCTATTTTGTAAGTCTCTTTTGAAATAAAACATGGTATTTTGCGTAAACACCTGAAAATCTCCCCTTCCTAGCCTCTCAGTCTTCTTTTTCAGATAATCTATCTTCCTTTCACTCTCCGGCTTTAAAGTTTTCAATCATTTATTGCTTGACAGAAATTATTTCCTCAGCTGGGCTAAAGTGTTCTGCTGTCCACTAACAGCTAAGCTCTTCCTAGTTCTCCTTGACCATTTATCCCCTCAAACTTACTCACAAAGTATGGACCTAGACACTTACTGAGCCTGAGGCTGTTTCCTGTTTTATTTATTTATCAAGTAGATTTTCCACTATCTTTTAGGATGAATTCTCTTCACAAACAGATTTAGAGTAATCAGTAAAGCTGCTTGCAATGAAATAAGATTGTACTGTGACCAAAAAAAAAAAAAAACTATTGAAAATTAAGGCTCAAAAACCTAAATCAATGCCTTCTTATACACTATTAATCAAACTAATAAAATTCTATTTCTTTTATTTTTAAAGAAAATTATGAAAAGAATAGCAGCATATCACTAAATCAGATTAAATCCCATCAGTGCATAAAACTGCGCCGAAACAATGACAGAAATTAAAACAGTTACTGCATCATAAATTATCTAAAAGTTAAATAGAGTAAGAAAATATTTAGGAATTTATTTAAAAAATTATAAGGCAGCATATTCTACATACATATATTTCAAACATTTTTCTGGTAAAGAAAAGAAAAACCCAAAATACTTCCTTCCTTCTAAAAGTGATGAATAATATTGACAATTTATAATAAAGGACCATGAGTACCAATAAATAGGCAGTTGCCCACAAAATCATAAGGAGAAAGGACAGTCATTAAAATGAAAATAATTTCCTCAGAAGAGATGACGGCATCTACAATTTCTATATCATTCTGAGTGATCATCATTCCTTCAAATTCTATATCATTCTGATTGCTTAGCATTCAAATTGCTAAGACGTAGAAACTTTTATTGAAATTTGAAGCAGAAGAAGAGCAACTGAAAAACGTATGATAAAGTGACCTCCACATTTTGGTTATAATGTACAGATGGAACAATGTACGGCCGAAAGATTTCCCCTTCATCATTTGTGCACAATTCTATTTCAAATGCAGTCTTACAGTGTTCAAAAGCATACATTCTTTTATCTACGTACTTTAAATCTTTCTAATAATAGATAGATAAAAGAACCATTGACAATTATTTCACCTGATTTTATCACTTGATTTTATTTTACATTCCCCTTGAGAAAATTGTTGTATCTCACAATAGATTACCCATTTATATTTGCCTATTATTTCTCATCTATAGAGTGCTTCTTGTGCTGAAAACCACAAAGGTGCTTTCAGGCAAAACCTGAGTTTGTATCTATTCCATATTCTCAACATGGCATGTCTAATATAATGATTTTCAAAATCCATTAACCTTGATTTTATCATCCCACAGATACTCATGCCATCCAATTCTCCAAAAGCCTTCTATTGCTCAGCAGCACCCACTCTTCCATCCACACCAAACAATAAGCTGCAAAATTCCATTGTTCTCACTGAAGAAAATGGAGACAACAATCGAGGTCTTAGAAAGACAGGCAAAGAACCACTTTAGTTTCAAGGTGATGTTCAATATTAATTCAAGCCTCTGAGGTAAGAAATCTGCCAACCAATGTTATTTATGTTTTTATTTTGCAGTCTGTTCCTAATATGTAAGTTTTCCAAATGGATTAAAAATAGACTTTGCTAGAAATTCACCCATAAGGTAAAAGTTCTTATTCCTGTCATGAAAATTAATCGCTCTTCAAATATTTTATCACAAAACTTAGAGATCCTAGTCTTACCTGAATAAAAAATTAGAACAAATATTTCTATTTTTTTAAAGCACAGAAAAACAACCTGATACAGTCCAAATGTTTTGGACTGTCATTTCTCCATTAGCAACTTATGGTGTCTTCCAGAGTCACCCAACCATCACTGTACTTTAAAAAAAAAAAAAACAAAAAAAAACACAGTAATGAGGACAGACTTTATATCATTTCAGTGACAGCTGAGCAAATATTATGAAGAAGCTATAAGTCACCAGTGGAGAAATGACCTACAACTGCCACAATCAAGTCTCATCACCTGGCTGGGACTGATGAGAGCCAATGTTCAGAATATCTGGAATCTGTGGCAGAGGGGATTTAATCAACAAGAATTATCAATATAACATGCTATGAAACTTGCTTTCCCCAGTGCTACATTAGACTCGCTCCATCCTTGCATTTTGCAAGGTGGTGAATATAGTACTTTTCCATGTCTTTGGCTCAAATTGATTATGGGCATTCATCTGGTATGCATGGATGTTCATTGGGTATGCATGGATGTTCTTAATTTTGATATTTTTCCCCTTGCTTAATAATTATTATTCTTGCTGTTATTTACTGCCCAAAGTCTGCACTGGCAGTTTATGAACAAACTTGTAAATAAGTAAATAGTGTTATTTATGAAGCCACTACTATCACTGATAATAATTTACTTTTAAAACTCTTAATTGGACAAGGCAGCTATGGCAAAATGATTGTGCTTTAAAAGAAGCTGATTGTTGTGGTTTTAAAAAAGAAACTTTCCCCTTTTATTGCATTAGGAGTAGATGTAGATCAGTACACTGTCAGTTTTATTCATTTAATAAAGGATGGTACTCCAATTAGTCTTCTGGTGTCACTTTCCATCAAAATTTAGATATTGTTTTTCCTGATGGATTTGTATGAACATGGTTTGGATATATTACTTTTACAACCTGTTTCAGGCATTTATTGTAAGTTTTATTTCTGGGAATTGTTTTAAAGTCCAGTTGTGTGGAGAAGAAAAGGGGCAGATCCTGCTTGCCTATCCAGTAGTGCAGCAATAGGGTGGGAGGGAAGGAGAGAGAGAGAGAGAGAGAGAGATATTTGAAAAAATAGAAAGCACCAGTTTCTGCTTGCAAATTCCTTCCCCATCAAGACAGCTCAGAGAGGCCAGGGGTGTCTTGATGGCAGCCATCACAACACATAAAGCAAAGGGTAGAGCTTTGATCTCAGGCTTGCAGCCACCATCATGAAGTTTTGCACAAGATGAAGAGCACAAGGGGAAAAGAAAACACAGCCAACTTTTTGCCACTGGAGCTTTACTTCTTGATCTGGGTTCTGAGACTTTTTTTAAAAAAAAATCTGCCACTTAAAAGCATTTGAAAAACTCTACCGTAGCCAACTAAAAAATCAGAGCTCTATTGTGGCATCTAGTTTCTATGGAGAAGTAATTTTCATAGAGTTAGGTGAGGTTTATTGTCATCTAAGTGGAGACAGAATTGCAAGTTTAGCTTTCTTGGTGCTGTAAAACAAACACAAATATACAATAGTTTAGCTTTTTTTCAAGGGATGCCTGTTTTCCTCTGGATTTTCTTTCCCTTTGTTCTTTCAAGCTTTCTTGGTCCTTTTAAAGTAGCATCATTCAGAATGAGTCTGTCAATCTTCCATCTCTGTCTTTTTAATTAAAGAAAATACCAATTGCACTCCAGCTATGTCAGGGGAGAAATTAGACAAGTAAAACAAGAAACAAGTAGGATTACGTACTATTCCATTTTGCTGGATAAAAATAGAAGTACTTAACACATCTAAAGTCTACAATAATGCAATAACCTTCGGTAGGACAACAAAAAATTGATAAAACTGTCTGTACATTTTCAAAGTTTCTAAAATCTGTTCTTCAGGTTTAATGATTAAAAAGCCAAAAGAAAAATTTGAGTAGTAGTGAAAAATAGTATTGCTGATGCTGAAGCCAGGTCTATACCCTGGTTGTTTGCAGCCTTCTTTCAGATCCTGTAAAACCTGTAAACTCATTTAGGCATGCTTTAAAGCAGGGGTGTCAAACTCAAGGCCCGCGGGCCAGATGTGGCCCGAGGGGTGCTTAGATCTGGCCTGCGGGGCTTCCATGGAAATAGCGAAGGACCAGCCTGCAGTGCCTCTGCCAGGGAAAACGGAGCTTGGGATGCCCACATGCAGCCCTCACAAACTCCATTTTCACTGGCAGAGGGTTGCTGGAGGCCATTGCAGCCAAAAACAGAGCTCACAAGGGCTGCACACAGTCCCCATTTTTGCTGGCAGAGGGTTGCAGGAGGACATTGCAGCTGAATATGGAGATCACGAGGTCTCCCAAGCTCCATTTTCACTGGCAGAGGGTTTCAGGGATGTCGCAGCCAAAAATGGAGATTGGGAGCCCATTTTCACTGGCAGAGTGCTCAGGCTGCCACAGGCACCCCTGACGTGAGTGACCTCAAGTCACCACACCCACCCCGGCTCCCCAAGGTCAAACACAATCCTGATGCGGCCCTCAATGAAATCGAGTTTGACACCCCTGCTTTAAAGAGATGAAACGGTGTGTCATACTTCTTTCCTACAATTCCTTCCCGCCTTCCTTCCTTCCTTCCTTCCTTCCTTCCTTCCTTCCTTCCTTCCTTCCTTCTTTCCTTCCTTCCCTCTTTCCTTTTGCCAGATCCCCAAACTTCTTTTCTAAAGTGGCCAAGTAGGTTTTCAAGGCACTACATTTTCCTAATCAGGACTCATCTCTAAGTTTGTTACTCTGGGCGAGCAATACGCAATCTTATGATGAATCATCGGCATGTAGATAAATTAAGTTTGATTGAAAAATACTAACTCACCAAATTGACTGCAATTTGCTGTGCATAATATGTATGAGATAGTGGTACAGGTTGGCTGTTTTAGAAAAAAAATAAATCTAACTCCACTCCCTTGGGCTCACAGAATTAATCTTTGTAAAGTAGTTCATTTACCTGAATATAAAGCATCTAATTATATATAGCTCTATTTTGGCCCTGCCAAGGACATCTACAGCGGGGGAATATCAAAGTCAAAAAAGTCACAGTGGTGACTGCCATTGTGTGATCAAAGCCCCAGACATTTTTTACATGGAAAAAATGGGCAGTCTTCAAATGAATGGTGACGCTGTCAACATTCCCCACCACCATCCCTCTCAGTTAAAGAGAAACATTTATTCAGCAACAATCATTGAATTTGTCTTATAAAAGTAGGCAACAAGTTACATGAATTATAAACATGCAAAAGCATAAATCTCTTACAAGAACAATACAGCTTCTTTGAAGAATTATTTCATATTAAAGAGATGCACGGGCTCTTATAGGTTTTGTTTGGCCTCAGTGTTTCAAATATAGCAGTGATCAGAGACATTGTTCATTCTGGAGTGCTACTGATGATAGTATCTACTTGGGTAATAACACATCTGCAGGCAAACAACCAAGCTCAGAGAGCACCAAGGACTCCACAGTTCAAAATAAGCTAAAGATTTTCTCTTCTATCGGTACATTGATTGTTCTTCAGACAATCTTCTTAACAACAAAGGAGCTGATAGGTCTTATGAGTGAAACCTTGTAAAAAACATAGTTCCCAGTTAATTTAAAAGTGTTTCTTTCAGAACTTGATGAACAAATTCAACATGGAGAATGAAAAGAGAGCAAGCACAATCTCAAGCTATAGGTTATAATTTTTTGATGTAGCATCTGACAGAGTCTTAGCATTTAGGTTGCTCATACTCATGGTTGCAGTGGGGAAATAAATTCAACTGAAAATATGGGAAATTATGTTCCTATTGCATTTATTAAATTGACATGTGTACTGATACCAATGTTTGCAGGAGATTTGAATTTGGATTCTCCTGGGGAATCAATGAAGCAACATCTTTATGGTACTTGGAGTAGTAAAAAGAAAAAAATACATATAATATGCAAAAACTCCAAGGCTCCTAAACTGAGATTTGACTGAAAATGAATGTGCCAAAGATATTCAAAACCGAGCAAAGGTTTTAGCACAAAGAATCATTCCTGCATACCAGTATAGTGCTAATAGATATATAAGTTTATTTTTTAAGCTTATTTCATTTTTTTTTTCATCCAACTCCTTAAAATGCTCTGGGTAGCTTTGTATGCTCATAGGAACAATGTGAGATACATTACGGCTAACAACTAGGGCACAGTTACTTTAATCTGAACTAATTTGCACTTCTGAAACTAATATGTGAACTATAAGGCAGTTATCCCTCAGTTTTAATACCTTTAGATCCAAAACAAAATTAAAAACTGAGTATGTTTGGGGAAATTGTATATCAAAAGTCATATAAATAGGAAAATCACTTGCAAGTATTTTATATCGGGGATACTTTCTTCTTTTGAAAGGAAAGGAAAGTCAAGAACCCAGCATTTCCCAAAGTAAACACCATGCCTTCCATATCCAAACAGAGCAATTATTTTTCCTGTAGGTGCTTTAGCATCATCTAAGCAGATATATCTGCCCTGGAAAATTCACAGTAGATCCAATCAGATTTATAGAGATCAAGGCACAATTTAACAGGGAAATGTAATTTAGCAAATAGCCCTAATATGGTACAGCAGGAACAGTAGCTTCTATGAGGAAGAAGCTGTAAACAATACTAAAAATACAAGAAGGGGGTCTTGTCAAATTGTCATCTGAGAAGCCTCTTGGCATCACTGGGCTCCTGGCAGGCTTCAGGGTGGCAACAGAGAGCAACTCAAAATTTCAGGAGCTTCTGTGAGCTACCAGTGGTGCTGATGCCTTGGCATATTAATTTGAAGCAATTACTGAATGTTGAGCTGTGAGCAGCTTATGGGCTTGGAGGAGATTCACCCCAGAGAAGACGTTGTTAATGGGCATTGACAGCTGTCCAGGGGCTCATTCCAGGCCTATCTTAAATCACAAAAGAGCTTCTGGCCTGTGCCCATACCTCTGGCCTATTCATACTTCTGTTTTGGAGGGGAGGGGTCCCTATTTCTGCAAGGAAGGAGCTTCTCTGATCACTTGTCTCAACTTGTTTCAACCCCCCCCCCCCAGGAATCATTTAGACAGGAACAGATTGCAACGGATGATTGTTAGACAGTTTGCTATTTAAGAGTCCAGAACTGTTGTCTCATGTCTGTGCTTCAGTGATGGACACCTGAAACCAGGAGTCTGGCCTTCAACATTCTGAGACAAATAGGAGCTTGTGTGGAAGAGCAGCTTGTTAAGATATAAAATTGTTTAAAAGTAAACAAGATAACTGTATTCATTTTAATCGTGCCCCCATTCATTCACTCATTTATTTAGACTTTTCTGCTGTTGCCATGCATATCCTGACATGCCATTCAAAGGCCAAGTGTGGTGTTCAGCCAGGGGTGAAATGCTCCCGGTTCGGACCAGATTGCCTGATCCGGTAGCGATGGCGGCGGGTGGTTCAGAGAACCGGTAGCAAAAATCCCTTTGCCCCCCCCATGCCCAGCTGAGCTGCGCGATCATCAGACACTGTTTTTTTTACTTTTAAAAGCATTTTTTCTACAACCTCTTCGGCCGAAAAAATGCTTTTAAAAGTTAAAAAAAAAAGCCTCTGATGATCGCGCAACTCAGCTGGGATCATCAGAGGCTTTTAAAAGCATTTTTTTTCTGCAACCTCTTTGGCCGAAGAGGCTGTAGGAAAAAAAAAATGCCTTTAAAAGGCTCTGACAATCCCAGCTGAGTTGCCTGCTCGTCAGAGGCTTTTAAAAGCATTTTTTTCTGCAACCTTTTAAGGTTGTAGAAAAAATGCTTTTAAAAGTTAAAAAAAAAAAGTTGGCCACGCCCACCCAGGCACATTACCCCCCCACACACCAAGTCACGCCCACAGAACCGGTAGTAACAAATTTTAGATTTCACCCCTGTGTTCAGCCCAGAAAAAGTTACTTCTGAATTAGAGACCCCTATATCTATGGCAGGGGTGAAATCTACTTACCTTCCTTACCGGTTCAGAAGTGCATGCTCGCTGCACACATGTGCACATGTCACATGCACGCTTGGCCCCTTTGCGCATGCGCAAACCCTTTTGCGCATGCACAGAGGGTAAAAAATAGGTTAATGATGACCGGGCAGGTGGGTGGAGCCTCACGCCGCCATCGCTACCAGTTCTCCAAACCACCCACTGCCATCACTACGGGTTCAGCCAAACCGGTCTGAACCGGTAGTGGTTTACCCCTGATCTATGGGAATCTAATGTTTATAAATGAGTTCTGCAAATATCATCTGCAGTTTCCTGACTGGCTTTTATCTGCTGAACAAGGATGTTTACAATTAATGTACATATGCTGTTTATGGTCTACTTATATATATGCAAATGTTACAAAAATACCATAAGTCTTGAGTGCTTTCTTATTTCATGGAGATGACACCTAGCATAATATTGTCCCAGGAGCATCACCTAACAGTATTAAAAATCATTCAATGAAGAAACTTTTCTTAATTAGTCAAGGGGAGAAAATTGTTTGGTTTATACTTTAATATCAACATTTATAATTCTGCATATTTGAATGAGTACATGAGTTGTCTTTGAATTTATGATTTTCCCATTTAAAAAAATAGAAATGTGCTCATTATTGGAAAATTGCATACAGAAATCTAAATATTCTTAATAATAAAATGTAATAATGTTATATTAAGAAGTGTGTGTGTGTGTCTGTGTATGCCCAGAGAGAGAAATACAAAAAATGTGTCTGAATTTAATGACAATTTTCAAAAAATAAGTATTTTAAAATTGCTAAGTGAGATATTAAAATAGAAACATGGAAAAATTCACAGTGAGATTGGCTTTCCTTAAAATCGTCCATTTCCTCTTCTTCCAAGGATGGAAATTGTTGGCTCTCCCATTTAAAATACATTTTGAAGTGAAGAAAGGATTTTCTTCAAAATATCTAAATCTTGGTCCACTCGCTTCCCATTTTCTTGGTTCAAGTGAAATAAACAGTTTAGAAGCCCAGTTCTAATGCAGACTCTCTTCCAGAGTCCTCTCCCCAGCTGGTGTTATTAGTACTAAAGAGATTGAATGAAAATTGGCTGAAGAAACATTAGCTTTTAAAATGTAAATCCTTCAACTCTATCCAGATGGCAGCTCGGTAACTGGAGCTTATCAGAACTTGGGAGGATATGATTCCAGTTCAACTTGGTGCAACATACATATTAAAAGAGCTGAAAACAAAATGCATCAGCAACTTTCCCTTCCTCTGTCTGGGGCTGATATCATTCATTTGTCCCTCACTCTGGCTACTATGATCACTTTTCCCCTATCAGCATTACAAAAATAAATGTTATTACCGAATTTAATGTGGAAAGCAATCAGTCCCAAGATACCTTAGGTAATTCCTAACTGACTTTGATATAGACTATTTATCTCTGTTGGTAACATATTGAATTTATTCATTTAGCGAATGGCATATCATACATGGACTAGCAATATATATTAATATTTCATGAAGATCAATAAAACACAATAAAATACAAATGTTAGAAAGATCTAGGTTCTAGTACCAAGGTCTAGGCCAGCTAACCATTGAAGTGCAGAATTATTTATATTTTTAAAAAATCAGATACTGGACTAGTATAAATGTTGAAACAATCCTATCTTACATTCTAATGGGGTCTATGAATAAGACTTTTAGAATTTACTTACCCATGGCTGGTTAAATAGGTCATAATTGGCTGAGTTTGCACCAGGGGTGAAATTCAAAAATTTTCCCCACCGGTTCTGTGGGCGTGGCTTGGTGGGTGTGGCAGGGTAAGGATACTGCAAAATCCCCATTCCCTTCCTACTCCTGGGGGGAGGATATTGCAAAATCTCCATTCCCACCCCACTCTGGGGCCAGCCTGAGATGGTATTTGCCGGTCCTCCGAACTACTCAAAATTTCCGCTACCAGTTCTCCAGAACTTGTTAGAACCTGCTGGATTTCACCCCGGTTTGCACCATAAACTATAACCCAAAAAAACCATATTAGGACAAGAGTTCAAAAATCATTCTAAAGCATTGCCTATTTAATTAATGGTTTTACTGTACAATCTGTACAACACATTAAAATAATTCATATTATGGCTTAATAAATATATCATGCAGTGCAGTAGTGGGTTGCCCCTGGTTCAGACCGGTTCTATAGAACCGGTAGTAAAACCGGCAGGAGGCTCTGCCCACTGACTTTGACATCATCAGAAGTGATCTGCGCATGCACAAAAGCAAGACACATGCGTGAGCAAAGCAAGCACACGCATGCAATCCCATTGCGAACCAGTAGTAAAGGTAAGTAGAACCCACCCGTGATGCAGTGACTTAAATGATGTGCAAACTCCGTGAATGGCTAAATAGGTTCCTCCATAAATACTTAGAATCCATTTAGGTCATCACGCCCAATACCTTGCTCCATACAGCAATCCAAATTCTTTATTGTTTTCCTGTTTTTAAATTGAAAGCCACAAAGAGTCATTCTGGAATTGGGCAGTCTCTCAGTGTAATAAATAAATTTGAAGCATTTCAGAGAGATGAAGAATAAATGTTTCTTTCCCTGAATTGCTTTCATTGTTAGGAAGAGTTCTCCATCCTTGCCCAAAGTTTAATTGGAAACTGACTTCCTGTAATCTAAATCCATTGCCCCACATCTTGAAATATATGGAATGAAAGAGAATAGATCCTTGCCATTTTCTATGTGACATTCTTTCAGGTATTTTAAGAGAGCTATTATAACCTTTTCAACTGTATTTTCTCCAGGCTAACCATAAATATCTCTGTTGATGCAGCCTAAAACCTCATTTGCCTTCTTTGCCCCTGGATCATATTGTTGGCTCGTATTCAGTTTGCAATCCATTTACTATTGCAAGATCTTTTTCTAAAGTATGATTACCAAGGTAAGTATACCCTGACCCAGGGGTCAGCAACCTGTGGCCCTGGAGCCGCATGTGGCTCTTTCACCCCTCTGCTCTGGCTCCCTGTCATTCAAAATATGCATCACAGCCACCAGTGTGCGACACCAACCGGCACGCAATTTATTGAGCTTTTCAACCCCCAGTAGGCAACCATGGATAAATCCAAGAAAAGAAAAATTTCAGAAGAAAACAGAACATTTAATTCAACTACATATGCTAGTTTTGTGGCCGCTCAAGAAATAGTCAGGCATGGGAAGGGTTTTGTGGCTCCCAGTGTTTTCTTTTCTGTGGGAAATGGGTCCAAATGGCTCTTTGAGTGTTTAAGGTTGCAGACCCTGCCCTAACCTATAGCTGTGTCTTTGATCTATTTTTCCTAAGACAACAACTTAGCATTTATCTCTGTTAAATTTGATTCTGTTACTTGCAGCTCATTTCTTCAACCTATCAAGATCATTTTGAACTTTTTGTCTGCTTTCTAGGGTATTATCTACGTCACCTAGTTTTGTAACATCTGAAAATTCCACCTTGCCATCCATTTTGCTAATGTGAAATAAATAACTAAATAAATTGAAGAGTAGAAGGATCCAGGGCTGATCCCTGTGGAACCCATTTGGGTTTAATTTGATGAGGATACACTGAAGACTATTCTCTGAGTGAGACTGCTTGGCCCACTAACTTTCTCAAGGACAGGAATTCCCATCTTCAGTCCATTGAGAAAATAACATGTCCTGTCTTTCCTTGCTCCATATCAAAGGGAGTTTTTTTTCTAATTTCCATGGGCATAAGATGTGCCATGTAGTCCAATGTGTATCATGGTGGGAAAGGCCCCTTTCCTGTGATCCTTCCTTAAACAAGAAGAGACATCCCCTAGCCATGTTTCTAGTGTGGCTATCTCAAACCTAATATACTTATATGCTATATACATTCTTTCTATGGCTGAGAGTAATGACTGGCCCAAAATCATCCAGCTGGCATTGACCTTAAGGTAGGATTAGAATGAGGGCCTCCTGATTTCTAATTTAGTGCTTTAATCACAGTAACAACCTGACTTTCTCAAGGTGTGCTTATAGAACCTTATTCCTAAAGAATTTGATGGGCTGTTTTTGGTTTGGTTAATTCTGGTAATTTATTTCTTTGTTTGTTTGTTTTTAAAAATTTATCGGCTTCCCATCTTACCACAGGGTAATTCTGGGTGGCTTACAGTTACATTTAAGTTAAAACATCAAAAGTTAAAAACAAACATTAAAACCAAAGATACATGGGGAAGACATGGGCAGAGTGGGGAGGAGATGGGATCAATTATTACTCAATCAACCACCTCCATTGCGCTGTTCTCCCATTGGGTCCTCAAGCCATGTCTTTAGGCCCTTACGAAAAGATAGGAGGGTTGGGGCCAACCTCATATCAGGGAGCAAGATGTTCCAGAGGGCAGGAGCAACAGCAGAGAAGGCCTAACTCCTGGACCCTGCCAGCCAGAATAATTGGGCTGACAGGACCTGCAGCATGCCTCCTCTGATGGCATGAGTGGTATGGGACAATCCCAGTGGAGTGATATGGTCCCTCAAGTAATCTGGGCCCATGCCATGAAGGGTTTTAAATGTTTAAAATTTAAAATTAAATTTATTTTTGAACATTTAGAATTTTTTTTCAAAGTTCTATTTTTTTCCTAACATAAATTTTAAATGATCAGATATCAGGCCGACTCCCATCTACCTACTGAAACAAAGATATATAAAATAATACAACACAGGGAAACGGAAAGTTGCTACCAAACCATGAGTAATATTGATTAGATCCAATTGCATACCGTATTTTTCAGTGTATAAAACACACCTTTTCTCCCCTAAAAGGGGGTGAAAATTTAGGTGTGTCTTATACACCGAATGTAGCCCCGCCCACCCACTGGCCCCTACCCTTTGGTCTCTGCCTCCCAGCAGTTACCTCCTTGCAGCAAACAGCAAGAAAAAACAGGGTTTTTTTAAGGCAGCACAGCCTAATTAGCACAAGTTGATTGGATTGGCCTCCCGACTATCAGCTGTTTTGCTCTCAGCTGTTTTGCTCAGGGCTCTGCTGTTTGCTGCAAGGACATAAATTGCTGGAGCAGATTTTTTTTTTTTCCTTGTCAAGCTATGCTGAAAACAAAAACGAAAATGAAAGTAAAGCAGGCTGTTTGCTGTTTGCTGCAACGAGGCAAAATTCCTCAGAGGCAGAGGCAGATTTTTCTTTTTCTCACCAAAAGAGGTAGGTGCGTCTTATAGTCTGGTGCATCTTATAGTCTGGTACATCTTATACTCCAAAAAGTACGGTAATTTAGATCCTTCTGGTTCCCACCCTTCTATGATCTGCCAATGAGAGATAAAATACAAACAGAACCCTGAATTAATAGTTTAATATCATATAGAATTTATGGCAATAATGGTATAGAATATTAAGTTGTGTTATTTGGAAATTAAGATTTGAGGTGAAATAATAAGGTAATTGATTTGTGTAAATTAATATAAGCTAGACATTTTTCTTTCTTTTTTTAAAAAAAGATGGTAATTAGTGGGGATTTGGAAAAAGCTTTTGTTAAAGAGAAATTAGTAATTGTACCTACTTATGACCGGATCAATGGCTCGTTCTGAAAAGATGTATTGTATGTTTGTGTGTTTTAAAAAATAAAAAATTTGTTTTAAAAAAATAGTTTAATATCATAAATAAGGATGAGCCCAGTTTCATCTTCAAAGGAAATTATTCCACCAAAAAAGAGCAGGCAAGAATGATAAATAGGTGAAGCTGTAGAGAAGTTTGGAGCAGCAATGCAAAGCTAGAGAAAGGCAACTATGAATGAAGAGTGACAAATAAATAGAAACCTACATAGGTTTCACAAAGTTTATTACATTTAATCATCGGTTTATTATACTTTTAGATTGTCAAAGAAGAAAAGTTCTCATGTTGAATTCTAACAGGGTTGAAAGATAAAAATGTACCACAGAAACAGTACACAATAAAAGCTCTGAATACCATAAACAGGAAAGGTAAATATTTAAAAAGCTATTCCAGCATTCCCAAGCTGAGGCCTCATACAGCTTTAGAAAAATGCCCCTTTCTATGAGTAATTAACTTTTGTGGGCTGATTTGCAAGACTGTCTTAGCTTTTCACTCATATGCAGCCAAATACAGATGCACAAATCTGGCTATGTAAATAGCATGAATTGCAAAATGTTTCCTTAGCTAGAATGTTTAATTTAGTTAATCAAGCATATTTGATTTTATTAGATTTTGGATTTAAAAATTAGATCAAAATCCTAAACTAAATACTCACAAATCTCATAGTATTGAAGAGACTTAAGGATGTGTTTAAATTTCTTCCTCTAAAATCAAACTTTGAAATGCTCTGTTATGGATCTCTCCCCCAGCCCCCCCCCCTTTTTTTTTTGAAATGATTTTTTTTTTTTTTACAATATCTGCAGTTAGAAAATAGTAAAATTATAGGTCTGGGCAGGTAAAGACCCTTTGGGACATCAGCTAAATTAAACCAGAAAGTTTCAGGTTTTTTTTTCAAAGACTTTTTCACTAGGATCTGTTTTGCCTAATATAAAAACCACAATTTTAAACCATAGCAGAAATAGCAGCCTCAAGGTTTTAATGGTTTTATTATTGGTATAATGTAAGCCACCTAGAATCCACAGAGTGCTATATGCATGCATGCATGTAATAAATAAATGAATATGTATATAGTTTCTGCTTTGGTCAGGGTTTTGGGTAAGAAGACAACCAAGACTCCTTCCAGATTCACGATTCTGATTTAGACTCAACTTTTTATGTATATATTGTAAGATGTGACCCTTTACATCTTCGGTCTTATGCAGTGGTGGGATTCAGCCAGTTCGCACCACTTCAGGAGAACCGGTTGTTAACTTTCTGAGCAGTTTGGCAAACTGATTGTTGGAAGAAATCATTAGGGCAGAAAACCGGTTGTTAAATTACTTGAATCCCACCACTAGTCTTATGTCCCAAACTGAAGCTGCACTTCCCTTTGAAATACTGCATTGAAGCAACTGTAAAGAATTCAGATGCTACAAGATGTTTCCATCTGAAGAAATTCATTGGTTGATTCAGCCTTCCATCCTTCCGAAATCAGTAAAATGATACCCAGATTATTGGGGGAAATATGCTGATGCTGTAAACCGCTTAGAGAGGGATGTAAAGCACTGTGAAGCGGTATATAAATAAATAACTTTATTGTCATTGTACGTGAATACACAGTATACCCATACAACAAAATTCACTTAACATCCAAAGACCAGTCTAATACACATAACAATCCCCAAACACACTCCCACCCACCACAATTCTCCACCCCTAAACCACCCAAACATCCACACAACAGACCAAGTAATACTGTCCAACAGCTCACTGATGGTGGCCCTTTAGTTCATTGTTGAGTGCAATTATAGCTCTTATAATTACTTAGTTACTAGACTGACAGTGCAACTAATCCATTAATATGTGGAATAGGGACAAGGGGAAAAAAGGAAAGCATCTATAGGTAGACCTAAGTTAACATCTACAATTGAGAATGGCAATTCCATCGCTGAGTCATGCAGTCTTTAAAGCATCAAATGACCATGCCTGATTTACGACATTAGTTCCTGTGCAGTTGTTAAGTGAGTCACCTGTGATCATTAAGGCCAATACCACATGACTACGAGTTGTAAGTTCCTGCCAGGTTCTTGTGAAGCTGACTGTGAAGCTCACAAATGATAATCATATGATGGTAGGACACTTTGACCATCATAAATGCACATCAATTACCAAGCACCTGAATTCTGATAACATGACTGCAGGTGTGCTGTAGCTGTTCTTAGTTTGACTAAATAACGGGGTCATTAACTGAGGACTATCTGTACTGTCACCTAAATTGCTCAGGGGTTATTATGTGTAGAGAAATGCACTTTGACAAAGCAATGATGAAGTCAGTCCAACTACAGTATGTCATGGAGATTTCCACATCCTGCTTTTCCGTGAAGACACAGAACTGCAGAGATCTAATTCTGCTGCAACATTTAGCATATTCTATACCAAGAAAATTAACTAAAGATGTGAATTTCCTCTATTTGTCATTCGCTTCTTTAGTGTCATTTCAATTATTCACTTGCAATTATATGCAAGCTTTTTTAAATAAAAGAAATCCCAGACAATATAAAAACCCACCACAAAACCCAAAAGAAGGACAGCTGAACCCCCATCCTATCTTTTAGTAAAAACACTGCGCTTTTAATCCCAGCCTGCAGATGGAATATTTTATTAGAAAGGAGAAATATCTGTATATCAGGGAATTCTTATGTATCATATTTTGTTTTTCAGAGCAATTTCATAGCAAATTTCATAGCAAAGACCCAGGAACTTTGTTATTATTTAAAACATAATATTTGAAAGACATATTTATTATTAACCTCATGAAAAAAACAAAAACAAATCATGAAAAAACAAAAACGGAAAATCCCTTCAACATTCATCCTAATGGTAAATGGGTATCTTTGTCCCATGCTGAAAATGTTATGTTTTAATAAAGGCGCCCTATAGACATGATCCAACTTCACTGTCAGAAACCATCTTGCATATTTTATAACACAAGCAAAGCAACATAAAAGAAGCCTCAGTTTTTAAATATATTTTAAAAATAACCTTGAGGTTTCAATAAAATTTTCAATGAAAAGAATCTATCTCTATTGTCTATCAGAGACCATTGTTTTGTGGATTTCTTTCTTTTTCTTTTTCTTTTCATTTCTCATGGAGGTTTCCAGAAAAGTCCTTTGAGAGGAAAAAAAAAAAACCTATTGTCCAATGTTCATACTACGTAACCTGCTAACTTCCAAACTAAAGTTAGACATTCAAACTAGGCTAATAACTATTTTCATTCACAAATTCCTGAGTAGATAGCAAGGGGCTCTTTGTGAAATCTGACTTCTTGCCCACCTAGCCTAGCATTGTTTCCTGGAACTGGCAATGCCTCTCTGGACAATTTGGCAGGAAAGGACCTTTTTTATTTCCTAGTATCCCTGGTGCCAAGGACAGACAGCTCTGGTAAAGAGAGCAGTGGCTTTCACTGCTTTATGGTCCATCTCAGAATTATGATGAACATCATGTTCATATGTTTGGCTGTTACTATCAAGCTAGGATAGAACCTTTTTTCTGTGGCATTCTAGCTTTCTCTCCAGGAAGACACCTAAACCCCAGTAATCTGCTCCAAGCATACAATCTGTTGTTTACATTCTAAATCTCAGGGAAATTTTTCCACACTTGGTTACTAAAGTTTGAATTGGCCCTAAGGACTAGTTCATAGGTACATGCCCATGTCTTGAGTAGTGCAGCTTCAGATGGTGCCTTGTGAATGGGCTGGCACAAACTACTACATTCTATAGATAAAATAGTTACTACATCATCATCATCCCTCAAGAGCTCAAACATATGGAATTCATCAATGTTTTATCACATGCAGCTATGATTCTTCAGATAGTAATTCCCTGCTAAGCCATCTAGTTACAGAAAAGGCTTTCCTTTCCAACAGCCTGCTCATGGCAAAGGGAATCACGCTATCGGTTATGTGGACATGGATGAAAAGATCTGTGAACATCATCTCTGCAAAAGTTATGTTCCCGTCCATATGGATACTAATGCAATACTAGCATGGAAGCTGATGATAAATACCCCCTAGAAAATTAAAAGAGATTCATTTAGTCTAAGCCAATTACACAGAAAGATAAAAAGGAAGGTTCCCCCTTTTTTCTGAATGGAGGTAAAGAATTCATCTATCTATCTATCTATCTATCTATCTATCTATCTATCTATCTATCTATCATCTCTATCTATCATCTACTGCTCATTTCACCCACAGAGCAGTGAGTTCACTTCCATTTAAAATTTTGGACCCCATTCATATCTAAATTGCTCCCATCATATCCTCCTTAACTGAGAATTGTATTTCTTGATAGGACCAACTCACTATTTCAGATCAGTGGGCTCACCAATTTTTTGAGAAATTTACTATTTGCCTTTCAGCAGCTTTGATAGATTTTATTATCTTTCCTCTCAGCTTGGAAAAGAGTTGCCTCTAGTCCCGAATCTTGCATACTTTTTCCAAGCTGGATCCAGTTAAAGACAATGTCTTAACTGCTATTTGTCTCTTGGAGATGGTATATTTTATTTCTCCTTTCTATAAGATTGTGGCTTCCAATTCTCTGCCATATGCTATTTTTAATTTTATCTTGCAGTGATTTATTAAGAGTCATCTTTCCCTTTGCCATTAAAGGGAAAATTCAGTATTTGAAATGGACTATTGAAAGGGGGTAAAGGAAAAATCATGCTAAAATCAATTTAGATGTGGGATTTTATAAATAGTTGTCCTGGGCCTGCAACTCTAAATATTGTGCTGGGTTTTGTAATTTGATCGGCTTGTATGCAGTTGTCTTATGGAAGTCTTGTTAACTATTAAAAGAAATAATTCTGTCTTACAGGACACCACCTATCATCCACAAACCAAGATATAGATGAGCTTGCACATGGACATTATCCAGAGAACAGATCTGCTCTGAAGATTACAAAGGCACACAAACTTTCCCACTCAATGTGAGTACCTCCTAATATTGCTTCTTGGAAGAGATCATTAAAACCTTCAAGTCCAACTCCCTACTCAATACTGAAATTAAAGCAGCCCAGTCAGATATCTATCTATCTGTATTCTGTTTGAACACACTCAGTAATCCTAACAGAGCTACTTTATCTGTGTTAGCATTTTGTTCCTGAATATCTCCATCTCCATCAAGAGAATGGAGAATATGGTAAAGTACTAATAGGAGAACTAGCCACATTTAGTGCATATTGGTACGTTATCCACCAAAGCTGTTATCTTGGTGGTGCAGTGATTAGAAAATAGTATTGCAGGCTGACTCTGCCCACTGCCAGGAGTTCAATCCTGACCAGTTTAAGGTTGACTCAGCCTTCCATCCTTCCAAGGTCAGTAAAAATGAGGACCCAGATTGTTGGGGTCGATATGCTGACATTTGAAATCACTTAGAGAGTGTTGTAAAGTACTATGAAACCATTCCCTTTTGTTGCTGTTTTTAGTTGCGAAGTCGTGTCCAACCCATCGCAACCCCATGGCCAATGTTCCTCCAGGCCTCTACTATCCTCTGGAGTCCATTTAAGCTCACGCCGACTGCTTCAGTGACTCCATCCAGCCACCTCATTCTCTGTTGTCCCCTTCTTTTTTTGCCCTCAATTTTTCCCAGCATTAGGCTCTTCTCCAGTAAGTCCTTCCTTTTCATTAGATGGCCAAAGTATTTGAGTTTCATCTTTAGGATCTGGCCTTCTAAAGAGCAGTCAGGGTTGATCTCCTCTAGGACTGACTGGTTTGATCGCCTTGCAGACCAGTCCAAGGGACTCGTAGGAGTCTTCTCCAGTACCATAATTCAAAGCCTCAATTCTCTAGAACTCTTACTTTGCTACCAAAAGGAGCTTTATAAGGTATTATTGTTTTTGTATTCCATTTATATAAGATACACTACTTTTGTGTGGCAGGAACAAATAGAGGAAAAGTTGAAGTTTCACAGAGACCGCTAAGAATGTACTTCTCACAGAGAAGCTAAGAGACCACAGGGAGACACAAGAACTAACTGATTCATTGTCAGTTTTATAGGACTCTACGATGAACCCAGATTGATAAGGTACTGGATTGGATAAATCATAATGTAAATAAAAGGACTATTTTTCATGGGTTGTATTTACCATGGCAGTAGCACACTATATTTTCCAGGGAAATATATGTTCTTGTCAGAAAACCTCAGGAGAAGTAAATGAGTTTGCATCACATGAGTAGGCTTAAATGCCAGACCGAAATTTAGTAAACGATTTCGTACTGTCTCTTTTTCTTCATTAAAAGGGGAACGTTTGTCTCTGTCCTTTGACATAGTTAATAAAATCTCTGGGACCTGGTCTTTGGACTCCTCAAATCATGCCTTGATTTAAACAATAACAAAAAATATAGTGCCTCTGAAGAGAATGATCCTCACAGAAGAAGAGATGATGGTCTTATAAACATATTCTTTATGGTCTACAACCAATACATTAGGATCAGGGGCGGGATCAAGGTTATGGTTAGGGTTATGTGCATGGGCTTTTAATGTTTTTAAAATGTTTTTAAAATGTTTTTTAATAATTTTCCTATGTTCTTTGTTGTATTATTTTTTGCTGTAAGCCACTCAGAGTCCCTTGGGAGTTGGGCGGCATAGAAATTCAATAAATTAAATTAAATTAAATTAAGTTATATTGCTGCAATCTATAATAAGTACTGCCTTACTTTGAGATCTTCACTGTTACTGAAAAGAAGCAAGCGTGAACTTCGTTGATATACACATTTACTTCTTACTTCCAGTCCAGGAAATAAGAATACTATCTTAATTTAAGATATAATTTGAATGTAATTTATTCTCCTTCTCCAAAATATGATGCCTATTCTCATTTGTTGAATCACTTCTAGATTATATACCTATATCTATATTTACTTCTATATTATATAGCTCACATACACCCATTGAGGAGGTGAAAGTTTGTGCGCTATCATTAATTTAATTAATAGAGTAAAAAGCTTGTTTTGATCACTTTATCTCTTTCATATTTTTCTATTAAATGTTATAACATTTTAAATCATATTTATCATTTAACATAAAGCTATATTAATCTTTCTTAAAAAAGAAAATAAGCCAAAAAGGATTTTTTTTTAAATACTTGCTTACACTTCATTAGGCCTCCAAAAATTAATAACCAACACTGTTTTAAAATGTATCTCTTTATGCCATGTTGCAATTAATGACATGCTACTTGCCAAACTAACTTCATTTTCTACATATAAATCTAAGCCGCATGAAAAGATTATATTACATTCTAAATCAATAGTGTCTCCTGTTATTTCCGAGATCCATTTCCGTATCATCCTCCAGAATTTTTTCACTTGGGCACAGGTCCACCAACAATGATAGTAGGTGCCTTGCTGATGGCCACATTTCCAGCAATTCGAACTCATATTGGGATAAATTTTTGCGATCCTGGCTGGTTCTAAATGCCACCTGTAAATCATCTTGTATTGATTTTCCTTATAGGTTATCGCCCTAGTCATTTTAAGGTTGCTGTTCCAAATTTGGTCCCATTCATTTAAATTTATGTTTTGCTCAATGTTTTTGGCCCATGCTATCATTGGGTCCTTAACCACCTCCTCTATCATATCATAATCCAACAGGTAATTGTATAATTTAGCTAGTATTTTATTATCAGTGCCCATCCAAATCTTATCGAATCCATTAGTGCCAGTCTCAATGCCAAATTCCTCCTTATCCTTTTTATACCTTGATTTTATTTGTGCATATGGCCACCAATCTATGAGAATGCCCTGTTCTTTCAATTCTTCCATTGTTTTAAGATTCCCTCCCCCATCTAGTATCTCTTTATATTTAACCCTTTTTCCCATTTCCAGCACATTGGGATATATTACCGCCTCCATTGTGGAGAGCCATCTCAGAACTTTTGTGTATTGTTTTCGTCTTATTTCTCCCCATGTCAGCATAAGTGTATCCCTTATTTTGTGTCTGTGGAAGTATGTTCTTATTTTTTTCCCTATATCCCAGAGGTAAGCATGCCAGCCCTTCTGGAGATCATGCCCTTCCAAGGTCAGGAGTCTTTTATTTCCCAAGGTTGCCCACTCTTTTAACCATACTAGATTTGCCGCTTTATAATAGGTCTCCCATATTGGGAGTCCGAAACCTCCCCTATCTTTTTTGTCTTGCAAATTTCTAATCGCTATCCTTGGTTTCTTTCCCCCCACCCCCCAGATGAATTTTCTGATAGTAGAATTAAGTTCCTGAAAAAATTTTTTATCTAATTTAACTGGGGCAGTTTAGAACCAAAAATATTTCTCCTGGGAATCCTGAAAACAGAATATGCAAAAAAGAAGAGGTACTTAATTACACACATAATAACAGAGCAAGAATCTCCTTCACCTAGTATTGGAAAGAAAAAAAAGTTACCACCTGAAGAACACGTAATCAGGAAAATATTGGAGTGCGCCGAAATGAACAAACTAACACTAGAAATCAATGATAGAGAGGATACGGATTATTATAGCGTGTGGGATATGTGGTATGAGTGGTTAGAGAAAAGAAAACAAAAGTGAAGCTCGAGAGAGCTTAAAGTTTAATTCAATAATTAATTTATAATAGTTATATAGAAATGAGCAGTACTACCTGTAGTACCAACTGCAATTGAGTATAGATGTAAGAATATGTAAATTACATGTGAATAATATGGATATATGTCTACAAAGAATTATGCATTACTATGGGTAATACCCTTCAAATTAAGATAATGTAACAAGGTAATATTATGTAAATAACAAGTAAATAATATGTATATATGTATTAACACCATGGAACCGGAAATGTTGGAATTGTATTATAATACTTTCACAATAAAAAATTTAAAAAAAAAGAAAAGATTATATTAGAATTCTGATAGGGCAGAAATTTTTGTATTTGACCACATCTATGGCTTGGGTCAAGTTCCTTTGGCAAAAACTGTCTGAAATTATATAGGGTTTCCTGCTTGAACAATGGGTTGGACTAGAAAACCTCCAAGGTCCCTTCCAACTCTGTTAATCTGTTATTCTATTAAACTGATCTGCTGGATTCTCCAAAGCTATAGGGAGAGGGAGGCTTCACTTGCAGATTCTCCTTATTTTTTTAGGCCCTGCATTTCTAGGAAACTTTTCAGATAGATTAAAGAACCTCTAGAACCAGAGAAAAGGTAGAATGGAGTCTGCAGGCAGAATATGGAATGGAAGTCAAATGCACATCACTCTATTGCATCTTGCCAAATTCTCATCTGCATGTAAAAAGAAACAAGCCAGCTGTGATGCTTTTTTTAAAAAAAAGAAAGTTTAAACTATTTTCAACAATTTGCCTGGTGCTATATGGGTATTGGTTTAAAATTTGTATCTATAATTTGTAAACTTGGATGAGAAATTATTTATATGGGTAAGAAGCGTAGAATCATGCCAATGTCAAGGAATAAATCCAACAGTATAACTTTGGCATAAAGCCTTTGCAGTATTATTTTAGTAGGAAGCTGGCTGTATCTCTCCCTCCTATTCCTACTCATTATCAGCAGATAATAGGTTTTGCGCATTATTGGAACAATAAACATCAGCAATTAGTACAAATGCAAGTCAGCAGCACCCTTTAGCTAAACAATAAAATACACACTTATATTTTTAGAGAGAGTAGAACTTCAACAGTCCCTTTTATGTATTAGTTTTACTTTAACCTTTCTCAGGTTTCCCTCTCCCACTTCCTCGACATCCAAAGGAGGTAACATACAACATATTACACAATGTCTTTATTTATCCTAAAACAAGTTTTGCTTAGCAATCACAAGTAACTCAAAAACACATAGAATATTGGGATCTAAAATCCTTTACACCCATCATTTGTGTGTGTGTAGGTGTGTGTGGGGTGGTGGTGATAAGCAACATTATGCAAACAATGAAAAAAATATGAAACAGTAAGCAAAGCATTTGGAGACAAAAGATAAGAAAGATAGTTAAATCAGGTTTGCATGAACACTATATTCTCCTTATCATTCCATTCTTGATAATCATCTTTGCTTCCACTATGTCCATATATCTATTCATATATTGCCTTTTGTTCTTTTCACTTCTTTCTTTTTGAGGATCTCTTCAGCTTCAGCCAAATAAGACTCTCCATTTTTCCATTCCTCTCAATACGCACACTCTTCCTTTTTATATTTCTGTTTCCATTTGATTCTCATTCTTTCTTTCTGATCAAATGACATCAATGTGGTTTGCATTTTTTCTCTTTTTTTCTTTTATACCTCTCCATGGCATCAAACAAACCTTTTCATCTTTCCAGTTGGTGTATCTTTATACACATTTCTGAAATCTTGTAATAATTCTTTTTACTCTGATCTAACCATTACCATCTTTCTTCCTTATATCAACTTTCCATTCATTCCATTGCAAAATTAATCCATCTTCTAATAGTTTTTTGTATAGGATTCATACTTTCTTTTTCTGCAATCACTTCATTTTCACTTTCCTTTTCTTCCATTATCATTTTTCCCAAAGATCCACTTTTGACAGTACCCCCCCCCAAAAAAAATGTCCCAAAGGTGCTTTCAAAAAGGCAAATGGACTTTCTGGTTGAAGACATTTCACTTCTCATTCAAGGAGCTTCTTCAGTTTCAACTAACTGGTGGGAAATAGAAAGAGATTTATACAGGGGTGAAATCCAGCAGGTTCGGACAGGTTCTGGAGAACCGGCAGCGGAAATTTTGAGCAGTTCAGAGAACCGGCAAATACCACCTCTGACTGGCCCCAGAGTGGGGTGGGAATGGAGATTTTGCAGTATCCTTCCCCTGGAGTAGAGTGGGAATGGAGATTTTGCAGTATCCTTCCCCTGGAGTAGGGTGGGAATGGAGATTTTGCAGTATCCTTCCCCTGCCATGCCCACCACACCACGCCCACCAAGCCACGCCCACTAAGCCACACCATGCTCACCTAGTCATGCTCACATAACTGGTAGTAAAAAAATTTGGATTTCACCACTGGATTTATAACGTTTGTAGTCAGCCTGTTGTTAGTACTCTGAGGGTGGTTGGAACTACCTGGGGATTAATATGTGTCCTCAGAATTGCCTGAATCAGAGTGCAAACAAACATGGAACCATAATGGGGCTGCTGAAAGAGCTGCGTTGTAAACAGGAGATAAGTGTCCCTCCCCTTCTGTTGAGAGAGGGCTGTTTAGTTTTAACATAGAAAGTCCAGTTGACTTTTTGAAAGCACCTTTGGGACATCCATAACCTAAATGACTGAGTTCCTCCATAGAACCTACCCAAAAAATGCTTTGACCCACATATAGAAAGTATTTTGTACCCTCCATTCTCAGATTTTCATCATAAACAATCAATCAAGTCAGTCATACTTTGCATTCATTCCCTTTCAATTTGTACATTCGAATAGACTTTATAAATTGATCCATACATGTTTAATCTATATATTGAAACAAATTGACATTTAGGTAAACAAATAGCAAACAGTAGCCATTTTCATTCATTCTTGAATCTCCAAATACTCTCTTCTTTCATTGCTGCCCATCTGTTCATATTATCTAACATATTTTTCCTCCCCTGGATTATTCAAACTTTTCCTCTAAATTATTACCAACCTGCCTTCCATTGAGGACCCATATACTGCACGAATCAAAAAGAGGGCTTTGAAAATATTTACAGACCCCTCACATCCTGAACATAAACTGTTTCAACTCCTACCCTCAAAACGATGTTATAGAGCACTGCACACCATTACAACTAGACACAAGAACAGTTTTTTCCTGAATGCCATCACTCTGCTAAAGAAATAATTCCCTTAACACTGTCGAACTCGTTGCTACGTCTGCATTACTATTAATCTTCTCATTGTTCCCATCACCCATCTCCTCCCATTTATGACTGTATGACTGTAACCTTGTTGCTGGTATCCTTAAGATTTATATTGACAGTTTACCTATGACTATCATTAAGTGTTGTACCTTATGATTCTTGATGAATGTATCTTTTCTTTTATGTACTCTTGAGAGCATATTCGCCAAGACAAATTCCTTGTGTGTCCAATCACACTTGGCCAATAAAGAATTCTATTCTATCTATTCTATTCTTTTTTTTTATTGAAAAGGTTTTAAAACAAACACAATTTCCCCACAACCCTGCCTCCCAACCCCCCTCCCCCTCCCCCTCCCCAACTTCCCAGAGCAAAACACAAGGTATTTCTATTGACATTTAACAATAAACTAAATTGCATAACCAATCATTAAACTTACACCCCCTAAAAAAAAATTCTTAACCCCCCCATATATAAAATCCTATTTCTTAAACATAAAACTTCTAATAATACTTATATAGCGCTTATACAAATAAAAGAGATCATTCATAAGCTATTTGATATTTTTTGGTCTGATACTTATTTTGTATATAATCAATCCATCTTCTCCAGTCCTGTATATACCTTTCTTGTGTGTGATCCTTTAAATATGCTGAAATTTTAGCCATTTCAGCTAAATTAGTTACTTTCAATATCCAATCATCAATAGTAGGCAAAAAGTCCTTCTTCCAATGTTGTGCTACCAACAATCTTGCTGCTGTTATCAAGTTCAAAATCAATTTAGTCTCTGCAACTGTACAATCCGTAGTTATACCCAGTAAGAACAACTGTGGAGTAAATTTCAGTCTCTTTTTAAGAATATTCTGCATCACCCACCAAATCTTTATCCAAAATGCTTTGATTTTTCTACAAGTCCACCATATATGATAATAAGTTGCATCATCACAGTCACATCTCCAACATTTAGCTTGCACATTAGGATACATACATGATAATTTTTTGGGATCTAAGTGCCATCTATAAAACATTTTATAAAAATTTTCTCTTAAATTTTGTGCTTGTGTAAATTTCACATTTCTAATCCAAATCTTTTCCCAAGTCTCCATCATTACTGGCTCTTGAAAATTTTGTGCCCATTTAATCATACAGTCTTTAACCAGTTCCGTCTCAGAATCTATTTCCAATAAAACATTATACAACCTTTTAATATGCATTTGTTTTTGATCTCTAATTTGTTTTACCAAATTCTCCTCATTTTGCACAAAGCCAGTTTTTTGATCTTCCTTCCATCTAGCTTGAAGTTGACCGTACTGAAACCATGTATAAATTATACCTTCTTCTCTCAGTGTATCTAAAGATTTCAAATACATTAACCCCCTTTCCATAATAAGAAGCTCTTTATAGGTAATCACCTCCTGTTTTTGTTCTATACTTATATTTTCTATTGCATGTCTAGGATTTGCCCATACAGGTATCTTATAATTTAACTTATATTGATATTTTTTCCAAACCCTCAACAAAGCATTTCTTAGTATATGAGCCTTAAATACTTTATCCACTTTTTTGTCATATAACAAATAGGCATGCCATCCATATAACAAATCATAACCTTCTAAATTCAAAATTCTCCCCTCAGTTAAATTAAACCAATCACTAATTTGTGATAAAACTGCTGCTTCACAATATAATCTTAAATTAGGCATTTTGATACCCCCTCTTTCACGTGTATCTTTTATAATTTTCATTTTTATTCTGGGTTTTTTCCCAGCCCAAATGAAAGTATTAACACCTTTCTGCCATTCTCTCAGATTACCACAATTCACTAGAATGTGAAAAGCAGGTCTTCTCAATCTATCATTTCGTTTTCACATGGACCCGCAACCTCCCTATCTGACTTTGAGAGGATGGCTACGCAAGCAAAAATGCCATGCTATTTCCTGTCACTTCCTTTCTCCTGAAAGCTTGAGAAGGGTCATTCTCTTTAAAAGGAATGCTGCTATTTAAGAAAAGGAGCTGGTTTGCTTGTGGAAGGAGTAGGGTAAAATTTCTAAGTTTTTTCAGAAGCCCGGGGAGGGGGAGTTAAAGTGATGATGGACAGCTAGAGAAATAAAGGAAGGGAAGAGAAGGACATTGTGGGAGCCACAGAGTTTCACTACAACCAGCAATGTATTTATGTGTGTGCTCTGCACAGGTTTGCTGAAAAACCTCTCTGCCGCAAAGGAGTAGAAAAATGGAAGTCTTTGACAGCCCAAGAGAAGATTGCAGACATACTCTGTCTAAGTATGGGAAGGAGAAGCAGCCACTCAGCTGGGTGGTACTAAAATAAGCACAAATGAAGAAAATTCCATGCAGGCTACAGGCCAGAAAAACCTAGTAACCATGGGTTACTATAAATGCGCCAGCATGCCTACTGTTCCTGTTCTAATATTCCTTTTTAGTTATTCTTTTCATGTATTCAAATTATGTTTATACTTTTACCTGTTATCTTATATATGCTTGACAAATAAACTTATGATTATGATTATGTCCCTAGAGAATGGATCAAGCTCTTCTTTTTTTTTTTTTTTAAAGACAGGAGAATTTGGTTAGTCTTCACTATTTTGGAGACTTGGGTAATCAGTATAATGAAGACTTAGGAGGCTTAGCGGGAAATCCTCAAGAGATATGCCGGGTTGGTTATAGTCAGCCAAGGTCAGTCACCATTAACAGTTCACCATACCAGAAGTAGTCACCCACAAAAGAGAGACAAATGTAGGGGAGCTCAACAGAGTACAATGGGAGAGTTAAAGATGTCTGGTAGACAGAAGGGACAGGGCCAAGAATGCTGGAGAGATGACTTATAAAACCAAAAAAAAAAAAAATATGGACAGCAGCAATGAAAGGCAGTTTAAGGCAACCAGGAAGTGTCTGCCATAACACCAATAGCTGCAGGAAAGGTCCCAGCCAAACATACCAAAATGGATTTTTTTTAAAAGGGCCAGATGAGAGTAGACCTAATGCCTATGAGAGGCAGAGGCAGAGCCAGTTTTAGAAAGTGTGACCCTGGTGGTGGCATCAAACTACATCAACAGCAATTCTAATTTTGGAATGCTCACAGCATGGACCACCAGTTCAAATAATCAGGATAGCCTAGGTAGTTGGTGGGATGGATTCAGGGGTAACTGGTAGAATGGATTCAGAGGTAGTTGATGGGATGTAAAATTGGTCTATAGGTGAGTTAAGGCAGAACTGAATCTGGCAGAGACTATAAACTACAAAGTAGGAATAGTAGAGACCTATAAATAGAAAGTTGGGACTTAGGAAGCTATAAAAAAAAATAGCAAAATAGAAGTTAGAGCAGAGATGAATAAAGAATGTGGCTTAGAAAAAAATATATAGCCTGTAGAAATAGTAGACAAAGGATGGAGACACTGATTGTAAATTAGAAAAAAAATAGCTGGTCTTTCTTTGCAATGAAAAAGCATTTTTTAAAACTAAAATAGTTTCCAGCCAGAATTGATGTGTGCACATCCTGCTTGAGATCTGTACCAACCCTGAAACCTAGGTAATGACACCCTTTATGACATATATTGTAGCTCTTTGATTCAAAATTAAACCTATACCTTCACTTCCCTGCATGTATTTATCACTGGGAGATGTGGCCACAAATCTTTTCTGGCAGAGCAGCCTACAGCTGCCACCTCTTCTCATCATCCTTGCCAGTATTTGAAATCTCAGCAGAGTAGAACAGCTGCATTGGCTTATGGGCAAATCTAATTTTGGAAATACGCATACAGGCTCATGTCCGCTCATCAGCCCTTCCTTCTTTCACCCTTTGGTGAAATGTTCACATTTTACTACCGTAGTTTAAAGACAGAAGCTATGTTTCCTCTTCTTCCCCCTCCCTAATTTTCTTTCCCTCCCTTTAATTTATGAGGAGATGGCTCTGATGGTGACTGCTCCTTGCTAGAAAATTGATCTAAAAATGCCTGGATTGGGGCATTAATTTATTGTTGTTACTCAGGGTTTTGTATGGTATCTAAAGTTTTCACTTGTTGTAACCTGTCCAACATATTTTAAGTTGGGAAGGCTATATAGGCTGTAAAATAAATAAAATACTTAGAATGAAGCTGCATCTCTGCCCGCCCCCCCCCCCCTTTCTATCCAAAGTCCGGCAAATGAGAGACATTTTCTTATATCTGAGCATAGTGATTCTTCCATCAGCATACACAGCACTTCAGTATAACAATTTGGATAAATCCTTAGTAGGATATAAAAAAAATACTCCAGTTTACCAGGCTTGATTGTATTTCTGACACATATACCATCCCCTACTAATATAACATACCCTACTAATGGTAAATGGTGATTAGGGGACTGGAAGTTAAACCAGATCAAGAACAGTTGCTGCAACTGGGTATGTGTAGTTTAATGAAAAGAAGGACTAGGGGAGACATGATATCAGTGTTCTAATATCTCAGAGGTTGCCACAAAGAAGAGGGAGTCAAGCTATTCTCCAAAGCATCTGAGGACAGGACAAGAAGCAATGGGTGGGAACTAATCAAGGAGAGAAGCAATGAGAAATTTCCTGACAGTTAGAACAATTAATCAGTGGAACAACTTGCCTGCAGAAGTCGTGAGTGCTCCAACACTGGAAGTTTTTAAGAAGAAATTGGATAACCATTTGTCTGAAATGGTATTGGGTTTCCTGCCTAAGCAGGGAGTTGGACTAGAAGACCTCCAAGGTCCTTTCCAATTCTGTTATTCTATTCTAAACACAATATGAGCCAATCTGGTCCAGGAAAAATCAAAGTTCAATTTTATACCAACCACACTCACAGAATAGCGTGTGTGGTGGTATACACAGGTTAGGCTCTCCACACTTGGTTTTGTGCCTGGCAAGGGGTCTGGAAGTATGATAAAGCCTGTTGCTTGACTTTGTTGATGCTTGTTTGCTATGTCTTTTGATTTTTACCTACTTTATTTTAAGCGGTCCAGAGTCATTTTATGTGAAATGGATGGTTATCAAAAGCAAAAAATTTCCTTATTTAATGACTGTTTGCATTTAATCCTCACATTTATGACATTCACATACTAGTTAGACTTTATTTTCCCATTTGCTCCCCGGAATGATAAATCTTATGTATGTATTCTAATAACTGCAAATTCTTAGGTCAAATATTAATAGAGTTAAATACAATCCAGAGAGTTTCTTAATAATATATTCCTCAAGTATATGCCTTTGCTGTCTCCTCAGTTACTAATGAATTACAACTGTGTGGATTCTATTGAATAAAGACAACCAAATCCTCTCTGTGTAAATAATAAGTCACTTAGTGTTAGAAGAGTTCCAGAGCCACTAACCCAGGGGACTGACCTGGATCAATTATTGATTTTGAATAATCCATGATAGAAGAAGACATTACAAAGCACCTTCAAAGCTTTTGATTTTTCTTTTTTTTTTCCCTCACAGGCCAACCTAAAGAAAAACTGCAATATTTATAGAATAAGTAGAGTTATTTTGAACTAAAGCAGACCAACACCAACAAGGGGAAAGTAGTTTGGAAAAAAAAGTCTTCCTCCACCCTCCATCCTGGTTAGTACAACCCAAAGCTTAGCACTTTTGTTATTTTTTCAAACAAAAGACAGGGACATCACACTTGTTACAAATCTGATATAGAAGAAATTACAAATAATCATTATCATAAATTGCCCATGTTTGCAATGCTGTATTTTCCCAAGTCATCCATCATGCTCTCTTGCTTAATAAATTAGGGCTACTAACAGCATAAATGCATTGTTCACCATTTCTAATCCTTTTAAAATAATGAAATGTACAGGTGTCAGGTTCACAGAAGGAATTTTCCTCCCTTTCAGAAGTATACCTACATTCACCTTCACGTTATTGGTTTATGTAAAATAGTTTATGTCCAACTTTTTATAAATGTAATTAAAAAGTTTGCACATATGTTAAACAACAAGTCACAAAATATATTAAGCAATAACGCTGCATTTAAAATAGGAATATTAAAATAAAATCCAGCAGGCATAAAACTAACAATGGTCTGAATTCTCTCGTTTGGCTAATCCAGTATAAGGGAGGTATATTGTTTTGCTGTCAAGCAGTTCTTAATGTTGAAAAGTTGCAATTTTACAGGAAGCTGAGCAGGCTGATTTTATGGTCTGTACTAATCTCTCTTCTCTGCATGTCAACATGAGTAAACACATTGATTCCAGACATAAATACCTTCTCCCCCCCCCCATTCTATTTCAAGACAAGTTTCTCTCTTGTATGAAAATCTGGTGAGACAGTTTTTGTATTCCCCAATTAAGCATGAAATGTCAAAACTTCCCTGCAGGTACTTTCTAGTATAGTTGTATTAATTATGCCCTTTAATCAATTCTAATTTTGCTGCATGTTTCCCCTTCTAAAGCTGATCTTATTGATGGCTTAATTAAAACGATTCACTGCACATTCCTGAAAGAGCTATTTTAAATTATCCAGAAGGAAAGAAGTGAATTAAATCCATAGGTCACATTTAAAATAATAATAATTCCAGAGCCCCAAACTCAATGCATTTTAGGAGATCTGATATTTTTAAATATATATATATATAAATCAATAAATGTTTATAAATAACACTAATATATTTGTTGATATAGGCATATGAACTGTTTCATTTTCTGTCTAATATTGGCACTGATTTCAGCTTTCCCACCTTTTTATAATTCTTACAATTCCCAGGAATCATTTAGTTCTTCTAAATTAGTCTCATAAATTCTTACATACTATATTCACATAATAGAAGCCAAATTTCTGTGATCAATTCTTTTTTTAGGGAAAGGGAATTAAAAAAAGAGCCTGTAGTACAGTGGACTAAAGCACTGTTATTAACATCTGCTGCTTGCAATTACTGCAAATTCAAATCTCACCAGGCTCAAGGTTGACTCAGCCTTCCATCCTTTCAAAGGTAGGTAAAATGAGGACACAGATTGTGGGGGCAATAAGCTGACTTTGTATAAATATACAAAAGTATGAAGGCTATTGCTTAACGCATTGTAAGCCGCCCTGAGTCTCCGGAGAAGGGCGGCATATAAATTAAAACAAAAAACAAAAAACCAAACATTTTCATTTGTTTGGTTCTTCAAAAGAATTCCAAATTAAACACAGCAAAACATCTTAGGTCATTCCTCTCGCAACCATTGTTTATTTTAGCCTTTTCCAATCTGATAGTCTTCAGCTCTATTAAATTTCAACTTCCATAATATCTCTATTGGCTAATGCAGAATAACTTTGGTGCAATCAGTCTAAGCCCAATTTGTTGTTGTAGGGATAAAATGAAAAATTCCATGAGATGATAGAAATCTGATACCTAATTAATATTTATTTATTTATAGCATATAACTCAAACAAATAAATAAAGCAGTAACCAAGGTGTCAGCTGAGATAAAGGAGGCACAGATTCACATTCACCCACAGTCATAAACATCAATGCAATCAACCTCACAGGTACTTGGGGTAGAAAAACACTATGCAGGCTTCCTTAGAGTAAGTACTTGAAGGAAGTTCATGACACTGGAGCCATTTATAGTCTGAAATTTAGCCCTTTACATAAAAATGGATGAAGGAATATCTGTGTCAAGCACAATCTAATTTGTTTTTGCCGGGTATGGTTTGCTGGCTACGCAAAAACCAGATTCGCTTCTAGAGGAAGAATAAGTAGTAAAAAACTCATCTGACTTTTATGCAGTTATGTACTCCTCTCTCTTACACACACACACACACACACACACATTTTCCAGAGTAAATGTAGAAAGCTTTGCAATTTCATGGCTTTCTGAATGTCATGACATCATCACCTCTCCAGCTTCAAGCCCACTGTATAAGCCATTGATCAGTGGTGGTTTGCTCCCGGTTCTGTCTGGTTCTATAGAACCAATAGTAAAACAGGTGGGAGGCTCTGCCCACCTGCTACAACCTCCTCATGGGTGATCTGTGCATGCGCAGAAGGGCACACGCTCCCACTTCAAACCGGTAGTAAAGGTAAGTAGAACCCCTGCCATTGATCCTAACAAAGAGAGAAAAAGTACAATTTCTGTAATGGGGACATGGTTGCAAAAAACAATATGCAAATAATTTATTGTGAGGTGCAACTAAGAATGCCAAGGTTACAGTTGCCAAGCATTAACAATCATCTATTATTATGGCATGCTCTTAACATCCTGTATTTCATGCATTTATCCAAAAACATGACATTCCAGAATTCGAAGCCTTAATAACCCCCTATTTATCCTGCCACTAAATATTTGAGTCAGGTGCAAATAGCAATCATTTTCTTTGGGTTTTTTTTTTTTTTTTGCAAACTATCGATGTGTATTTAATAAGGGAAAAGGAGACTTGAATGTACAGTGAATAATTTTGAATTTATTTATTTTTGTATTTATTTTCTTCAACCTGATAATCAGATGTAGATAACTTTGCTTTGTTTTGTGTATCTATTTCATTAACAAATTAAAATCATATGTGTTTCAATCAACCGACTGAATGCTTCAAGCAGTTACATGGTGTGTGTGTTTTTTTCTGTATATATGAGCAAGGGCAAGAGCAGGTCAAATGATAAATTATGTGTCCTGATACCTTGATGTAAATACACAGATTAGATACTTTTCTCAGACATTAGGAGACAAGTACATAAAGAAGGATTTACATCATGATATCACTAAGCACCTATCATTTTTGCAACGTCATAGCTTGTTGTGAACACTGATGTTTTATTCTTTTTGGCTTGCTTTTAAAATCTGACAAATTTGCAGCCCAATAAATGTCCATTCAAACATAAGTCCCCATGGTAAACAATACCATAATTAAATTTGAAGCCTTGGGTAAGTTTTAACAGAAGGATAAAAGTTGCGAAAAAATTTTAAAAGAATGTTCCCATTGAATGGGAGCATTCTTTAAATGCACTATAGTTGCTTGGTTTCCTCCTTTTGTAGTAATAGTGATGATGGTGATAAAAGCAGGAGATAGAGCTGGAATTGCAGAATAAAAGCTTCCTCTGAACAGCAACAACCACCATTAACTCTTATTAGCTACTGAAGATTTTTAGTGGATATCTACTTCTCATTGCATAGCTTCTATATAACTCCTAATCAGAACTACTCTGAATGCTTGGGAGAACTTTCTCAGTGAACTTACAAAATGTATACAAGGCAAAGTAGATTATTTATTGCTTAAATAAAGCTACGTGCCCTGTGAAGAATTTTGATATTAAAGAGTCAACAAGTTAAAGAGGAAGGAATGTTTCTCTCCCTGTATATTTTCCACAATGGTACTTAAAGATAAATTTTGTTGTTGTTAGTTGCAAAGTTGTGTCTGATCCATTGCGACCCTATGGACAACTTTCCTCCAGGCCTATCTGTCCTCTACCATCCCCCGGAGACCATTTAAGCTCACACCGACTGCTTCAGTGACTCCATCCAGCCACCTCATTCTCTGCCGTTCCATTATTTAAAGATAAATAATGGAAAGTAAATATTTAGACAGTCTGGGGACTGTCAGCACAGGTTCATTGCAGAGAGGGTGACTGGAGAGACATCTTTTGCACTTCATGTTTAAATGTTCGTAGGCAAGCCCTTCTTTTGCGATGTCCCCTGAGCACTTCTCAGATTTATAAATTCTAGACGATAAGTCAAAGCCAACCTCTCATTCCTTTTGGAGAGGCAATTCTTCATTGATGATGTTCTAGGCATAAATAGCAAATCAGAAACCAGCTAGGTTTTCAACTCATTTTTCTAAAACTCTTGATGGAATTAGAAAAGTGCATTCTCCAACTCCTGCTTTATTTAAATCAGAATACAGGGGAGAAAGGCTCTTCTGTAAAATAAAATCTGAATTTTATCTCTTCAGGCACCTTCACATAGGATCAATTTATCCAATGCCTTAAAGGCTCTGAGATGCCATATCCAAAGTAATCTCTCTCTGTGTCTGTCTGTCTTTCTTCGAGAGAGAAATCTAATCTATCCCATGTCTCCTAGCACTAAGTCTAAGACTGTAGACTTAATGAAGGCTGTTAACAAGATGAAAGTAAAAATGTTGTTGGGATTAGAAGCCATCAAATTGACAAAATTCCAACTGTTTCTTTAAACAGAATAGAATTCAATTCACGTAATAAAGCTTTCCTCCCTTAAGTAGATTCCAAACTCTGTACCAGATAAGTGGAACAGTGTGATCTATGCTTGAGATTCCTGCAAATGGAGAGAAAGTTGTAATACCTACTCCTATCTGAAAAGCAGAAGAGCAGCTTGGAATCCAAACCAATATCTTTAGGAATACTGTATAGGACCTTTCTTTCTTACATTAAAAGAAAATATTTGTCCATCAAGCTAAATATTAGCTGAACTAAGTGTGTGCAAGTTTCCTGAGCCACAGGCATATACATTTTAGTTTTTGGACTTCAAAGTTCATTGCAGTACAGTATCTTGGCCCATGTTGGTTTTGTTCCAGAGACATAGAGCCCATAACCGGCTTAAATCTTCAAAGAGAAAATCAACCTGATTGAGTGAAGGTTCCCAGGTCTTTTGTGGGATTATAACCTTGTACTGTATCTCTTTATTTAAATTCTCCTCTCCCTGCAAAATGTTGTTTAAAATTTTTGATCTTGTCCACTTCAAGAGGGTTCTGGGGACCACTTAAGCCAGAGTTGTCCATTTCTAGGTCATACTGACTAGCTGTCAATTCTATAAGAAATTATGTATTATATATCCTATTTCATTGTAGCAGATACAGTAACAGAATTTTGGAAGTCTGAATGTGCTTCCTCTCCCTCAGTTTATTTTAATGTGAACTGGGGAGGTGCCTGTCTGAAACATTTACTCAAATTAGTTTTTTGGAGTGAGTTCAAGCCATGTTTGTCTGATCATTGCTTTGGTAATGGTAATGAATCGACAGTAAAACCAGCGGCAGGCCCCGCCCACTGCCCCAGATGTCATCATCGGCGATCTGCGCATGCACGATCCCATTGCAAACCAGTAGTAAAGGTAAGTAGAACCCACCCCTGCCTATGCCCGTTACACTAACAAAGCTTTTCCATGACTTTCATTCATGAGTATCTTTGGTCCTATTCATAGACGCCCAGGGATTGAAATGCAGACCTTCTGTATGGAAAGCACATGCTCTTCAAGTGAGCTACCAGCCATGAAATTGATAAATTTTGCTGTCCAATTAACTATTTCACATTAGAAAGAAAAACATGCTGAGCTATAGTGTGTCTTAAAAGTCTGGAAAGTAAAAGGAGCTTAATGAATATTAATTTTTTTTTCCAGCTTTACAGGTGATCAAACTAATTCATTATAGTTTGAACATTTCATATACATTCACTTCCATGCATACACATTTAATTTTTCACACTTGTTTAGCCTTCTCAGATGTTTCACTCATTCTTACATTCAGGGACAATATGAATTGTCGGAAAATTACATGGTTTGTTCTGTTTTACCATGATTGCACTGAGATCAAAATATTGTTTGACAATTTATTGCATGATATCTGATTTATTCAATGCTTCTATCCTTTGTCCTTGTGAATATACTGCTTGATGTGTCCCATCAAAGGCTGAGCAGAGAAGCATCTAATTTTAGAGGGGAGGGGAATCAGTAACTGGTTCTCAGGAAGCAAAGAAGTTAGCCCAGGGTGTTCGGTGTAATTTATCTCCACCTACACATACAACACAATCATGTCCACTTTCAGATGCCTTTCTCCAAACAAACAAAAAAGCCCCAAAGACTGTAGCATTTCTTATAAGAAGGAGGTTTAAAACTTCTTAACATTTTTAGTTGCCCACTTCTGCATTTTTTCCAGTTCTATTATGGCCTTTTTCATTTCTTTACTTCTACCACTCTTACTCAAGTCCTATTGATTAAAGACGCTCTAATCAATAGAACTTGATCTCCAACATTTCTTCAATTATTTTCATTTAAAATGCCTCACTTTAAAAATCTCAATCTTCTAGTTAGTCAGGACTCAAACAAGTTATAGCTATTTTTCTTAACACAAAGACTACTGTTGCAACACTTAGGCTCAATTCAGTTGACCATAAAATCAACACCTAGTTGAGAGAAAACATGGGGGGGGGGAATCTTTAAATATCATCTGATTTAAATTACTTTCTAATACAACTTCTTCCATATTTAGAGTTGATTGGAAACTTCGAAAGATACAGAAAAGTTTAACTATCAAAGCTGTTTACATTCTTGAATAAAAGAACACCAAAGACCATCAAAGTTTAAATGTTCTACAACTTGTGGCACAATAGCAATAGCACTTAGACTTACATACCACTTCACAGTGCTTTACAACTCTCTCTCTAAGCAGTTTACAGAGTCAGCATATTGCCCCCAACAATCTGGGTCCTCATTTTACTAATCTTGGAAGGATGGAAGGCTGAGTCCATCTTGAGCCGGTCAGGATCGAACTCCTAACAGTGGGCAGAGTCAGCCTGCAATACAGCATTCTAACCACTGCGCCATCGTGACACTAATGACATTTTATATATACATATAACACACACACTCAACTCCAGGATGGATGGATGGATGGATGGATGGATGGATGGATGGATGGATGGATGATGATAGATAGATAGATAGATAGATAGATAGATAGATAGATAGATAGATAGATGATGGATAGATGGATATGGATGTGTGTGTATGCGTGTATATATATATATGTGTACACAGACACACAAACACACACACAGAGCAGCACACTTTCATCCCAAGAGATTATTTCCTGAATTTGAAGAAGTGAGCTAAAATTTGCATTTATCCCATAATCGTCTATTAGTTTTTAAGATCCCAGAAGACTCTTCATTGGTTTTACTACTGGATTCAATTACCTTGATGGTTAACTTCAATGGTATTTAAGAAGCCAAGCTGTGCACAGGATTGTAGAAAAGATTTGCAAGAATTGAGCTGTTAAATCAAAGTTGAACTGCTTATGAGAGGTCAGCTCTGCTGCAAATTAAAGATAAGTAGGATTCATTTCATTACAGCCCAGCTGTTTTAGTACAATTGCTAGTGTCTCCTAAATTATTATTTTTCTTTGAAGGATATACAGTCTTCTGTCTTTCAGTTTCTTTTCTATTTTCCTCATCATTTTAGTCTATATCTCTATATTTACCTTTTTCTGAATCATTCTTCTTCTACCCTTGCCTCCATTTTATTAAAACTAAAAATTAAGGAGTATTGTGCCTAAAGGACCATCCAAATGGTCATAATACTATTTTAAACAGTATGCATCTTTTAAAGTATTTCCATCTTGCAAGGTTATTTGGGAAGAGTTTGATTTCGTGGAACTTGAGGAAGTGGACAGGGCTCCCTCAGCTGTTAATCTGGCCCTTGTGTGTTAAAGCTGTGCGCCTCCTGGCTAATTAAGGCTGCATGGGAGAGGACCTGTAAGTGGGTCTGGGAGGTAGCTAGTTCCTCTTTCAGAAAGGGAGAGGTCCCACCAGCTCTTAAAAAGGAGGTGGTTGCACGCACTCCTCAAGGAACCATCGCTTGACCCAGGAAGTCTGGACAGCTTTTGTCAAATCTCTAATCTTCCTTTCTAGGGCAGGTGGTGAAGAGAGTGGTCACATGGAAGCTTTAGAGAAGCCTGGAATGAGGCAGATTATCTAGATCCCCTTTCAGTCCAGGGTTTGGGACTGAGAAGGCATTGATCATACTTAGGATGACCTCCGGCCGGAACAGGATGGAAGTAGTGCATCCATCCTGGCTCTTTTTGATCTCTCAGAATGTTCAATACCATCGATCGTGATATTTTTCTGGGCTGGTTTCAGGAATTGGGTGTAGGTAGCACTGTATTGTTCTAGTTCTCCTCCTGTTGTGGTCCGCCAGCAGCCTACAGAGCTGGCAGAAGAGTCAGACAGTGAGGAGGCTGGGGAGGAACATGGGCCAGTCCTGGAGTCTGGGGAAGGCTTGGACGATGGCTCTGCATCAGAGGCAGAGATGGGGCCAGGCCATCTGGGAGTTATGTGCGGACTCCGGAGCCTCCAGAGTCGGACATCAGAGAGGCAGAGGAACAGGGGGAGCCTGTTCTCAATTCACACATGAGCAGAGCTGCCAGAAGGCAAGAACAGTTAAAACAAAAGGGACAACTCAGGAATAAGGCTTGGAGAAGATTGGCCCCTCCCATAAGACATAAAGGAAAAGCAAAGGCACATGGGCCTTTGCAGGAAGCAACATTGTGGCTGGTGTCAGTTTGTACTTTGAAGCTCCATTTTTGACTCTGTGTTTCCGTGTGGCCTTGCCAAGATAATTGCCAATTAGGTCTTTGGCAGCGTGTCAAAGAAGATAAAGGTGGGTGTTTACCAGCCTTATCCAAAGGACTGTGGCAGACTTCTGTTGGACTATTTATAAACTTTTGGTGATTCAGCACGTGCTGTGAATGAAAGGAATTCACAGCTGTTAAAATTTAAAACAAAAAACATTTTTTGGGACTAATTGTGTACTTTTTACTATATCAGGAAGCCTAGGTCAGAATACCTCCTTCCTCTGGGGCTAGCTCCAGTCAGTGTTGAAAAAAGGAGAGCAATCCTGAAATCCCTTACTTTATGCATTGCCTCAGGTCCTGTTCTTTCTCCCCTTCTATTTAACATTTACATAAGGCTGATGAGTAAGGTGATCCATCGGTTTGGGGTGAGATCTCATCAATATTCACATGACACCCAACTTTATATCTCTACCCTAGACCCTTTGAGTGATTCTGCGGATGTCTTATCCCAGTGTCTGGAGGCTGCTGGAGACTGGATGAGGCAAAATAGGCTGCGACTCTAACAAGATGGAGTGGCTGTGGGTATTTTGGACCCTCTGGAGATAAGGTTCTTCCATCTTTAGTTCTGAGTGGAGTTGCACTACCCCAGACAGACCTGGTGCAAAATCTGGGGGTCTTCTTAGACTTGTGGCTCTTGCTCAAACAACAGGGTTGTCTGGGCTTGGACAATCTGGAACTGTGCTGCCTGCAGTCTGATCTAAGCATAGTAGACAAAATTGTCTGCTACAACGTCTTACCTGTCAACGACTTCTTCAGCTTCAATCAAAATAATACACGGGCAAACAATGGATACAAACCAGGGGTGAAATCCAGTTCAGGCGGTTCACTGGAACCAGTGGTGAAAATGCTATTGGTTCGCCCGACCGGTAGTAAAAAAAGTGCTTTAAAAAGTTATAAAAAAAATGCCTACAATCGTGCGGCACAGCTGATCGTCTGAACTTTTTTTTTTTACTTTTTTTAAGCATTTTTTTACTACCAGTTTGGATAATAGGTAGTAAAAAAATGCTTAAAAAAGTAAAAAAAAAAAGCAAAAATGATGCAATTCTTTGTCAAAGCCTAGAGTGAAAGAAAATATTCTGATCATTTTTAGACTGACATATTGGAATTGTCTTGTCATTCACTATAGAATGATAGCTAAATATTTTAGAGAACAGCTACTTTCATGACTAACTGAACAGACTAAGCACTGATCCTTTCATTTCTTATCTTTTATTAATTTAGAATACTCCTTTAAAAAATTAAAATGTGTGTTAAGAACTTGCCAATGTGTGACACTTAAATAAAAAGTAGAATGTTGATGAAAGAAGAGAGACTTCATGTCTGATAGAAAGCTTTAGAAATCAAAACACAAGGTCAAGAAGCTCAAATGATTGTTATTAATTTTTTACAAATCTCTCATATAATTTTTGAAGAATATTTTCAAGGAACATTCTTACTAAACTCCTTTGCTAGTTTAGTAGTCAATTCTTTCCTGAGTCTTTCAAGTCAATGTTGCACATGCTATCTCTTTGTGATTTCACAAAGAAGCACCTAGAACATGGGTTACACAAACATTTTGGAATAATAAACTAGAATCTGATGCAACATGCCTTGAATTAATGCAATGCCCCGACCCTTCCCCAACTAGATATAGGTTCAAGCCGCTCAGAGTTGTTTTGAGCTGCAAATAAGCTGCAAATAAATTTAAATGAATAAATAAAAAGAAACTCCTTCTCTGATTTAACTCAGCATCCCAGTTCTCTTAGCTAAGAAAGGGAGAGTTGGACATGACTGGATAGAGAAAACCTTTACCTTTAAATTTCCATTATCTTTACCTTTACACATACATGCATGCATACACACACACACACACACATTCATCTCCTAGCCGTGTATCTGCTGTAGCTCACTGAGCCCTTTTGTTTGCTTAAAATAACGTATCTTCATATATGTCTTCCCATTTTATTTTTCTCTTCCTTTATGTTGTATGTTTTACTACCATGTGTGTTTCTGTATCTTAGCAATTCAGATGTTACAGTCTGCTAGCGTTTGAAATGTGTACCTCTCTCTTTCTCATTAGCTATGATAATGTGTTTAAGCAGAGTCAATCATATTATGAGAAACCATAATAGAAGGAAACTAGGAAAACTCATACATGGGAAAGAGATTATCAGGAACATAGAAAGCTTCCTTATCCCAGAGTCAGCTATTTATTAATGAAACACAGTATCATCTATTCTGTCAAGCAGCAAAGCTCCTGGGTGTCAGCTTATTACTCATCCTACAAGGACTTTCAAATGTGATCTATTTTAGCTAAAAAATGTGAAGGACTGCCAGTTTCATTTGCACAATTCCTTACATATTCAAGGCTAAGTGTTTATAAAATCCAGCTTACTGAATGGGGGCACGTCCACATTTCTGCCCAGCCCATAATCAGTATGAGACTATCCCCCTTTTATTCTCAGCCCAATACAGATGCACCCAATATTCATGTTTTCCCACTTCAGTTAAAAACTACCATTTTCCAACCTGGGCCATCTTAAGCCTTTCAGAGGAGGCTCTGCACCAATTGGTTACAATGCCTGGCATGCCCCCTCTCTCCTCCAGAAAATATTCACTGCCCTGTGAAGTTAGACTCCTATGATCCCCATTAGTGTGTGCGTGCATGTGTGGTTGAACTAACAGTGCCCCATTAAGTCTAACTTGCCCCACTCCCTGCTCTTTAGGCTCCATTCAGTCTTTAAATCTCCTTATGGCACCCTTTCAATTTCTGTCCAGCCTCGTTAAATCATATTCTCTTTGCTTTCCTATCCCCTGCCTATAGCATTGTGGGACTTTGCTTTCCTTTAAAAGAAAAAAAAATCATAATTTGCAATGTAAAGGATGTTGTTTGTTTCTACAGCATGAAGTTGAATTTGTCAGGTGGGAACAGACCCTAAAAGGAAAAGTCCAGTGTAGTCAGCTAGTCTGAAATACTTTGGGAAGTCAAGAAGTAAGAAAATGAACAACCAGGTCCTATGCTGGCTGCAGTCCAGACTGAGCATCCTGTTACCAATTCAATGAAGTCCAAACTTGAACTTTAGAAGTTGGCTGAAGAAATAGTTAAGAATAGCACATAGGACAACAGCTTAGACTACTGGGTGGAATTATGCCAATTTTCATTATACAGCTAGTCTTCATCTTCTGACCTTAATGGGGCTTGCCCAACAGATTCGTAAGTTGTGACAGTCATAAAATCCAGTCCATCATGTGATTGACCCGAATTAGCACCTTTTTGGTAGCAGACATTAAGTGAACACAGCAATCATAAAAAGATTGTTGTGGCCATTAAATGAATCAATGATTCTCTATGGGTGCAGATTTGCCAAAAACCAGAAATAAATGTCAGGTTTTGACAAACTGTTATCTAATATGGTCCCACGACTGCAGGATACTATAAAGCAGGGGTGTCAAACTCACGTCGCCATGGCAGCATCACGTGATGTATCAGGACTTCCCCCCTTCCCTTCGCTAAACTGTGTATGGGCGTGGCCAGCGCGTGACACATCTGGCCAGTTGGCCGGGAGTTTGTCATCCCTGCTATAAAGGGTCATAAATGCATTTGAAACACCCAAAGTTCAGTCATATGACTGCAGGGGGAGAAACAACCATTGGAACTTCAAATCCAGGTCATACTTAGCCCCAAGGTAGATGCGCTGTAACCTCAAAGGCTCGCTAAGTGATAGATCAAAAATACCTGTATCTGGTTGATTAACCATGATGTGGATAAGATACAAATGTAACAAAATAAAGACTAAGTTAAAGAAGCTCTTCAGCGTTTTGGAGCACATGGCAGATGGTGGGATGGTTAAAAGAAAGAGAATCCCTAAAATTTTAGATTGCCTCAAGAAAAATGGTATGAATGGAGGAAGCCAAGCTGTGTATCACAGAGAAGTTTTTCTGCCTTGAGTTAAATGGATGCTGGAGAAACAAGCAGCTCCAAAGAAAACTGCAGCTTGTTCAGTATCCCTATGTAAGCACTCCATTAAGACTGAGCCTAGCATGCCAATCCCAAAGTACAATATGTTTTGTTATTATTGATCTGGATTCCATTATTTTCTTGCATCAATGAATAGTTTGAAGCCTTGTGGTTTCCTTTATTCTGTTCACATCTTTCATAAGATATTGAGTCGAACCTAGATGTGCATGCTCATTATTTAACCATTTTCATCCTCAAAGACTCATATGAGTGAATGGAAACAGGTAAAACCCTGATTCTATAGAATTCATTCACACTGTTGAGATTGTTCACTTACTGTATATATGCAATTTATCCACTAACAGAAATAGTAAGTGTAGCATAACATAATGATATGTTTCAAGAGGTTCACTTTTTTGAACTGTACACAATAATGTAAAACTATTCTCTGAAAATATTTGTTCCTTCCTAGAGCCATCAGTATATTAAGAACAATTCATTAACCAACAAGACAGACTTGCTTCACATCACAGACGAACAAAGAGAAATGTTAAATAGACCGATAACTATGTTGGAATTGGATAGAGCACTGAAAAAACTAAAAAATAACAAAACTCTGGGACCTGATGGACTACCGGGGGAATTATATAAAACAGTGCAAGAAACAATAGGAGAGATCATGCTGGAGGTATATAACGAGGCCTTAGAGAAGGCAAAAATCCCACGGACCTGGACGGAAGCAATAATTACCATCATAACTAAAGAAGACACTGATCTCCAATTAATCCAGAATTACAGACCGATATCCTTACTAAACACAGATTACAAAGTGTTCGCCATAATTATAGCGGAAAGACTTAAAAAAGTATTGAACAACTACATTCATTTGGACCAAAATGGATTCCTACCGGGCTGCCAAATTAAGAACAATATGAGAGTGATAATAAATGCACTTGAATATTATGAAGCCCACCCAGAGAAACAATCTGCGCTGGTTTTCCTTGATGCCCAAAAAGCGTTCAATAATTTAAATTGGAAATTCCTAAAAGAACAGTTAAAGAGTATGCAATTTGGACCAAATCTGGAAAATATTATAGGAGAAATATACACGAAACAAACAGCAAAGGTAATTTTGAATGATGATATGACAGACCAATTTGACATAACAAAAGGGGTCAGACAAGGCTGTCCACTTTCCCCTCTACTGTATATCCTATTCTTGGAGATTTTGTTAAAAAAAATTAGGGAGGACCAAGAAATTAAGGGATTAAAAGTGAGATGGGAAGAATACAAGACCCAGGCTTTTGCCGACGATCTTGTACTTATAGCAGAAGAACCACTAGAAGTAGTACCAAAACTCCTTAAGAAAATAGAAGATTATGGAGAGGTGGCTGGTTTAAAGATAAATAGAAATAAATCAAAATTACTAGTTAAAAATCTGACGAAAACTCAGGAGATAGAATTGGAGAATAGTATACAAATTCAAGTGACTAATAAAATTAAATATTTAGGTATTTGGCTGTCACCAAGAACTTCCTCTTTAAAAGAAAATAATTATGACAAACTAATAACACAGATAAAAAAAGACCTGGACAATTGGAAAAACCTACAAATCTCACTTATGGGAAGAATCTCCACTATCAAAACGAATACACTACCAAACTGTTGTATTTGTTCCAGGTTGCACCAATTAAATTAGAAAAAAACTTTTTTGTGAGCTTAAATAAGATCATTTCTAAATTTATATGGCAGGGGAAACGTCCACGAACAAAATTAAAATTACTCCAGGACTCCAAGGAAAGAGGAGGAACAGCACTCCCGGATTGGGAACTTTATTACCAAGCAGCAGGACTAGTATGGGTTAAAGATTGGATGGAGTTGAATAACAGCAGAATATTAACTATTGAAGGCCATGACTTACAAATGGGCTGGCATTCCTTTTTATGGGATGAAAAGTACAAGTCACATACCTACTTTAAAAGACATACACTCAGAAATGCTCTATTACTAACTTGCTTAAAAATTAAAAAACAACAATATACAAAAATTCCGATTTGGTTTTCACCTTCAGAAGCACTAAAACATCCAAACCTAACAGAACCCAAAAATATAATTAGATATAAAGACCTAATTGACCATCAAGGAAAACTGAAATCCAAACAACAATTGGAAACAGAGTTAAATAGAGAAATCGATTGGTGGACTTTCTCACAGATACAATCAAAACATAAGGAATACATAAAAACGTATGAAATATGTAAAGAAAAACAGGAACTAGATAAAATTATATTAGATTCTGGAGAGAAATTAATCAGTAAAATTTACAAATTTCTGTTGAGATATAAGATGGAGGAGGAAATAGTTAAAAATACGATGATCAAATGGATGCAAAACTTTAAATACTCAATAGAATTGGAGAGATGGGAAGAATTCTGGCAAATGAATACAAAAACAACATTGGCGGTGGAGAATATATAAGGAGAACCAGCTAAAGATGTTTTACAGGTGGCATATGTCTCCTACAAGATTGGCCAAAATAAACCCGAAAAACAGTTCGGCGTGTTGGAAATGCAAGAATCCACAAGACACCTTTTACCACCTATGGTGGACATGCCCGGCGGCAAAGAAATTTTGGTCCAATATTAAGAAACGGCTAGAACAAATCACCAAACTACAAATAGATAAGAAACCCAAAACTTTTCTGTTAGGAATTTTCACAAAATTCTACCCCAAAGAAATAAAATACTTGTTAATACATATTTTAACGGAAGCAAGGATAATATATGCCAAAAATTGGAAATTGGAAAAAAACCCAACAAAAGAAGAAATAATAGATAAAATCACACAATGTGCCGAAATGGACAGGCTGACAAAAGAGCTAAAGGAAAAAGAAGACACTGAATTTTATAAAGTCTGGAATAAATGGTATCAATGGCATAGGGCTAATATGGAAGAAATATAACTAGAAGTCAGATAGAATAGAAGTACAAGTGTGCATATAATTACTTCCTTATGGGCAAATAAACCTACAGAGAGAAACTCAGAAAGCGAAGGCATAATCTAAACATATAAAATATAGATTATTAAAGCAGAAGTCTTAGAGAGCAGAAGAGAGGAGAGGGAAAAAAGGCAATAAGAAACTATTAAGTTAAGATTTAAGGGAATAAGTATAACTATTACTTGAAAGACCATTACGAAACAAACGCTTCAAATGATGGATTATTTATAGATGTTTATTGTATAATGTATTTTTATGTTTTTGTCATATGTGTTTTATATCTGTTTTAATAAAGTTTATTAATTTTTTAAAAAAAAAACAGACAGACACAGATTTCAGAGGATAATTAGAACTGCAGAAAAAACAGTTACTAGCAACCTGCCTTCCATTGAGGACCTCTATACTGCACGAGTCAAAAAGAGGGCTGTGAAAATATTTAGACCCCTCGCATCCTGGACATAAACTGTTTCAGCTCCTGACGCTATGGAGCACTGCACACCAGAACAACTAGACACAAGAACAGTTTTTCCTCACTCTGCTAAACAAATAATTCCCTCAACACTGTTAAACTAGTTACTAAGTCTGCATTACTATTAATCTTCTCATTGTTCCTATCACCCATCTCCTGCCACTTATGACTGTATGACTGTAATCTTGTTGCTGGTATCCTTAAGATTTGTATTGACTATTTCCCTATGACTATCATTAAGTGTTGTACCTTATGATTCTTGACATATGTATCTTTTCTTTTATGTACACTGAGAGCGTATGCACCAAGACAAATTCCTTGTGTGTCCAATCACATTTGGCCAATAAAGAATTCTATTCTATTCTATTCTATTCTATTCTATTCTATTCTATTCTATTCTATTCTATTCTATTCTATTCTATTCTATTCTATTCTATTCTATTCAGATCTTTTTCACTGGCACTTATAATGACTAAAAATAAATGCAAGCTTTGCAGTGTTCTTTAGGGTTGTATATCTTTTGCCAAAACAAATGTTGCATAATTATGGTGGAAAAAAGTTGTGTGTGGGGGGGGAGGTAAAATTAAACAAAAATTTCCAGAAATTTTTAACAATTTTAATTCAGCAGGGGAACAGAAAATAATTCATTATTTTGTTAAATTTAATTAATTTATAAACACACAGTTCATTGAATTCAATCCTGCATCTCGAGATCTTTTCTAGGTCCATTAAGCTTACAGGGTTCAATTTCATCTCTTAAACTCATAAAAGCCTCATCAAAATGGAAATAAAGTGCAATTTAGAACTTGCTAATGAAGAGAAAAAAATATTAACACTTCAGAATGTTTGAATTTATTGATCATCTCTGCCAGCCCACTTTAAAGGATATCTTCTGCATTTAAGACAAATTTATAATTAGAGGCTAATTGTATTAAGAGCCATTTGGGTCAAATAACTGACAATGCCTTTCGTCTGTGATAATTAAGGATATTTATGTTGGTGAGGGCCTTTCATTTTTAAGAGAGAACATTATTTTCAAAACCTTTTTCACATATTGCTATTGAGATTCTGTGGTAATTTTCAGATACCAGTTTTCACAGACATCAGGGGCAACTGAATGAGACCATGGAATAGTTCCCCAACTGACTTCTGGATGCAATCTTTCTATTGTTTTGCAATTTAGATTGTTTATTATAATCTACTTTTGTAACATGGCTCTGCAAGTTGGATCCAGAGCAGTGGAGCTATTTGTTGTCATCTTCATCTTTCAGAGTTTAGCAGTCATGTGCTCTATCCCCTGAACTTAAAGTAATGTTTCATAAAAGGACTATAAGTGTCCAGGATTTGATTTTGGAGAAGCAAAGCTAATTAAGAACTGCTTTCATGAACCTGATGGGGTGAATGGCTGCTTGGTTTTTGTATGCAGTCGCAGCCAAGGCTCAGAGTATGAGAAGTCATAGCTGTTGGGACAATAATCTCCTATGCATCTATTTCCCTGTCCCTTTGCTCTCAGAAGTCCAGGGATGAACCAATAAGCTGGACAGGGAAAGTATTACAAAAAAGAAAACATGATTACTTTGAAAGGGAGCCGATAGTATTCTTTCTATCTATCATCTATCTATCTATCTATCTATCTATCTATCTATCTATCTATCTATCTATCATCTATCTGATTTCTATAGCCATCCATCTCAAGAAATGACTCTGAGCAGTGCACATCTTTCCCCAACATTGCATTAAATGAACCTGTATAAGCATTATTAATGATTGTCTTGAGTTCAGCTTCTTTTTAGCAATGCAGTTTGCTAAATCACATTGATGTTTTCACTGCACTATACATAACAACCTCAAAGTTTGTTAATTGTGACCCCCAGGGGGAGGGCCTTCTCTTGTGGGGTGACCCCCAGGGGGAGGGCCTTCTCTGTGGGGGCACCTACTCTCTGGAATCAGTTGCCCCCAGAGATAAGGAGAATCCAAGACCTTAGTGCCTTCCGCCGTGCCCTTAAAACCTTCTTTTTCCAGCAAGCCAGGCTGGCCTAATTTTTTAAGTGTTTTTAATTGTTTTGTTTATCGTTTTTAATTAATGGGGCCAAATTTATATATATCTTTTAATTATATTTTAATATTTGTATTTGATGTTTTTACTTGGCTGTTCACCGCCCTGAGTCCTCAGGGAGAAGGGCGGTATACAAATTCAAAATAAAATAAAATAAATAAATAAATAAAATAAATTGGTTAGGGATCACTATAAATGTGGATGGGGGGAGGGGATTTACATTATTTAATGACTACCTCGGGAAATTCTCACTTGAGGAATGGGAATAATGGAAAAGGATCTCATAGAGTCTGAACCAGTGGTGAAATCCAAATTTTTTTACTACCGGTTCTGTGGGCATGACTTGGTGGGTGTGGTGTGGCTTGGTGGGCATGGCAGGGGAAGGATATTGCAAAATCTCCATTCCCACCCCACTCTGGGGCCAGCCAGAGGTGGTATTTGCCGGTTCTCCGAACTACTCAAAATTTCCGCTACCAGTTCTCTGAGCTGCTCAAAATTTCCGCTACCAGTTCTCTGAGCTGCTCAAAATTTCTGCTACCAGTTCTCCAGAACCTATCAGAATCTGCTAGATTTCACCCCTGGTCCGAACCTAAAGAATCAAACTTCATAGAAGAACCAACTTCCACCATCCATGATTTGTTTCTATTGACTATAATTCTGATGCAACATTTGTCTTGTCAAGAACATAGGAGCAGCACAGCTGAGAGTGATAGCAGAATAAGATAGAAACAACAAACTTCAAAATGAGCACTCTGAAGGAAAGACCTACTTAGAAGGCAGAGGCTCTTGAATAGACCAGTATGTCGATTTAAGGTAATTAACATCATCTTGATTTGGGTAGGTGGTATGAGACTTCCTATTTTAAAACATTAGGCCAAAACCAGTAAAATGTTGGAATATATCAAGTTAGTAGCAGTTTCTATGTCATTTTCAACTTATGTTAGAAGCCTATACAAAAATTAATCAACCTGTATGGGAGGTGATAGCCCATAATACATGCTACTTCTTTCTTTGGCTTTAAAAACTAAACTAATTTACTAGTTTACTTTGGAAACTAATAAAGGAGAGAAGCAACTTAGAACTAAGGATAAATTTCCTGACAGTTAGAACAATTAATCAGTGGGAAAACTTGCCTCCAGAAGCTGTGAATGCTTCAACACTGGAGATGATGTTGGATAACCATTTGCCTGAAGTGGTGTAGGGTTTCCTGCCTAAGCAGGAGGTTGGACTAGAAGACCTCCAAGGTCCCTTCCAACTCTGTTATTCTATTCTATTCTAAAATCTCTTTCTTTATCCCAAAGGGAGGCATTCAAGAATTCTATGGCTGTATAGAATTATAGTGTTATTCTTAAGCATAAAACTTGTCCAGTTTTGAAGTGGAGGTATACAGAACCTGGTGGACTTCTGCATGTGATCCTGTCTTCATTACATATTTATAATGTCAAGCGATAACCTAACAACTCAGCGGTGAAATCCCCCCAGTTCTATCCGGCTCGCCGAACTGGTAGCACCGGCAGCAGATGGCTCCACCCACCCGCTGGGACGTCATTAAATCCCATTTTTTTACCATCTGCGCATATGCAGAAGGTTCTACACATGTACAGAAAAGGTGTGCATGCTCCCAAGCACTCCTGTTCCCGAACCGGTAGCAAAGGTAAGTGGATTTCACTGCTGTAAGAACCCCTGAAAATCCTTATTCTCACTATGGTGGCTTTATCTAAATTGCAGGCCATGACTGATGCAGCATTGTCCCAGGGTTTCCCAAACTGAAATAAGTCAGGATAAATTTTTATTATGTCAACAGTTCTTTCCATTGTGACTTTGAAGATTAGATTTTGCTAAGGTCCTCCACTGTAAAAATGGTACATATATCAATATGTGCTTTTACATGATACTCATCTTGGTTAGCACAAGGCATAAAATTTTTTAGGCACGCTCTTGCCTGTATGTAATTGTATCTATTGTAATGACTCATCCCACCTTCAAGTACAGTCACAATTGAGGACCAAAAAGATTGCCATGAAAAAGTTAGTTCAAATTTTTCATCCTATTTAATGACATCATACCTACTTGTCCCATTTGATTCTTCACATATTAGTTTGCATTTTCATATATTTTCCATGTGTGTGCAAAGACCATTGCTTGATCATAGAGAGAAGGTAAATGCTGAAAGTGCTTGTAAGTGCATTATTATCTAATTAGGTATTGTCTAATAATATCTAATAAGCTCTGTCAAGATAGCATTAGATTCACCATAGTTTATCCTTGCTAACCTAGCACATTGTATAAATTACCAAGGGACAATGGTATGTTGGTTTGTTAAACCAGGAAAAAAGGGTAATAAGTCTCCAAGGAAGACACAACTGCAAAACAGAAAACATTTTACTACTTCTCAGAAATGGGAAGCAATTAGAAACACTTATGGTAACTTGCTTGCTAATGTCAAATAAACTATTTGCTTTTTGCATCAGCAAAGCTAAAGCTAATCCCAGTAAGATAATTAATTATATTACTTTCACATACACAGATGCGGGGGATATATTGTCAGCAGTTTGGTCTCTTGAACCATGAATTTTTAACCAGCTGCTAAAATTGCTGAAGTGAGACAGGCCCCCACATCTGACACTGTATAAGCAGTGGGAATAATATGCTTTCTTACAATTTGAAATGAAATATTTCAATTTTCTGATTAGGGCAGCCAATCACCACATGCTTGCTTGCCTTCCATAGGGTGGGTTTCCATTCAAATAGTGAAAAGCATTGGAGCAGAATGTTCACATACATCTGAATTTTCTATTTAAGGGACCAAACTAGGTTTTTTTAAAATAATACCTTACACATTTTTTTCTACCATAAAGGATTTCAAATAATTCTTGTTGAAAGATATAATTGGGGGGGGGATATTTTCCTTCTTAAATTAATTTCGGGTCTAAAAAGCATGTATTTTGAAGAAATTGAGGACTATTTTATACCAAGCACACTGCTTAAAATGTAAAATATACCTCTGTGCAACATGGCCCTTGACAGTATATCTTCTTCCCAACTCTAGTTAGCTACTGCCAGCTAAAATAGAGAAGTCTAAATGGATCAGTGATCTAATGTGGAATATGACTCTTCTCACACATTCAAGCTTTCTTTAGCAATGGACAGGTTCAGGAAACTCAAACACTCTCCCATTCCCTCCTATTCTCTTTCTTGTCTCTCTCGCCCTCCTTCCCTCTTTTTCCCCAAACATACAAGTCTGTCTTCTTTCTACTTTTGTGGCAAATTCACCTTTAGCTACATAAGTAGATGTCTTGAACTTCTGATTATACCCTGGCCATTAAAATGAATAAATGTACTACAATGTAATATACATTTTGTACCCCTCTCCTGCAGGGAAGAAAGCAAAGCAACAATTTACTACAAAGGGACATCTCTTTGGTGGAAAAACAAATGGCGTTTGGAAAACATTGCAACTTATTTTACTTTTTTTCAAGTATAGAGATGACATTTTACCATTCTGCTGACACACTCTGTAAAGGAAAAGACGGGAACTTGGAAAAGTAATTTTACCATAGTGTATTACTGTGGACGCAGTGGCTCAGTGGCTAAGATGCGGAGCTTGTTAATCGAAAGGTCGGCAGTTCAGCGGTTCAAATCCCTAGTGCCGCGTAATGGGGTGAGCTCCCGTTACTTGTCCCAGTTTCTGACAACCTAGCAGTTCGAAAGCATGTAAAAAGTGCAAGTAGAAAAATAGGGGCCACCTTTGGTGGGAAGGTAACAGGGTTCCATGCACTTTTGGTGTTTAGTCATGCCAACCACATGATCACGGAGACGTCTTCGGACAGCACTGTCTCTTCAGCTTTGAAACAGAGATGAACACCGCCGCCCTAGAGTCAGGAATGACTAGTACATATGTGCAAGGGAAATCTTTACCTTTACCTATTACTGTGTTACATTAAACCAAGAGATTGATCCTAAAAGAATGATTAAAAACTTATGGCCCAAATTCTAATAGAAGGATTCCTAATCCACTGAGTCCAAACCTTCATATTGTAACCTTCAAAAAGTTGTTTTTAATTATATGCTGTTTGTGCATTGTTTTAATATAGGACATTAACTATATCGAGGGGAAAAAAGTTATCACCAAGCATGAATGATCACTAAACAAGGTAGTCACTAAACAAGGACTAATCTATGCATTTTGTTCTTAGGCAGAATTGGTAAAGTTACTCGTGTGCCATCATTCTCATTTATAGCATTAATACATGCCATAATGTACCTAAGGCACTCTTAACTGCAAGAGGCAATTGCTGCCTTTCAGAACAATTTTTTCCAAAACTAAAATCAACTGACTTCATGCAACTCAGCAGCACTTTGACCTGATCTTCATTTTCCAAGAGGGCATTCTGTAAGGCCAGAGTCTAAACAGTTTTTCCACTTTGGTTAAGGTAGCAGGTATTTAGTCAAGAGTTCCTGCTGTTCCTTTTTTTTTTTTTCCTTACAGCGCTATATCTATTTTGGCTCAAAGCAGCATATTTTGAGCCAAACTATGGATCTGGACCCGGTATCTTGTTAAATCATGGTTAGTTTTGACTAGACCAGTGAAAAGAAGGACTAGGGGAAACATGATAGCAGTGTTTCAATATTTGAGGGGCTGCCACAAAGAAGAGGGGATCAACCTATTTTCAAAGCATCAAAAGGCAAGGCAAGAGACAATGGATGGAACGTAAATAAGAAAAGAAGCCACCTAAAGCTAAGGAAAAAATTCCCAACAGTGAGAACAATTAACCAGTGGAATACCTTGCCTTCAGAAGTTGTGGGTGCTCCATCACTGAAAAGCTACTTGTCTTAAATGGTATAGGGTCTCCTGCTCGAGCAGGGGGTTGGACTAGAAGACCTCCAAGGTCCCTTCCAACTTTCTTATTCTACGTTCCATGTTCTATGTAAACTACCCACAGCAAATTGGATTCATATAATGCTAAGCTACAAACCATTTACAACCTATAATGGTTGGGTTCTCACAGCCAGTTAATCCAAAAACAAATATGTGGAATGATAGTTTGTGAATATAACCATTTTTCTATAGTTTCAGTAGTAAAACTTTTTGAGTGTTGTGTTTTAGTTGCTGAATTTGGATTATCCAAGATCTTTATACAACATTCAAGGAGAACAAGGAATATCAAGCTGGAAGAATTATTGCTGGCTGCCATTCTCTTAACTAACAAAAATAATGTTCTCAAATATCTGGCCAGCAAATTATACCTACTGCACCTGGGACAGGTGTCACTTGGAAACTAATTTCCCCTTGGCACTGCATCAGCTATTTATTGCAAGTGCTGGCTATAGTGAGCATTTCAGCCAAGTTAATTTGAGCCAAGTCTTGATGTAGTGTCTTTTTAAGACCATGACTATAATGATAAGGGAAATCATTCTGGCAAGTGTATTATACCGGTTAAAATGAATTACTTTAAATCATTGCCCTTTAACGTGTCCTGCAATATGGTCAACAATTTTATTCAGAGCAAGCTGTGTTAAAGACTAATCCAAATTGGGAAAATAAAATCTTCATTGAAATCCCATTGCAATCAATTCCAAACTGTGATTGCAATTGCAATTCTCATTTGGAGTAAGAGCAACTAGCATGATAAAGTCAGGAGTAAGGCTACTGTATGCTGAGATAGTTTAGACTACTATTTCTCAACCTTGGCAACTTTAATATGTATGGATTTCAACTCCTAGAATTCCCCACTTAAATTCTGTATATCTTAACATTGCTAAGCCTGAAAAACATTAGTTTAGACTCTCTGGGCATTACCAAAAATCGGCTTGATAGATGAAATCTCCTGAAGGAATTGTATTAATGCTAATCCCCCCAGCCAGAGTCATTTCCATGATCTTACCCAGTGGGGATGGCGGCAGCGAAGCATCGTTACTTCTCCGCCCTCATCGCGTCTGCAGATAATCCCCCAGCTGCCCTGTTTAGAGTGTCCCGCTCCCTTCTGAATCAGAGGGAGGGGGAGGACCCTCTGCAAGGGCGAGCCGAGGAGTTTAGTCAGCGTCTGCTGGACAAGATCGCTCAGATTCGGGACGGCTTGGCCTCCGACTGGGCAGGGTCAGATGGTGGGGAGGCAGCAGGTCTTGTCATCTGGGAGGAGTTCGATCCTGTCACCCCAGAGGAAGTGGACAGGATCATGGGGAAACTGAGTGCGACCACGTGTATATTGGACCCATGCCCCTCCTGGCTGGTTTATTCAGCTCGGGGGGTGTCACGTGACTGGATCCAGGCAGTGATAACTGCTTCATTGGGTGAGGGAAGCTTTCCTGCCGCCTTGAAGGAGGCGGTGGTTAGGCCCCTCCTCAAGAAACCTGCCTTGGATCCAACTGTTCTGAATAACATCCATCCCGTCTCCAACCTTCACTTTCTTGCGAAGGTTGTTGAGAGCGTGGTGGCACGTCAGTTCCCGATGGCCCTGGATGAAGCGGAATATCTCAATCTGTACCAATCAGGTTTCAGGCCCAGCTACAGCACGGAGACAGCATTGGTCGCACTGGTGGATGATCTCTGGAGGGCTCGGGACAGAGGTTATTCCTCTGTTCTAGATCTTTTGGTGGCTTTCGATACCATCGACCATGGTATCTTGCCGCGACATCTTGAGGGGCTAGGAGTGGGAGGCACTGTTTTGTGGTGGTTCTCCTCTTACCTCTCGGATCGTATACAAGCGGTGTTGGCGGGGGAGCAGAGGTCGGCCATGAGGCCCCTCATTTGTGGGGTGCCCCAGGGGTTGGTCCTCTCGCCTCTTCTGTTCAACATTTATATGAAGCCGCTAGGTGAGATCATCTGTGGTTTCGGGGTGAGGTCTCATCAGTATGCTGATGATACCCAGCTTTTTATATCCACTCCAAACCAGCCCAGTGATGCCCTCGACGTGATGTCTTGGTGCCTGGAGGTGGTACAGGTATGGATGGGGAGGAACAGGCTTCAGCTCAACCCTGCCAAGACCGAGTGGCTGTGGGTACCGGCATCCCGGTCCGATCTAGAGGTTCCATCTTTGTCTATAGGGGATGAGGTGTTACCCCCGGTAGACAGGGCACACAACTTGGGTATCCTCCTGGATTCACAGTTGACTTTAAAAGATCATATAACAGCCGTGACCAGGGGGGCGTTTGCCCAGGTCCTCCTGGTGCGCCAGTTGCACCCTTATTTGGACCGGGATGCCCTACACACAGTTACTCATGCTCTAGTCACCTCCCATATTGACTACTGCAACGCTGTCTACCTAGGGCTGCCCTTGAGGACCATCCGGAGGCTTCAGCCGGTACAGAATGCAGCTGTGCAGGTCATGATGGGTGGTTCCCGATACGCCCATGTTACACCTCTGCTGCGCGACTTTCATTGGTTGCCGGTTGCCCTCCGGGTGAGATTCAAGGTGCTGGTGATGACCTATAAAGCCCTACATGGCTTAGGTCCAGGATATTTGTTGGACCATCTGCAACCAGCAACAGCTCCCTATCGCCCGGTGCGTTCTCACAGGGAGGGCCTACTCAGGGTGCCATCGGCTAGACAGTGTCGACTGGCAACCCCTAGAGGCAGAGCTTTCTCTGTGGGTGCTCCCACTCTTTGGAACCAACTTCCTCTGGGGCTCCGGTTGGCCCCTGGCCTCCGCACCTTCCGCCGCGACTTAAAGACATGGTTGTTCAGCCTGGACTGGGGGGGGGGTTAACATGTATTTTAACACGCTTTTATTCGGATATTTTATTGTTGTGAGCCGCCCTGAGTCCTACGGAGATAGGGCGGCATATAAATCAAATAAATAAATAAATAAATAAATAAATAAATAAATAAATAAATAAATAAATAAATAAATAAATAAATAAATAAATAAATAAATTCCTGCCCTATTTGTTTTTTTATATATTCAGCCATAAAGACATACAGTATGTGTATAGATAATGGAGACACTATAAAGTGTTTCCCTCCCCCTCAGAAAAATAGCAATGGGCCCCATTAGGCTGTTTAGAAAATTAAAAAATGAGCAGTTGCATCCTATGCTAATTGACCCCCCCCCCAAAAAAAAGCTAACACCTCCCTCCAAGGGGAGAGGAGAGGAGAGGAGAGGAGAGGAGAGGAGAGGAGAGGAGAGGAGAGGAGAGGAGAGGAGAAAGATGCTCAGCAAGATTATTGGCCAGAAAGAACCCTACCCCTCCAAAAGAACAAATCAGGGTCATGCTGCCCCTATATAAGGGGAGCTGTGCACTTCATACATCCATTGGCAACAACTCGGTTTAGCTCCCCATTGTGTTCCACAACTCCTTAGCCTGCCTTCTCAAGTAGTAATCCTGGATCTTTGTAGCACATTTGTTTGACGCTTTTGTACCTTCTTTACAATTTTAACTCTCTCTTGCCTCTTAAGCAGGTTGTGTTATTGTGGGTGTTTTGTTCGTAAGGGACCATGATATTTTGTTCAAATTTATGTCATTATAGTTCTGCTTGAAAATCATTTTAATAAAGATATAAGATTTACCTGTGTGTCTGTGATTACCATGGACCAGTATAGGACCAATTATGACTGCAATGCTTGAGTTTCGCTCTAGAAATTGAATGAGAAAATAAATAAAATAATTTTCTTGTAATGCTATAAATAATGAAGAAATAAATTCAACAGTAAACCATCTTCCAATTCTAAACCCTAATCATAAATTAAAAATGACCAAACTAAAACATATTGAGCCTTTGCACACAACCTTAAAATACCATACCACACAAACCATTTAGATATGGAATATACAACATTTAGGACATTACAATCCTTCGGGTAGTAAATCTAGGCAATCAGAAGGAAATGGCAGCCCTGATTTCAGGACAAGGTTTACCAAAATATATTGAGATAGGACTGGAGTTCAGCTGAATAATCTCTCAGGATCTCCTTCAATTTACTGATTCTTTCTTCTAAGAGTAGGTTGGCAAGAAAGCTGCCAGCAAGTCTGGATTCATTTTTGACAAGGTGTAACCTGTTCAGGAAAGTACTGTGCTAAGAAGCTCATAACACTTCTATTTCCAGTAGCCACAAGAGGACATTAGGGTTTTTTTCCCCTCTATTCTCCCTCACTCAATATTTTATGTATAATGGAAAACAAACTTTCATTCTAAGATTAAAATCAGCACATTAGAGATACTACGGGAAAAGAGGAGTAATGAAATTAAGCATAACTGTTTATGGAGCCTTTCCTCAGCTCAGCCAGTACATTTGTAAATTCCAAATTTGCTAAGTCTCTAGTGAGGTTCTTCCAAAGAAAATGAAATCCATTTAAACTCTGGATTCCCTAACATCTCTTAGCACTTGGAAAATTAGATTGTGTGTGACAATTGGCTAAACGCCTTAAAGAAACATAGCAGATACAAATATTTCAGATACAAAATATGCAAAAATATTTTGCATATTTAAATATTTTAAAACAAGCATTCTATTAGCAGAATGATTGAAGTCACAAAAAGTACCAGTTTAATGTTTAAATGTTTGTAATTCTGTATAGATATTTTTTTTTTATTATTTTCAAATGTTTGTCACTTCAGTTATACATCTAATGAAAGGAAAGTTCCCAGGTTGTGAACACAGTTTTTATTTTAGCAAGCAGCACTCAAAATGTCAACTTTATACCCTCTACTCTACTGGACTGCACACCTTTATGTTTTTCAGCATTTAACTTAAAATGCATTCATTTTTACCCTAAGGCCATCTGTCCACATTTATTCTCCTACTGGGCTGAAGCTATCCTCCTATAGCCCATAAAAAGTAAAATAAAAATTTTACCCAAGCCCAAAGTGCAAAGAAGATTCAGTCCCAAAGGCCTTTAAATGCATCTTACAGTTACTAGAGTTTATCTGGGCTGTTTTTAACTAAGTCTTCAAGAATTGTTTCAGGAACTACTTTGGACTGACTTCCAGAGGCCTCAAGCTCGAAAAACAGTAGGCATTTGTCTTCTTTGCATGTGTCCCCACCTCTTAATGGTTGGAATTCATTTGGCAATCTGGTATCTATACATAGACTCCTGATACAAAGTCAGATAGCAGATTGCATTGGAAATTGCTAGGCACAACATATCATCAGTTATCTGAACATATTTGCATAAACCTTGCCTTGGGTTTTATATATATAAATAAATTTCATTCTCACGTTATTAGTCATATATATCTTCCTCAAACATGGCTCCTGCATCAGAGGCTTGGGAATTTGAGGGTTCTAGCACTGCTCTCTTTTGAATAGAGAACCCTGATTCTGTTACTGGGATCTGTTGGAGCAACTCTCCCAGTTTAGCAGTCACGGCCCCAAGTGCTCCTATCATCACTGGATCATAGCCTCTCCAGTTCCTTCTTCAAGCCTTGGTATTTCTCCAGCTTCTCATACTCTTTCTTTTTTATGTTGCTGTCTCTTGGCACCTCTACATCTAGAATGGAACAGAATAGAATAGAATAGAAGGGAACAGAATAGAACGGAATGGAATAGAATAGAATAGAATAGAATAGAATAGAATAGAATAGAATAGAATAGAATAGAATAGAATAGAATAGAATAGAATAGAATAGAATAGAATAGAATAGAAATCTATCACTATCATTGTCTTCTGATCCTTGTCTATTACCACAATGTCTGGTTGATTGGCAAGTATCTAGATCTAGATCTGGAAATCACACAGGATCTTAGCTTTCTTATTCTCCACAACCTTTTGTGAGATCTCCCATCTAGACTCAGGAGGGTCTAGTCTAGCCCATATTCTGTGATGCACCTGTACACAATGCCAGCTACTTGGTTGCATCACTCACTGCTCTTCCTGCCTGGTTCTTACATCCTGCCGTATATATTGAACTGTCTGTTGTCTCTGCATAGTCTGCATCTTGGATCCTATCAAGTGTGGTAGACCCCTACTTCTATGGAACTAGTGCTTAGTGCCTCTTCTTGTGCTGCTATGATAAGTGCCTCAGTGCTGTCTTTTAGTCCAGCCTTTTCCAGCCCCTGGCAGGATTTCCCAATTTCTGCCACCTCAGTTAATTGTGGATGGTACATCTCATAAAGGGCCTTGTGTTTGATCTTCCTCTGTTTGATCTTCCTCCCATGTCTGCTGTTACTTCAGGCATTCTCTCTGCAGCTCATCTTTGGGTGCCATCCTACAGGTGTGTTTGTGCCTGTGTAATATTAAATATAAACAGCAAGCCAAGTTTTATTCCTATCTAAAGTCTGAACAGTTACATGAACTACTGTACATCACCAAGAGTATTTTTCTTTATATAAAACACAGAGCATTTTTCTATATATGGTCCTTTTGCAACAGGGGAACACAGTCTTAGCTAGCAGCTAAGATTAATACCATTAATTTTTCTTTCTTTCTTTCTATTCTTTCCTTCCTTCACTTCACATTGTTCTTGCTCCAACATTTCATAAAACTTTTTTTTTTACTTCAGATTTTTTTCAGGTTTTCCTATTTTATTTAGGAGTCAGCCCGAGACATTGTGAAAACACTAATAGCTTCTGTCTTTTAGAATCAGCCATCAACAGTAAAGAATCCACCATCACGAAATAGAATTCAGGCTAATATCTGGTAAGTTAAGAATGAAGGCTGTAGAAAAATTAACCAGATGCTGTGACACATGTCTTATGACATTCCACAGATGCAAAAGTTGAATTTGGAAGAAGCAAGTTAGAAACAATATTGAGATATTTGAGCTTTGGTGCTGGGGGAGACTTTTAAGGTTACTGTACACAGCCATGAAGACCAACAAGTGTGTAATAGAAAAAAAAATCTATCCTCACTTTAGGTATAAAAAAATCAACTGCAAAAAAAATCATATTTTGGACACATTACAGGAAAATCAAGCTTCCTTTAGATTTAGAAGATCATAATGCTGGAAAAAGTTGAAGAGAAAACTATAAGAGGTGAATGGATTCATTTACAATACCAGTGAGTCAGGGGTGGGTTCTACTTACCTTTACTACCGGTTTGCAACAGGGCCATGCGTGCGCTCTTGCTTCGCTCGTGTGCGTGTGCATTCTTCTGCGCAAACACAGAAGCTTCTATAGAACCGATGCAAACCGGGGGCAACCCACCGCTGCAGTGAATGTATCATTGACAAAGTTAAAAGGCTACATTTATGGAATTTTTAAAATACCTAAGTATCTGAATCCTTGGTTTAGTCTGAATGAAGATTAAAAATATTATGTATATAGTTTTGGCGGGAAAGTTTGAACGTAATAGCCCTCGGCTGATTGGCTGACTGCCCCAGCTGCAGGGTATATAAGGAGAGCTGTTTCCCCAGGTTAGTTGCTGGGTTCTCACCCTACATTAAAGAGCTGTTGTCACTCACTGCCTGACTTGTTGTGTCCTCATTCACCCAACATAACATTGGCGATGAAGGTGGGATTTTGAGGCCAGAAGCCAGGGAAAGAGCTGAAGCCATGAGCCGACAAGAGAGCGGGAACCCCAAATCCAGCCAGGCGAGCAAGCGGAGTACCTGGAGAATCTACCGACAATGTCTGCCTACGTACCGCCAGCGCCTTTCAACCCAATGGAAGAGAAGTGAGAATCCTACATGTCCCGCTTCAAATTCTTCCTGGTGGCCAGCGATCTACAGGGGCTGCCCGACGTGCGGAAGAAAACCCTGTTCCTGAGCCATTGTGGACCCAAGGTGTTCGATATGGCCGAAGCCCTGTCGGAACCAAACTCGGTCCACACCATCTCATGGCAAACACTCCAGATGCTGCTGAAAGATCACTACGCCCCAACGCCATCGAAGTACATCCAGCGGTAGGAGTTCCGGCAACGGCTGCAGCAGGAGGGAGAATCAATCAGTGAGTATGTCGCTGCCCTGCACAAGGCTGTAAACCAGTGCGAGTACCGAGAGCTCAATGAGATGCTTCTAGAGCAACTAATCTGCAGAGTGAGAGATATTCGCTTGCAGAGGAGGTTGCTCGCAAAGATGAATCTAACATTGAACATCGCACTGGACGAGGCGAGGGCTCAAGAGTCCTCCTCCAAGGCAGCCGAGAGACTACAGGGGACGACACAGGTCAGAACGGCACAGAAGTCAGCCCCGGTTCATCAGGAAACCGTATACACTGAGAGCGAGGAAGAGTCGGATGAGGAGGTCTGCCGAACCGAACAGGACCGGCAGGACCGGCGAGGACCCCATCCACACCAGACCTGCAGGCTCCAAGATGCCATTTGCCGCCAATGCGAGCGGAAGGGGCACATTGCTAGAGTCTGCAGATCCAAGCAGAACCCCCATTACAAGCCGCGGAGCAACACTAGCCAATCAGAGACAGCGCAGCGGAAGAAAACCAATCTGAAGGGCAGCTATAGGAAGGGCATGAAATCCGAGGACCTCGAATCCTGCACCATTCGAGTAGGCCGAACCTGCACATCCCCCGGAGAGAAGGCCTACATGACGGTCAAAATCGAGGGGCATGAGTGTGTAATGGAGATCAACACCGGATCCCCAATCACCAACATGTCCTTGGACAAGCTAAAGAAGGCCGTCCCCAGCGTCCAGAAGCGCACCAGAGGCTCGGACTGCGCAATTACCAGGGGAACCGCATCCCCGTGGAAGGAATCGGCGAGTTCCAGGTGGAGTATGGGGAATTCTGGGAGAAGCTTCCCCTTACCGTGGTCAGCGGAAAGCCTCCTGGGCATGGACTGGTTCAGGGCCCTGGGCATGGGATTCACCGGAGTCCACAACGTGCGAAGCACCCTGAAAGACGACCTGATGCAGGAGTTCCAGGACGTGTTCGACAAGTGGCTCGGCAAGTATGTGGGGACCCCTATTTCATTTAACCTTGACCCCAATATTGCCCCCATCCAATTGAAGCCCAGGAGAGTACCATTCGCCCTAAAGCCAAAGATTGATGTCGAACTGGACAAATTGATTAAGCAAGGGGTGCTAGTGCCAGTTGATCATGCCCGGTGGGAGACTCCAATAGTGACCCCCATTAAGCCTGATGGGTCTGTGCGCATCTGCGCCGATTACAAATATACGATCAATAAGGCCCTCCAACAAAGCGCTTACCCGGTTCCGATCGTACACCATCTGCTGCATTCCCTAGGGCCCGGCAAGATCTTCGCAAAACTCGATCTTGTGTAGGCATATCAGCAGTTGCTTGTAGATGGCGCTACTGCAGAGGCACAGACTATAGTTACGCTTAGAGGTGCCTTCAAGTGTACCAGGCTCCAATTTGGAGTCAGCATAGCTCCTGGACTGTTCCAGAGCACCATGGAGCGATTGTTACAGGGGATCCCCGGGCTGCTCCTGTATTTTGATGATGTGCTCGTCACCGCAGAGGACGAACAACAGCTGGGAGAGAGACTTAGACAAGTCCTAGGGAAATTCAGAAGTGCAGGACTCAGGGTCAAACGCAACAAGTGCATGATCGCAGTCCCTTCTGTGGAATTCTTGGGGTATTGGGTAAACGGGACCGGCATACACCCCACCGAAAGCAAGATTAGGGCGATCCAAGAGGCCCCCACCCCCAAAGACAAGGCGGAACTATAAGTGTTCCTGGGACTGTTGAATTTCTACGCGATTTTCCTAAAGGACAAGGCAACAGTAGCAGAGCCCCTGCACAGACTGTTGGCCAAGAAGTCCACATGGGTTTGGGGGAAGGCTGAGGCTATCGTGTTTGCTGCCGTAAAGAAACTCCTATCGGCCGAGAGTTTTCTAATTCAGTACAACTCTACGCTTCCCCTTGTTCTAGTCTGTGACACGTCCCCATTCGGCGTGGGGGCCATCCTGAGCCATAGACTACCAAACGGTCTAGAGGCACCCATCGCCTACTACTCCCAGACTCTTTCAAGTGCCGAACGGAACTACAGTCAACTTGACAAGGAGGCCCTTGCAGCCGTCTCAGGAGTCAAGAAGTTCCACGAATACTTTTTCAGCAGAGACTTCGACCTCATCATGGACCATCGCCCCCTTCTGGGTCTCATAGCATGGGACCGACCCACCCCAGCAGCCCTGTCTCCCAGGATTACACGCTGGGCCATCTTCCTGGCAGCATACTCCTATCACCTGGTACATCGACCAGGGGTGAGCATGGGCAACGCCGACGCCCTCAGCCATTGCAATTACCGGACAAGATAGAAGACTCCACTCCCAGTCCTGCTGATTGACGTCTTGGACTCGGGACCCATCACTTCAGCAGAGGTGGTGAGGGCTTCAACCAAAGACCTCATGCTTCGGAAAGTCACGAGTTGGGTCATGAGGGGGTGGCCAGAAAAGACTGAGGGCAGGGAATTCAAACATTTTGCTAACAAAAGAGGCAAACTGACAATGCAAGGTGGTTGTCTATTGTGGGGCGATCAACTTCAACTCCCAGAATTCCTGAGCTAGCCCACCCCTATTCTAGGTCATGGGAATTTAATCTGAGGAAGGATTAGTGAGGCTGTAAACATAACAGAATGTTTTATTAACAGGAAAGACATCAGATAGCTGGAAAGCTTAAAACATAGTAAGTTACATCCTGCCTGGAGGAAAATCAAACAGAGAATGTTGCTCTAATTCTATGTCCAGGGAACAACTGCAGGAAGGAAGACACCCTGAAATCAATGATCTCATAAACAAAGGATAGGCAGAATAAGGGGTGAAGCACAAAGCAAATTCCAATTCTCTTATCTGCATTTCACAGCCCCTCGTGGTCAATAGGTTGTAACATGCTGAAAGAGAGGGTATATGAAGCCACATCTTCCACAAGTGGGCATCTGAGGAAGAAGAGATAGCAATAGTACTTTTTGTACTTTTCGTTATAATCATTGTATGCAAAATAATTTCCCAATATGCACAAAAATTGTTGTCTTCCATTTTAAGTAAAAAGACACAAGCTAAGAGACATTTGGAAAAGATTGGGATACCTGACTTGAATACAGTCTGGAAAAGGAGCACTGTTCAGTATAGAAGCTAAGGGGACATGAATGTTTTATGTTACATTAGATCAGGAACTCAGTTCAATACTGCCTACTTCAAGTCCTCACAAACTGGCCAGAGTCCAGAGTAATCTGGCACAGACTTGGCCATCTTCATTTGTTATCTTTGCCTACCTGCTATAATGGCAGGTAGGCAAAACAGGAAAGTGGTGGCTTGCAAACAAAACCTTGTAGGTTTTCATGTGACCTGTGTAAATTGCAGGGTTGAAGGACTGCATTTGCCAGTATGCATACATTAACTTGGAAGTCGCAAAGGTGCTTTTTCAGGAGGCAACTTCAATTTCAATTTTCAATTTAATTCAATTTATATGCTGCCCCTCTCCGAAGACTCAGGGCGGCTCACAATACATTTAAAATCCTAATAAAAAACATTTAAAAATTAAAAACATTAAAACATTAAAACTCATTCATACCATTCATGGCCGGATCTCGCCAGATCGCAAGAGCGAGATCAACGGTCCCAGGCCTGCCGGAAAAGCCAGGTCTTCACCGCTTTTCGGAAGGCCAATAGGGTGGGGATGGTCCAGACCTCAGGAAGTAACTGGTTCCAGAGAGCTGGGGCAGCCACAGAGAAGGCCCTCCCCCACGGGCCCACCAGCCGGCATTGTTTAGCTGACGGGATCTGGAGGAGACGAACTCTGTGGGATCTTACCGGTCGCTGGGAGCTATGCGGTAGAAGGCTGTCTTGAAGATAACCTGGCCCTGAGCCATGTAGGGCTTTAAAGGTAATAACCAACACCTTGTATTGTGACCGGAGACCAATAGGGAGCCAGTGCAGCTCGCGGAGAATTGGTGTAATGTGGGTGTACCTAGGTGCACCCACGACAGCTTGCGCGGCTGCATTCTGGACCAACTGTAGTCTCCGAACAAGGGTAGCCCCATGTAGAGCGTAAAGTTTCTTGTTTTTTTCTTTGAAGACGTGGGGCTAGTGGGGAATGGAATATAAATCCTTCCATAACCCACTATCCTGTCAGCGCTGAAGAAGCTTCTTGGATGAGAAGTGAAACATCTTCAAAGAAAAAAACCAAAAAATTCCAATTGACTCCTGAAAAAGCACCTTTGGGACAACCATGACCTGGATGACTGAGAATCTCTACAGACTTTTAACTTCAAAGTCCAGCAATGGTGGGAGGTATGCACATTTTCTAAGTGAACTCATAAAGTATCTACTTTATTTCTATCTAACAGTACATGCAGATGTTCCTAAGACAACTTATTCAGTTCCAGACGTATTGATCTGTCCCATTGGGTCTATGAGATTTAATTGCAACAGACCTAACATTTCATACTTCCCAATTATATCATATAGACATCATCCCTCCCTGCGTTGTCTTCATCGTGAGGTTCAAGACCCCTGTGCCTTCATACCTTGTGAATTCTGTACTCTTTGTTTCTTCTTTTCTCAGATACTTTAATCACAGTTTCATATTTCTATTTGTTATATACATGCGCACACACAACATATAATTTTCCCATTAGCAATCTCCCCACCATTAAAATATTTATGCTCAAATATATCACTGTTATTTAGCTTTTAATGATGCTTGCTTCTATTTCTAATGCACTTTTTCTTGAAATGACATGCATGATCATCCAGTTTAAAACTATTCAACTCTTTCCATCCTAATAAAAATCTGCCAAGGCGCTATCCCTGAGAGGTTTAATTCTGGTAATCTTTAATGCACTCCACCCTGTCAAGTAAACTTGTTAATTTCCCTTTGAGCTTAAATTGTTGATTAAAGTAAAAAGAGCAATGGTGCTCTACTTAGCTCCTCCCCTTTACTCCCCCCACTACTAAGTTTCAGCTGTAGCTATAACTTTGTCCTTACAGATAGTCTTCAATTTACAACTATTAAGATTTTTAAACTCACTTTGAAAACAGCAAAGAAAACTGGCAGAAATAACTTTTAAAGAAATGTTTAACCGATTTATCTTGTTAAATTACAGAACAGCCTCTGAAAATTGTGTCCCTTCTAATCCTTTACATATGCACCCCCACCCTTTGAAGGGAGGGGTGTGTGACTCTGTTTCCCACTATCTCAGTTCAGCTGAGAATATTGGCACAATCACCACCTTGAGTGAAGCCAATAATGGAATGACATCTCCCATTTGCACCACTTTGATAATTTTACCTGTGGAGTTTCACTTATTCTCTTCTTTGTCCAAGTCGGTTAAGGAATGAAGCATGAAACCCCAGGATGAACAACTGCCAGCAAACAAAGCGCACCATGAATTCTGAATGATAGAAATCACTCTGAATAAGCCCAAGAGACTTGGGGACACAGAGGAGATACCAAATCAATTATGGGAAGATACAAAGCCATTACAGAAGAGATTCCTGCATTGGGGATGGAGGGAACATGAGAAAAGGACTCTGAATAACTCCACTTTCATTTCGTTAAGTATAAGTTGGGAAGGAAAACTCCTTGGGTAAAGTATTTTATTATGTTACCCTACTAGCAATAAAGGAAGGTTTATTCTCAAGATTTTATTATGTTATCTTACTAGCAATAAAGATCTTTACAGTTCTTGGTTTGACAGTTTTTATCTTCTCTCCGTTTTTCTCCTCTGTGTCATCAACACATACATAACTTTTTTTCTCTTTTTTTTCCAACTCAGGTCTTTTGCTCAATCATCTATCCCATTTGCACTTGGAGAACACAGTTTGGGGGAATCAGAGTTCCTTCAGATATTATTGGACCACAGCTTTCCTCATCCTGGATCATTGATCATATTTTCTGAGGCCAGGTAGGTACAATATTCCAAAAACATTTGGAGGGAAAACCTTTTGGCCATTGTTGCCTGATTTTGTCAAAAATGATCTGCTACACACACTAGAATGCAAAAATCCTGCTTTTGTACTCAAATTATAAGTTAAATCCACTGAAGCTCCAAAGCACCAAAGTACTAGATCCCTCCCATACACACACACACATTTGTTCATAAAAAAAATAAAACATAAGGCCTGGATGGGAACCAAGGTAAAGAGCTCCCACATCACTGATTTCCATTACTTCTGAATTGGCCATGGATTCCCACCCCCATCTTCTCTGTTATTTATTTTGGTTGATAACAGTTCTTTTGTCTCTTCCTCAGAGATCTTTTTCAGCACTTCTACCTAATAACCCTTATTAAACTAAACCACAGAGCTTTCATATAAAAGTGCATATTTTCCTAGCGAGCAAATTGGGACATTGGTTTAATGTAGGTGAAAAGTAAAAACATAAAATCCATCTCAACGCACTCAGGGCACCAAAGTATGCAACTGTAATATTACCCTCTGAAACTTTCACACTAAGTCTAGTAATGAAGTTAAATTGGAACTCTGTTGCTATGTAAGCAAGAAAGATAAGAATATTCCCTTTTTACAGCTGGTGCTCCTCTGGAAAAGCCGAATGTTTGAGGATATGGTGTTCTAGCTATGGAATGAATACAGTGCCAAATTTTGTAGTCACCTTGCTCTGTGGAAAAGTTACATAAAATAGGAAAGATATTTGTTGTTTATTTTCAATAGTTCCCCAATACTTCATTTAATCTGCTTATTCAAATTTTAATAAAGGAATGTAATGAATGTATCATATTGGAATAACCAATTCTATGCACAAGTGTTCCTTTATTTGGAAGGTTAATAAGAACTTTGGTCTATTTTCTCCACAAAGCAGTTGAAATTGCTTTTCAACACTGCAGTCGATACAGCAAATTAAAAATATATTATTAATCAGAAAGCTCTAGCATCCTTCAGAGTTGATTTTGCATTTTCTTAACAGTTTCTTTCAAAATGTTCCAGTTTTCATGGGCCTCCTTGGTCTGCATAACAAGACAAGGCATCAAAGCTCCTACCATAGTTTAAGTGTATTTACAAAGCATTTAGACCCATTTTTGGCAACAAAGCTTTGAAAGTTGGCATTTGAATTGTATCCCTAAGCTTCCCCTTGGAAGTAGGTATTTACACAAATATTTTGGCAGCACTCAGAACTGATAATCTCACTCAGAAGTTCATGAGACTTAGATTTCCTAATGTTTCCTCCCATGATGTTTTTTCTGTCTGTGATTTATTTATTTATTCATTTATTTTATTTATATAGCTGCTTATTTCATCAAAAGCAACACTGAATGTAAGCATGTCTCAAAAATCAACCTGGGTTACCTTTAAATAATTGTGTGCTAGCAGCAAAAATTGTTCTGCTAGCACTTTTAGTTTGATTTGAGTAGGTTCACACAAGATATTACCAAGGCAAAAAAAAATGCAATTACTATCTTCATATAATGTGCTATGTTCCCCCAAAGGAACATAAAAGGTCACGGTGAGACAATAGTTACATTCTCACAATATACTGTGAGACTACCCAACTCCATTTAGTTTTATTTGAAATGCTATGCACACCCATCCACTAAGTTATGCTCCCCCCCAAAATTTTCACTTTTTCCTACTATCATCCCCAGAAACAAAATCATACTGAAACCCCATGGCATTTCTAGAATCCCTCCAGAAGTTTCATTGTGATTGAAAAGTTGGAAGTTGTAGTCCCAAAGCACAAGAATCCTTGTGGCTTTTTCAGAAATTGCTCTGTGCTTTATATGAAGCCCTTGTAAGTCAGAGCCATAGATTTTCCAAGTTCATTTTCTGGAATAAGAAAGCCAATACAGTAACATTGACAAATGTAATCTATTTCTAATTGGCACCAATTGCCCAGAAGCCTTCATCTTATCTGTGCTGAGTACACCGTTCATCCAAATCAACATCAGCAAAGGTGGCCTTGCCCTCATCAGGATAACAAAGAGCAACCACTTTAGAGTGGGAAGGAAATTAAGAATAAAAATAACCTTGATTAGCTGAAGTATTGATTCTTCCCCTAAAATGACTGCAGCTGAAAGCTCTAGGAGACAAAATATAAAGTTGCATTTTCATGCTATTTACTCTCTATTCATCAGGAAGTGATCATTTATTCCTCTAAAATTCTAGAGATAAACAAAGTGATATGTATACATCTTCTAGGAGATGCTTCCTTCGCCTTGTCTTGTGTCCATTCATGTATATGAAAGGAAATGGGTGGAGACAGTGTGGTTTCTCACATATCATCCTGTGAGACAGAAGCATGTACAAGCAAGAAAGTGCTTCAAGCAAAGATCACAGAGTTCCTAAGGCAGCTGTGCCCAATTCCAAGTTTTTCAGCTGTTTTGAAAATATGGCTCCCAGGAATTGTACACCAACATAATTGAAGAACACTTGACTGGCAATGGGGCTTCTTGCTCACAGTTTACTGGCAAGGAAGATAACGCACATCAAAAGTAATCATCTTGTATTTTCATACAGTTGAAAAAAACATAGTATAGACAAAGAAATCAAATTATTTCATCTTTCGTAATGAAATTCTCACATACTTAGGAACTAAATGAACTAGAAATGTTATGGAGTTTCATTGTGATTTTGTTCTTGGGGATGACACTTAGAAAAAGTGGATTTTTTTGAGGGGGAACATAATTCAGTGGCTGAGATTGCATGACATTTCAAATAAAATGGGGTTTGATATTGGTTCCAATGATGTTTACATTTTCCTAATATAAGTCCTTCTGATTCTGAGTTTCTGGGTTTCTGGATTCTAAAAACTCCCGGGATTTGAAATGGACACCTAACATTAAAATGATGATTAAAAAGGTACAACAAAGAATGTTTTTCCCGCTTCAACTCAGAAAGTTCAGATTGCGCAAAGAGCTGCTGATAAAGATCTACAGAGGAATTATTGTGTCTGTCATTTGCACTTCTATAACTGGTTTAGTACAGCAACCAAACAGAATAGGTACAGACTTCAATAGATAGTTAAGATTGCAGAAAAACAATTCCAACCAACCTGACTTCCATACTGCACGGGTTAGAAAGAGGGCTGACTTCTCACAGACTTCTCACATCCTGGACATAAACTATTTCAACACCTCCACTTAGGATGCCAAAACAACTAGATACAGGGACAGGGTCTTTTCCCCTCTCATGCCATCACTCTGCTGAACTTCTAATTCCCACAGCTCTGTCTTTATGCCTAAGGATATTTATCCATATAGTAGGGCTCAGTGGTGAAATCCAAAAATTTTCCCTACCAGTTCTGTGGGCGTGGCTTGGTGGTCATGTGACCGGGTGGGCATGGCCAACTTGACATCACTCACATCACTCATTGTTAGAGCCAGGAGCTGCACATTATGAAGCACAATCTGCCCTTCGGAAGCTCCCAACCCTCTGGCTTGACTGCCCAAGTGAACCTCAGAGCCTTCCCTTGCCCCGCTCTTCATCCCAGAGGGCCGCACATTCCCCCCCACCAATCTTCCGTACAAACCACCCACCCCATTTCTGCAAAGGCAGAACCCCCTCCCTGCAGGACGATCCAAAGAGGGGAGGGGGATGCAGCTGAAAAGGCTGCCTGTTGTGGCCTGCCAGCGGCCTGCACAGATCATGACTGATCCCGACGAAGAGGAGGCTGGTGTGGTGCCACGCCAGCAGCCTGCGCAGCCAGCACTCGCGTTGGACAGCGAGGAGGCTGAAGAGGATGTGGTGTCAGAGGCAGAGACTCAGCCAGGGCCTTCAGAACCTCCATAGGTTCCTTCAAGTGGAGAGAGCGAAGTGGAGGAGCCTCTCCTCAATGCTTGAGCACGCACGGCTGCCAAAAGGCAGGAGTGGTTACTCAGGAGGAGGAAGTCTACTCAAGAGTAGGGCTTGAGGATAATTGGCCACTCCCCTAGCCTATTTAAGTCGCATGCAGCTAGTGCGTTCTTGCTGGAAACAACTCATATTTATTATCTATTATCTATCTATTATCAGAGTATTTTGTTTTATCATATCTTGTTTTCTGGGCTGGTTGCCAACCTTTGCCGGTCTTGTTTATTCTTGCTTCTTGCAAATTTCTTAATAAATTTGATAAGGACCGTTGGTGTGTGTCAATATCCTCGGAAATCCGGAGCTGGGGAAGAACACCGCCTTCCACCCAGGCTTGTATGCCTCAGAGTGGCAGGCTCTGCGTGACAACAGGGCCTCTCACTTTTCCCACAGCGCGGCATATGCTTGCTACCTCTGCTTGTCTGCTTGCAAGCGGTGATCTCTGCTTCTCTCGGGACACTGGTGAGGGCACATGGATGCATCGCTTGTCAGGGCTGAGCAGGGAAGCTGTCACACCACTCCCCCTTGCTTCCCCAAGCGCAGAACCGAGGCCATGCGCTTCCTCGCCAGGCTGGCAAAGAGCCATGTGGCGCAGCCAACAACTGCGTCAATGCCCCTCACGTAGCATTGCCCAGCCGCCAGTGGGGACAGAGCAGCCAACCCAGCTTGGGCTTGGGCTAGCTGGTTGGAGCAGCACTGCAGTCGAGACCCCCACACCAACATTCATCGGTGAGCACAACTTTAGTTGGGCCATTCAAGCTGCCTGGCACAAAACCTCATGGTTTTTCTCCTCCTCAGCATCATCCTTCCTGCTCAAGCAGTGGCAGGATCTGCAGGAACCATTCCTGCCCTATTTCTAACAAGAAGGGAGAAACAAAAGCATAAACAGATTGTGTGTAGCTTAAAGCAGTCCCCAAAGCTGTAATAGTAAGACTAAACTCCCTTGTAGTGGCCAGATGCTAATTTATAACTTGTCAAAATAAGGGCCACACTCAAGTGGGGTAATGCTATAAATTTTGAACAATTTCCAAAAAATTAAAATTCTCAACCTGATGATATACTTTTCAAAAATCAAACAATAATGTTCCATTTCATAAAATTACATAGTAAGTTATAGTGATATAGTTAGAAAGAGACTCTAGAGCAGGGGCCAGATGCATCATGTGCTGGCCACGCCCATGCCCGGTTTAGCAAAGAGGGGGGGGGAAGTCATGATACATCATGTGACAACACCATGACTGTGAATGTACCACTTCAGAGATTAGTGAAAAAATATCACATATTCTGTTGAGTCATTCTCATACTTAAAGAGGCATCACAACTTTTTTTTTTCCAATTTCTACCACAATTCAGATGAGAACAAACATAAGGTGCAACAAATACATCAGATCGTTGACAAATGGCTTATGAAGCTGGGGCTTCCTGGACATTTATATTTTCTTTACCTGTCCTGCTGCCAGAAGCTCTTGCAAATAGAATGAAATTAAAGGAGGGGAAAATGACTGGACAGAAATAAGAGATCCCCTCTAGCCATGAGGAGAGGCTGCTTCATTAAAAGGACTTTAAGTGGCTTTCATTTTAATTGTTCCTACGTTGAACCTAGTTTGTTTCAGGCTGGGAAGATATTAATCATATTTTGCAGACATGTCCCCCATCCCCAGTGGTGAAATCCAAATTTTTTTACTACCAGTTCTGTGGGCATGGCTTGGTGGGCATGGCAGGGGAAGGATACTGCAAAATCCCCATTCCCTCCCCACTCCTGGAGAAAAGATACTGCAAAATCTCCATTCCCACCACACTCTGGGGTCAGCCAGAGATGGTATTTGCCAGTTCTCTGAACTACTCAAAATTTTCCCTACCAGTTCTCCAGAACCTGTCAGAACCTGCTGGATTTCACCCCTGCCCATCCCCCTTGGCCACTTATAAAACTGGGGAATGTAATAAAAACGGCCCAGGTGCTAAAACAAACACCAGGTGGCTATGTATAGATTACAGTACACTCAGAAATGTAGTTCCATTTGACACAGCCCTTTCAGGAGCTGCTCAAATGGCAACCTCCATTCTATATTGTATTTATTTAGGCCTCTAATGGATCCTAAATGAGTACTTGCCAGCAAAGCAAGTCAATTACATCTCCATCATTCTCCAACCCAGCAGTCCTCATTTTCTCCCAATTTTCTGTTTTACCTCCTTCGTTTCCCTTTTCAACAAACATTTCAAGCTACATAACAGACTACCTTCTGTGTGTTGCTTAACTAGCTTATATAACCTAAATGTGTTTGGCCTTTACAATGAGAGTCCTTTGTTGCTTGTTAGTGTGTAAATCTGCAAGAGATAATCCATTTCAATCCCAGTGTGTTATTAATTATGTTGAAATTAATTTAAGACAAAGGAAATTAATTTAAAAGAAAGTAATTTATTAGAAACTGCAGCTTGTTTAGGAAAAAAAATACAGCAAACCTTGGTTTAATGGAACATTTTGGGGAGGCAGAGTGCACATTAAACATGAATGCCTGTTAAATCAATGCATAATTACATCATTTGCCTCAATTTCCCTAATTACACAAATAAGGCAAATCACCATCCTTTCTACCAATTTGTCATTTGTGTAATGACATCACTGTACAAATGATACATAATATCATTTGCATAATTAAGTCATTGCACAAATGATGTAAATTGACTTGGGTACACACATTCTTCTGAGTATTTCACATGCAAGAGACTTGGTCTTAATTTTGGGGTGATAACCAGGAAGAAAATGTCTGTTGTGAAGTACATTAAACTGAAAATTTACTATACATTTAGTCTTTCTTTCTTTTTCTTTCTTTCTTTCTTTCTTTCTTTCTTTCTTTCTTTCT